>NW_024423319.1:11198919-11201596 GCF_017311325.1 Ursus maritimus | reverse complement strand
CTCCAGCACAGTTACTGGCAGATAACAAGGACTCATCAAAGGCTCCTTTTATTCATGAAATAAGTGTGCTAATCCAAAAATGAAATGCAAGGTCTGACCTGCAGTGTCACAGGCGACAACTGCTGTCTACCAGAGGCCTATCGTGTCCGCTGCTCTCCTCGAGTTCTCTCCTCGGAGCCTCACGACAGGCCTGCAGAGCCCCTGATCTGCAGACGAGGAACTGAAGTTCAGGGAGGTGACGTAATTGCCCAAAGTCACCCAGCGCCCAGGGAGCGCCGTCAGTCTGGGTCTCTGGCCCTGGAGGCCATACCCTTTCCCCTCCTACACATCGCACTCAAGAAGTAGGACAGAGGAAGCGACGAAGAGCCCAGGATTAAGCCGCAGAGGGAGGCAGGCAGGACTGCGCTGAGCAGGGTTCGAGGCCATCCCATTCCTCTTGTGCCCCACGGCCTGGGACCAGCCAGCTGGGCCTGTGTGGCTGCTGCACACATTTTCTTTCTCCTCAACCTGTATTAGAACTTCCTTCTTCCCTCGTCTGCTTGTCCAGAGAGACAGGTGATGAGGAAAGCCCACTCGAGGCGTCGGCAGGAGCGGGGCCCTGCTTTGCTTACTATAAATAGCTCTCGCTCTGCCAGGTGCCATAAACGGCATCTTATAGGGAAGGTGACGAGTTTGAAATGAGCCCCAAGGAGATGTCAGGACACCGATGTTCGCTTGGCATATGCAGCGTTCCCAATCTGTTGCGGGAAGTTAGGAGTTGGCGATCTTGAAGCAAAAGCGGTCCTATCAGATTGAAGATGTTATCCCAAGCCGTTGGTCTGGGGACCTACAATTAATCAGAAATGTCCTTCTCATGAGCCAAAGGCCCACAGTGGCTTAGACTAACCTGCTTTGGAAACTGAGTGCAGGCTGTGTGCAGTCAACATCTTTCCCCTCTTCACAGAAGGTCTGTGATTGGCTCTGTGCTGCCAGTGGGCCTGAAAGAGTGAATGCTGTGCGCACAGCCCCAGAGTGCGAACACATTTGTATTAAAGTCTGTGCAGATGATTAAAAAAAAAAAGGGAGGGGGCGTGAATTTATGCACACGAGCCACTTTTCATTATTTTCCATTAGTAAATAGCCAAATAATTGATTGTGGATCTATTATTTAATTAGCATGAATAAAATGACTGTTATATAAGATAGAATGCAAATATCGATTTTGGCTGCGTCCTTTAACAAGGATAAATGATTTTACTTCTGAGAGTTTTTATAATCAAAACTTGCTGCAAAGCAGAAGGCACCACCAGCCCAGAATGCTTCAGGGCAGGCGGGGGCGCGGGCCGCTTTAAGGAGGACTCGGGGTGTGTGTGTGTGTGTGTGTGTGTGTGTGTGTGTGTGAGACCGGAGAGAAGACCCGCTCATCTCAGCCCCTAGATAGCGGTGCCTGAGAAGAGAGGGTCCGAGAGCCCGCACAGGAAGGAGCTGAGAACTCGGCAGCCCCGAGTCTTCTGTGTTGCCTTCTGTACTTCCGTGGACCGGTTCAGTGGCCCAGTGACTGGGCCTAGAAAGGTCCAGCTCTTGTTTAGAAAAGGCTGTAGGAACTCCAAGCAGGCCCCATTCCCTTCCCAAGTGTGCATTCCCTCTATTTCGACTTCGAGGGGGGAGGACGGGCTCACAGAGACCCTCGAAGCTCGGCTGGGAGGAGGAAGGACTCTGATGATGACACTTAGGGACCGCTTCGGCTTCTCCTGCCTTTGCTTCCCCCGTCCCCCCTCCCCAGACTCGGAGGGGCAGCCGCAGCTACTGCTCCCGGAAAACTGCGAGTCACCACAAAATCGGCGCCGAAGCCTTGGGTGACATCGGTGCTCGGTGCTGCAGACGCCACTTCGGCACAGCGGTTAACAGTGCGGCCCCCTGGAGTCCAAGCGATGCGGGTTCAAATCCCGCCCCCACTACTTTGTCGGTGTGCGGTTTCGGGCAGGGCGGTGGGCCTTACTGTTTGTCGCATGGGAAATGGTAGCAGTACCCACGTCCCAGGGCCGCTGAAGGAATCGAAGCCGATGACCCGTGTGAAGCAGCAGTTGCGGAAGCCGCTGTGCAGGGGTTCTCGGTACGTCCGCCTTGCCCTCCACGCCCGGGCGGTCTTCTCCCTGCTTCCACCTCCCCTTGCCGGCCCCTCCCTGCAGCCCTGGGCGTCTTCCTCGGTGGTCTGAGCATTTGCAGGGCAGGGGCCCTGGGCTGGGCGTTTTCGGGGGTCCACGCTCTGGCACACCGCCAACTCCCAGCTGCCTCCCACGTGTCGCCCATCACAGAGCAGTTCACGGAGAGCAGCTAGCTTTTCCTTCGGGCCCTTGACTGACATTTCAATGGTGACAGAAAATAATCGCAAGGTGGTTATTTTTAGGTTTTCTCAGAAACTCACTGAGGTGCCATGCTGGATTTCGATTCACTTCTGCGTGTATATTCGACACCTACTACGTTCAGAGAATTGCAGGTGACTTGGGACTATATCCAGTGACACTCGCCATAGGTGAAGCACAAATGACGGTGGGGGCGTGAGGAGAGGGGTCGTGTTGGCAGGGGGAGCCGCGACGGAGCACTGATCAGCATACATAGAATGCATGGGGTGACAGGGACTTAGTCCATCCTGGAAGTAGCTGAGGGATCGGAATTAGACCACAGGAAGGTGTGCATT
>NW_024423319.1:11103382-11198909 GCF_017311325.1 Ursus maritimus | reverse complement strand
CCATTCCTCTTGTGCCCCACGGCCTGGGACCAGCCAGCTGGGCCTGTGTGGCTGCTGCACACATTTTCTTTCTCCTCAACCTGTATTAGAACTTCCTTCTTCCCTCGTCTGCTTGTCCAGAGAGACAGGTGATGAGGAAAGCCCACTCGAGGCGTCGGCAGGAGCGGGGCCCTGCTTTGCTTACTATAAATAGCTCTCGCTCTGCCAGGTGCCATAAACGGCATCTTATAGGGAAGGTGACGAGTTTGAAATGAGCCCCAAGGAGATGTCAGGACACCGATGTTCGCTTGGCATATGCAGCGTTCCCAATCTGTTGCGGGAAGTTAGGAGTTGGCGATCTTGAAGCAAAAGCGGTCCTATCAGATTGAAGATGTTATCCCAAGCCGTTGGTCTGGGGACCTACAATTAATCAGAAATGTCCTTCTCATGAGCCAAAGGCCCACAGTGGCTTAGACTAACCTGCTTTGGAAACTGAGTGCAGGCTGTGTGCAGTCAACATCTTTCCCCTCTTCACAGAAGGTCTGTGATTGGCTCTGTGCTGCCAGTGGGCCTGAAAGAGTGAATGCTGTGCGCACAGCCCCAGAGTGCGAACACATTTGTATTAAAGTCTGTGCAGATGATTAAAAAAAAAAAGGGAGGGGGCGTGAATTTATGCACACGAGCCACTTTTCATTATTTTCCATTAGTAAATAGCCAAATAATTGATTGTGGATCTATTATTTAATTAGCATGAATAAAATGACTGTTATATAAGATAGAATGCAAATATCGATTTTGGCTGCGTCCTTTAACAAGGATAAATGATTTTACTTCTGAGAGTTTTTATAATCAAAACTTGCTGCAAAGCAGAAGGCACCACCAGCCCAGAATGCTTCAGGGCAGGCGGGGGCGCGGGCCGCTTTAAGGAGGACTCGGGGTGTGTGTGTGTGTGTGTGTGTGTGTGTGTGTGTGTGAGACCGGAGAGAAGACCCGCTCATCTCAGCCCCTAGATAGCGGTGCCTGAGAAGAGAGGGTCCGAGAGCCCGCACAGGAAGGAGCTGAGAACTCGGCAGCCCCGAGTCTTCTGTGTTGCCTTCTGTACTTCCGTGGACCGGTTCAGTGGCCCAGTGACTGGGCCTAGAAAGGTCCAGCTCTTGTTTAGAAAAGGCTGTAGGAACTCCAAGCAGGCCCCATTCCCTTCCCAAGTGTGCATTCCCTCTATTTCGACTTCGAGGGGGGAGGACGGGCTCACAGAGACCCTCGAAGCTCGGCTGGGAGGAGGAAGGACTCTGATGATGACACTTAGGGACCGCTTCGGCTTCTCCTGCCTTTGCTTCCCCCGTCCCCCCTCCCCAGACTCGGAGGGGCAGCCGCAGCTACTGCTCCCGGAAAACTGCGAGTCACCACAAAATCGGCGCCGAAGCCTTGGGTGACATCGGTGCTCGGTGCTGCAGACGCCACTTCGGCACAGCGGTTAACAGTGCGGCCCCCTGGAGTCCAAGCGATGCGGGTTCAAATCCCGCCCCCACTACTTTGTCGGTGTGCGGTTTCGGGCAGGGCGGTGGGCCTTACTGTTTGTCGCATGGGAAATGGTAGCAGTACCCACGTCCCAGGGCCGCTGAAGGAATCGAAGCCGATGACCCGTGTGAAGCAGCAGTTGCGGAAGCCGCTGTGCAGGGGTTCTCGGTACGTCCGCCTTGCCCTCCACGCCCGGGCGGTCTTCTCCCTGCTTCCACCTCCCCTTGCCGGCCCCTCCCTGCAGCCCTGGGCGTCTTCCTCGGTGGTCTGAGCATTTGCAGGGCAGGGGCCCTGGGCTGGGCGTTTTCGGGGGTCCACGCTCTGGCACACCGCCAACTCCCAGCTGCCTCCCACGTGTCGCCCATCACAGAGCAGTTCACGGAGAGCAGCTAGCTTTTCCTTCGGGCCCTTGACTGACATTTCAATGGTGACAGAAAATAATCGCAAGGTGGTTATTTTTAGGTTTTCTCAGAAACTCACTGAGGTGCCATGCTGGATTTCGATTCACTTCTGCGTGTATATTCGACACCTACTACGTTCAGAGAATTGCAGGTGACTTGGGACTATATCCAGTGACACTCGCCATAGGTGAAGCACAAATGACGGTGGGGGCGTGAGGAGAGGGGTCGTGTTGGCAGGGGGAGCCGCGACGGAGCACTGATCAGCATACATAGAATGCATGGGGTGACAGGGACTTAGTCCATCCTGGAAGTAGCTGAGGGATCGGAATTAGACCACAGGAAGGTGTGCATTCCGGATGGAGCGTACAGTGGGAACGCAAGCCCGGAGCCGGAATGAGGCACAGTCCGTTGCCGCGGGGTGGGGGTGGGGGTGGGGGGAGGGGGGTGCCAGGCCTGTGAGTTCACCAGGATCACTGACATGGGGAATTTGCAGCCCATACTGGGTGATGTGGTGGCATCGTTGGCCCCCAGGCAGCGTGGCATTCATGGAGGCGGTGCTCTGCTAAAGGTGGGGGGGGTGGGGAGGGGAAATGGAAGTTAGCCAAGAGAAACAGATTCTTCCTATAAGCTCTGCTAGGGCTCCCCACCCGGGTTAGAAACATATGGCCCTGGCAAGGGTCCTGGCTTTATTGGGCTCATTGCTTTTCCTCCCCTTGCGGCAGACTGTTAGGGAGAAAGCAAAAAGGCAGCTAGACCGCCTGAAGGAGCCATCATTAGCTAATGCTGCCCTCTCCAGGAGCCTGCCTGCTAACAGCCAGCACACAGCAGGCCTGCTGCAAACCCTCCGTCCCGGCAGCCTCCTCCCCGGCCCCCAGCGCAGCCCCCACCGGCGGAAATTTGACAGGGCAGCTGGAGGGAGGGATGCACTGCCCAGGGCTCCTAGGATCCTTGACTGCCAGCCGCCTTCTCTTCCCTCTGATCCGACGGGGATGTGTGGATCACGTGTGTGTGCAAAGGTGAACACTGGAGGGTAAGAAACCCCTTGTATTCGTTTGCTGGGTCTGCCGCAGCAGAATAGCACAGACGGGGTGACTCAAGCAACAGACACTGATTTTCTCACAGTTCTAGAGCCTAGAAGTCCAAGATCAAGGTGTCAGCAGGTTCGATTTCTTTGGAGGCCTCTCTTCTTGGCTTGCAGATGGCCACGCTCTCACTGTGTCCTCACGTGGACTCTTCTCTGTGTGCGCATATCCCCGCTTCTCTTTGTGCGTCCAGATTTCCTCTTCCTTTTTTTAAAAAAAGGTTTTATTTATTTTAGAGAGAGAAAACATGAGGAGGGGGAGAAGGGGCAGACGGAGAGGGAGAAGCAGGCTCCCTGCTGAGCAGGGGGCCCCACGCAGGGCTCAATCTCAGGACCCTGGGATCATGACCTGAGTTGAAAGCAGACACTTAACCAACTGAGCCACCCAGGCACCCCCAAATTTCCTCTTCTTTTTTTTTTAATGTTTTTTTATTATATTATGTTAGTCACCATACAGTACATCCCCAGTTTCCGATGTAAAGTTCATTAGTTGCGTATAACACCCAGTGCACCATGCAATACGTGCCCTCCTTACTACCCATCACCAGTCTATCCCATTCCCCCAACCCCTCCCCTCTGAGGCCCTCAGTTTGTTTCTCATAGTCCATAGTCTCTCATGCTTCAAAATTCCTCTTCTTACTTGGACACCTTTGTGTTTGGATTAGGGCCCACCCTAATGGCTTCCTTTTAATTAACTTAATCATCTCTATAAAGGCCCTCTCGCCAAATACAGTCACATTCTAAGGTGTATGGTGGGGGTTTGGGACTTCAAAATATGAATCTGGGGGGGGACACAACTTAGTCCCTAACACCCCTCATACATTGAAGAGGGTACCCTGATTCCTTGGGACTTTGGGTAAGCTCTTTCCCTCTGTGGACCTGTATTTCCTCATTGTTACAATAAATGGATTAGAGCTAGAATCTTAGAAATCCTGTCCAAAAAAAAATCAGTGGTTCTATGAAATGCAAATCTGTGATGACTTGCTAACAAATGGATTTTCACAGTCCAGACTGATTTCTTATTCAGAGAGCAAACTAATGTAGCAATTTCATTATAGAATTTGAACTTAATGTATATCTTCATAAATTTGTTTATTAAATAACCATATTTTAGTGCCTTCTATATGCCAGGTGCTAAGTGCAAGAGAAAAAAGCTGAATGTATTAGATCATCTTTTCCAATTAGCTCTTATTATGATTACAGATATGTATTCCACCAGAAATTTTTGGACCCTGAGGGGTAAAAATCAGCCAATATTTGTTAAAGATATATTTATTTGAGAGAGGGAGAGAGAACATGCTGGAGCAGGGGTGGAGGAACAGAGGGAGAGGGACAGGCAGACTCCCTGCTGAGCGCAGAGCCCATCACAGGGCTGAGTCTCGTGACCCTGAGATTGTGACCTGAGCCGAAACTAAGAGCTGAACGTTTAACCCACTGAGCCACCCAGGCACCCCCAGAACCAGTATTCATTAAGTTTAACCATCCTTTTACCTTTAACAATGAGTTTGTAAACATAGTCTTAGGTTTTTATTCCCCACACTTGGTTCTCTGTTCATTTGATCTTTCACTGATTTGTACATTCCGAATAGTTTAAATATCCCTAGTTTGCCAGGCACCGTGCTAGGTGCTGAGGATACTGCGGTGAATGAGGCTAGTTTGTTTATTTTGTGAAATATGATGAGTGTGCAGTGGAAGGTATGTCGAGAGTAGCCAGCCCCTTCCCCGGGATTCACCAGAAGGACTTACAGGATTCAGAAAGTAGTCATGCTCGTGGCTGAGATTCATTATAGCGCAGGAATACGGAGCAAAGTCAGCAGAGGTTAAGGTGCAGGGGGAGAAATCTAGAGGAAATCAGGTGTAAGCTTCCAAGAATCCTTTCTCATCAGAGTCACATAAGACATGGTTATTTCCCCAGCAAGAAGTGTGACCACACAGGTGAATTGTCTAGGGGAAGCTCACTGGAGGCCCAGTGCAGGGTTTTTATTGAGGGCTGGTCATGTGGGCACCATCTGCCTGGTACCGAAATTCCAGATGCAGACACCAGCCAGGGGCCCCATGTGTAAGCAGGCCTTTCTAAGGACAGCAGTGTCAGGGCGGTTAACTTGGTAGAATAATGTATGGGGAGTCAAGGGCCTAATATTGTAATTTTCCAGATAGCAGCAAGGAAAGATGCAAAATCCCAGTGGGAAGAGGAGCTTGGCGTACTCACGAAACAAAGAAATGTGGTCTGCCTGAGGAGAGGGGAGGGAATCCGGTTAATCGAGTGGACAGTCTTTGTGATACTTGTGTCCGTTCGTTTATCCAAAAAATGTTTATTGAATGCCTACCATGTGCCAAATATTATGTGAGGCACTGAGGACATGACGGGGAACCAGATAAATGTTCCCGTCCTCACAGAGCTTACATTTTAGTGTATTTTATCCACATATGCGGAATTACACTACATCCATTATACTGGAAGTTCTCTCACCAGTTTTAAGCAGAACATCAACAGTGAAATGTACTTGTGGCATGTTCCCTAACTGGAGGAAACACACGGTTTCACATTCTATCCAAAACTCCAGCTCAGCCTGTGTGTTATAACCTATTACACGTACATATTGATTGCTGATAAAGTTGAGTTTAAGTGGAAGCCATGTGTTGGTGCTGTGATGAGACACTTTGGCATTATTTCAGCTGTGGGTCTCATAATCTGAATCCATTTCTATGTTGGCAGCAGGCTTTTGTTCCGTGGTGGTAGTAAGTGGTGATAGCAAGTGAGGAATAGTCCGTTAGCTATTCAGAGAGTGGTAAGACACAACTAAACCAGAAAACGGATTCATCGGCTTTCTACAAACAACAAAAAAACAACAACAATTGATCTAGTATCTGATCAATTTTGATTAAGTCAACGAGAATACCATCACTTAGCAGACTAAACCATTCTCATTAAGTGTCTAGTGTAATCAGGCAAGACACATCTCAATCTTCTTCCCATATTACATTACTGATCGTGGCTCTTAACTTGAGACATTCCAGAAAAGAAAAATTTACTTTCACAGACTTAAGTCTTAGACTCAAATCTTGCCCAGATTTGGTCACACAGCGAGAAAGATCGGGATGGTTATAGGATTCATATATACGTCTCAAAGTTTCCAGAAATCTTCTAGTTTGGCATTGTTTATTTTCAGCTGAATTAGGCTCCCTTGAAATTGTAACATACTGATAGGGTAGATGCTTGATAATTCAGGTGCAGCCTAGTCTTTGCGCTCTAAAATTCCAGGTGTCGCTCATAACCATCAAAAGGGAAACCATTTCTGGAACGGTGGCTTCATTTCAACCAATAAAATTAATTTCCACATTATTTCCTATAGTCTTATCTAACTATTAAAACAGCGTAACTGACAGAGCCTTCCTTTTTACTGTACGTGGCCAAGAAACTCAAGGCAAGGGAAAAATAAGACTCCAGATAAGTAAAGCTTTCCCTACCACGTAGCTCCTATAAAAGACAAAAATTTGAGATATGCTGACCCAGGAGTCGAATGACTGCTTGAATTCCTTAGGGCCTCGAACAGTGCCTGGAACCCAAAATCTCTCAATAAGTATCCAGTGAATGGATGAGTGAATGGATGGAAGGATTAAATATATAAAAGTAAAAGAGTGCTTAGGGAATGTGTGAAAATTGAAGCTAACCTGTAATGTGGTCGGTTCTCTGGGTGCACGTTTCAAATTTTATGATTCTTTTCATGTTTCAACTGTAAAAAAAATCATCATCAATAAAAATGAGTAATGGAAGGTGCCGATTCAAACATAGATGCCTCCGATTTTTTTCTGACAATGAGAAATAACCTCAGAAGATAAGCATCTGGAAAATAAATTGTTCACAAAACTATATTTCAAATTAAAGCCATGGTCTGTGCTTCGGTCCAAACAATGCAAAGGATTTGTGTGAGTCCGAGTGGTATGAAATAGAGAGGCTTAGGAGCATGGGCTCAGGGGACAGATAGTTCTATTTGTGACTTCTAGGAGGTCAGGGCTAGTGAGGTCTCGTTTGTCACTGTCTCCACACCTCATCTCGCTCTGTGCGTCGCTCTTTGGGCATCTCATCGACTGCACCTGCCCTGACCACAACTACCATGGCTTTGCTCTTCGCTCCACGATCGTTAGCTCTAGTCCAGGTCCCTCTTCCCTATTGCAGACCTGCTCATTCTAGACCGTCTCCACTGTTGTGCCCCACAAGCATATCCAAAACCGAATCCATGTGTGTGTGTGTGTGTGTGTGTGTGTACACGTGCGTGTGTGCACAAAACAATTAGTTGGCGAAGAACCCGAAGACATCGGCTTGTAGTGCCAGTGGTCACTCACTTTTTGAATGACGTTGGGCAAGTTTAGTTTCCTCACCCGTAAAAACCGAAAATTGGGAAAATGAGCTCCGACACACCTGATCTTGGAGAATGACAACACCCCATCCATCCAGTTGCCCAAGTCAGAAACCCTAGAGTACTCCATGATGCCTGCCTCTTCCTTCCCTTCCATCTCCAGTCCGTAACCAGGTTCCATCAATTCTGCAACGACAGTGGCTCTGAAGTCTCTTGCCTTTTTCCTTCTTCACAGTGTGGTTGCCTTAATTTAGGCTAGCAACATTGCTTTCTGGACCATCGCCATCCTCTTCGAAGGTCTCCCTGCCTCTAGTCTTGTACTGGGAGCCACGACACTAGTCTTCACACCACAGCCACTGAGATCTTTCTAAAATGCCGATCGCATCAGGTCTGTCCCTTGCGCAAAACCCCTGCACGTGTTTCCTTGGCAGGCAGGATTGTGTCCCATCTCTTTCTGTGGTCTGCGAGGTGCCACATGATCCCCCCAGCAGCTTCACAGCTTCGTGTCTTGTCCCATGCCTGGAGACCTGCAGTTCTTACCCGTGTCAGACCCACCCCGGCTTGTATGTTTTTGTCCTTGTTGCCTCTGCTTGGCATTCTCTTCCCCGTGGCTGGGTTCAGTAGGTGCCTCCCCATCTCCGCGCTTACATGATGGCTTGTGTCCCATCTCTGTCATTACACTTAGCACGTCCCAAGGTGATTATGTGTGTGTTGGTCTCTCTCCTGAGAGCTAAG
Source organism: Ursus maritimus (assembly GCF_017311325.1). Taxonomy (NCBI): domain Eukaryota; kingdom Metazoa; phylum Chordata; class Mammalia; order Carnivora; family Ursidae; genus Ursus; species Ursus maritimus. Next base: position 11,190,837 of record NW_024423319.1, on the reverse strand, counting down.
AGCTCATTTAGGGCAGAGACATTGTATGATTCCTCTGGGTTCTGCCCCTTTCTAGAGCAGTTACTGTCTTCACCTGGTTGGGTCCTGCTCTCCTTCAAGTCTTAGCTTCATATCACCTCCCCTGCGATGCCTTCCCTGACCCCCCCACCTCCCAAATCGTGACCAGTGCATTAGATGCCTCACCTCTGTAACAGAACTTCTTTGCTTTTTAAATGCTTGTTACTTGTCTCCCTCGGCCACTAAACACTAAATTCCTTGAAGGAAGGGACTGGATTTTATTGAACCCCAGCCCAGCCCCCCACGGCCAAGCACCGAGCCAGGTACAAATTAGGCACTCATTAAATATTTGCTGGTTTCATTTATCACTTGGAGATGGCGATTTTGCTTCATTTCTACTTCATTAAAATTGCATTTCTGTTTTTAAACCACTCCGGGTTGTATCAGCTTATCCAAGCATGATATGCTTTTACAAGTTTGGACTGCTATGTTGTCCTCTAGGTGGGGTTGTTTGGAAACGAAATGGCAAAGTTATGTATGCTTTACAAGAAATAGTACTGGGAGTGCCTGGGTGGCTCAGGCGGGTGAGTGTCCGACTCCTGGCCTCCGCTCAGGTCATGATATCAGGGTCGTGAGTTCGAGTCCCGAATTAGGCTCAGCAGCTCAGGCTCTCTGCTCAGCGGGGAATCTGCTAGAGATTCTCTTCCTCTCCATCTCCCTCTGCCCCTCCCCCCTAAAATAAATAAATAAATCTTTTTTAAAAAAGAAGAAGAAATAGTGCTGCATTAGTCTGCCAGGGCTGCCATAACAAGATATCAGAAAGTGGGTCGTTTAAATCACAGAAATTGTTTCCTCCCAGTTCTAGATGCTAGAAGTCTAAGGTCAAGGTGCTATAGGGCGTGGTTGTCTGGTAAAGCCTCTTCCTGGCTTGCAGATGGCTACCTTATCACTGTGCCCTCGCCGAGCTTTTCCTGGGTTTCCATCACCTCATGTGTCAGAGGAGGGAGCTGGTGCTGCGGGAGCAGTGCGGGCACAAGTGGAAACTCCAGGGAACCCCTTGGGCTGGAGAAATGATATTTGAACTCCTTCCCTTTCCATCCTTCATTACCTCAAAAGCCTAGAATCACTGTGGCAGGCCCAGAAGCCCCTTTCTTTCTAGGTCAAGTGGACAGCCTTCTTCGAGGGCTTTAGTTTTTCCATTTTCTAGGTACCAGGGATTTAAAACCTTCCTAAGGGAGCCCTAGCTTGGAAACAAGAAATACCAGAAGCAATGGAGTTGGCTCCATTAGGGGCCACATTCTTTATTTTTTTTTTTAAGATTTTATTTATTTATTTGACAGAGAGCCAGCGAGAGAGGGAACACAAGCAGGGGGAGTGGGAGAGGAAGAAGCAGGCTCATAGTGGAGGAGTCTGACATGGGGCTCGACGCCATAACGCCGGGATCACACCCTGAGCCGAAGGCAGACTTCTAACGACTGCGCCACCCAGGCGTAGGGGCCACTTTCTGACCCCATCCCTGTCACCATCTGATACATGGGTTGAGAATACAACACCAGCCTGGGCTTTGGGCCCTTGGGAGGCCACTGACAGGGGCCTCTCTATGTGATTCTTCTGTCTGTCAGCCCTGGAGAAAGAGGCTGGTGCCCAGGAGACGTTAGCCTGGCATGCACTCAAACTCTTCTTCACTAAATATTAGTATTAAGGAAAAGTAGTCGTTTTTATAAGAAATAAAGGTTTCTGGGGGCAAATTAGTATGTTTAACCCAAAGTTTTTCACAGTTAATGGGTTTCTTTATTGCAGAGTTTATTAGAACCTTCAGCAAGCCAACAGTATAGTACGAATCTCCGGGAGAGGATGTGCTGAACAGCCTTTCCCAAACTGACCGACCACAGGATCTTTTCAGTCAGAGAATCTTGGTCGGATCAGTGTTCGCAGGACTCACTTTTACAAATGCTAACTCTGGGAGAATCACGTAAAAAGCCATTGTGTGAGGTGCACCTTGATTCAAGGAATCCTCCAGGCCTGGCTCTCCTGTCTCCCTCCCAGCGCCAGCTACCCAGCTGCTCTCAGGAATGCCACATCCACTTGGCCTCCCATCGTGGCTGGGCCTTTTCCTGCTCACCTGTCTCTTTCTTGGCTAACTTAGAAATCCCACAGGATTCTGCCGCCAGCCTAAAGGAGTTCCTACAATCACCCTAAAACATAGATACAATTACTATATCCATTTGATAGAGGAGGAAACCAAGGCTCAGAGAGTCAAGGAAAGAGGCCCAAGGAGGCATAACTTACAGTGAGTAGTAGAGCCAGGGTTCAAGTCTACGTATGGCTCTAGGGCCCACGCTTTTTCACCACTCGGCTCTGTGGCTCCCTTGGGACTGTACAGATGGAGTAAAGCCCACATGCACTGTGTTGGCCAAACGAACAGCTTAGATGGCTATCGGAAGTCATCACTGCCTGCCCCTTTTCCCAACCCAAAGGTCACTTTGTTTATAGTCAGTAAAAACTTAGTTTTTAAAAAGATTTTATTTATTTATTTGAGAGCGAGAGAGAGCTCGCAGGCACGGGAGCAGGGGAGAAAGCAGAGGGGAAGGGAGGGGAGAGGGAGAGAGAATCTGAAGCAAGATTGTAACCTGAGCCAAAATTAAGAGTCAGGGGACGCCTGGGTGGCTCAGTCGTTGAGCATCTGCCTTCGCTCAGGTCTTGATCTCAGCGTCCTGGGATCGAGTCCGCATCGGGCTCCCTGCTCAGCGGGGAGTCTGCTTCTCCCTCTCCCTCTGCCTGCTTGTGCTTTCTCTCTCTGTCAAATAAACAAATTAAATCTTTAAAAAAAAAAAATCAAGAGTCAGATGTTTAACCGACTGAGCCCACCCAGGTGCCCCGAACTAGGTTTTTTATAGACAATGATCCAGGCTTCGGTGGGGTCTTCAGAGGGAACCTACAAGTACAATTTCCACCCTGGCAGTAAAGTACAGTTTAGACCCTCACCGTCTCTCACCTGTATCCCTGAACAGAGCTCCCTGTCTCCAGGCTCACTCGCTCCCCTCTCATCCTCCAGGCAGCAGCCCAAGTCTTCTGTCTGAAAGCAGTCTTATCCTTTCTGGTATAAAACCCAATCGCCCTTGGGATAAAGCCCAAGCTCCTTAAACCGGCTTTCTAAGTTATCCCCTGCCTGCCTCTCCAGTCGATGCCACCAAAAGCCTCTCCTCTATGCCACTGTGATCCCTTAGCCTGTGGCCATGCCAAACGGCTTCTCATCTCAGGTGTGTCCCATCTGCTTTCAGAATGTTCCACACCTCTGAGTCTTTGCTCTCTCTACTTTTTCCACCTGCAATACCTTCTCTCTGCCCCCTCCAGCCCCATCTGTCCCGGGAACACGTGTTCAGCTTTCAGTGCTTAGGTCCGCTCTCACCTGCTCTATGCAGCCTGGCTGGTTTCCACTCACCTTTGAGTCTTACCAGGCCTGGTTCAGCCTCTCAGCCTTGCACTTTTGAAGATGCTTTTTCACGGTTACCTCTCGGCTTTGGACAAGCTCCTCCCCAGCAAGAACCCAGGTGTATTTATTCCTGTGTCTCAAGCACCCAGAAAAGAGCTAGCGTATAATAGGCACCCAGGAAATGTTTGCTGAATGAAAGAATGAAAAGGAAGTTTCCCTAAAATAGGCAAGTATTTGACATTAATTTTTAAATCAACCAAGAGAATCTTCAGAATAAGTGAACAAAAGTGACTGTAATTGGATTCTTTGTTCCTATGGTCATGAGATATGAATCTAGAAAAATCGAAATATTTCATTTTTCCCTCCATAAAGCTCTTGTGAGGAAAATAAACATCCTTGGGCGTGGGAGGATTAGCATAGAACTGAAATATGCTAGTTCTCCACCAGGGGGTGCTATGAACACAAAGAGAAACCATTCTCCGTTAATTTGTTCTTCCCTCAGAGAGAAACTGCAGAAACCACATAACTTTTTTTTCCCCCTGCATTGCGTACAATTTTGCAAGAAATGAATAACTCCTCCATCGTGCTTGAAAATCATGGATGCCTGGAACAAGTTTTCCTGCTAATGAGATGCACGTGTGTATGTACACACACACACACACACACACACACACACGCGTGCGCACCCCTGACCCCTTTAGAGATCTAGGCATCAAGTTTGAAGACGTGTGATTTGTTGTGTATCTGAAGTGTGTTTATTGACAGATGTAGGTGTTGTTTACTATGCTGTCAGAAGCAGAATCGAGCAGAATAAAATCTGCTGTGCCACTTTGAACCCTGACATTGAATAGACTGGTCCAGAAGACCCATCCAGGTATCAGAGATGGGCTGTCAGTCGGCTCTCGTTGCTGAGAGCACACGGACAACCGTACCAGCTTGTGCCCTAGTTCGCTTTTGATTCTTTGGAGGCCGTAATGGCAGAACGCACACAGCGCGGTCAATATTTGGGAAGTTGTAGTTTGTATAACCAGTGACTTAAGGACATCAAATCTTGTTTTCACCACGTTAGCTCCCGTTACTGCCTTCAGCACATCCCTTCAAGTTTATCTTCCTTTTAGACTCTGAGCTCTGTATAGGTGTGTTCATAGCTTCTGCGTATGGCAAAGTTATATTATACAAGTTACACTGTAAGGACTCAGTTAGTGTTCACAGATTGCTTGCTTATTCATCAGTTTCCATAAAAATGCTGCCAAAAGCATCAGGAAGGATAACAGTGAGATTACAGGGGGTACAAGCAAATGGGCCAGGAGGGACTCAGGGGAAGAGAAGAGGACGAATTCCCATTGACTGCTCACACGGTGCCAGGCCCTGCCCTAAGCACTTTATGTGAATTTCTCATTTCATTCGTGTAATAGCCCAGTGAAGAAATGATTCTCATTCTATCTTCTCAAGCAGTTGTGGCTGTACCTTAAAATCCTCAACTAGGCAGCATTCCTGGGCATGGCCAAGGTTTCGCCTGTGCCTTTTGTACCTAAGAGCTGTGGGCAAGAATCACTGGGCTGTTACTGAAACTGACTCCTGTGTTCCTTGGAGTAAGGGGGCAGCGTGGGTCTCCCCGGCTGCCTCTTCGGCTTTATGGAGGAGGAGGGACACAGAATCACGAAAACTCGATTGGGAGAAACTGTAAAGGGTATCCAGTTTAACTACCAAGTAACAAAACCTTACAGGGTTGTCATGGGAATTTAATGAGAAAAAAAAATGTACTCCTGGAACATATTAGGTACCCAGTCCTTACTTTTATTTTTAGAACAGTTTTAGGTTCATAGCAAAATTGGGAGGAAGGTACAGAGATGCCCCCATATACCCCTGTATTACATAAGGACATACAGCCATCATGACGGTATCACACAGGGTGTTTTCACTGCCCGATAAATCTTGCATTCCACCTACTCATCCCTCTGTCCCCCCCTCAAACCCTGACAACCACTTTACTGTCTCCACTTCTTGCCTTTTCCAGAATGTTGTATAGTTGGAATCACACAGTGTACAGCTTCTCAGATCGGCTTCAGTGCATTGAAGGTTCCTCCGTGTCTTCTCATGGCCCGATCACACATTTCTTCTCATCAGTGAATAATGTTCCATTGGCTAGATGTTCCACAGTTTACTTACCCATTCACCTCCTGAAGGACGTCTTGGTTGCTTCCAAGTTTTGGCAAGGATGGATAAAGCTGCTGTAAACATCTGAGTGTTGGTTTTTGCATAGACAACATTTCAACTCATTGGTACTTTTTAATAAAAAATATGTATCCTTACCCACATACATTCTTCCTTCCCATAACTTCTTCCCAACGCGAGGGATCGGGTGGCCAAGATGCCCAGGTGCAGCAAATGGCTCTTCCTAATTAGCCAAGAGGCTGTGATGGCACAGCAAATGAACAGTGCCCTACAAATCTGTTTCCATCGGCTTCTCTGGACGTTGTAAAACAATTAAACTGTCAAGGGGACCTGGAGACAGAGCTTTGCATTTTAATGGGAAATGATTAAATATCAGGCATGATTGCTTTTGATGTGTCTGGGCCCTAAGAGGAGGGCAAAGTATTGATTGGGGCCTCCAGGAAGACAGGAAGCTTGCTTGGGCCGCTTGACCACAATGCAGTGAAAGCTTGGAGATCTGTAACTTCATGGGCTGGAATTAAAGGCCACTCACCGGAGAGTTAACTGGGTTTGTCAGCTTCTGTTGAGTTGCTTTCTGCCTATAGAGGCAGATGACAGATCATGCTTTCAGAGGGGCGCTCCTGGCTGACAGGCAGAGAGAATTCGTTGCTGATGGCATCTGTTAGAAGAGGGTGAGTGACCCGGCGCTTTGCGCTGACCCCAGTATTGATTCCATCTGGATGAAACCCATTGTGAAGGAAATGAAGGCCGCCCCTGCAGCCCCTGCCTAAGTCAACTAACGCAGACCCGCACCATAAGGATACACTGTTCTCCAGCGCGGCCCTTTGTTCACAGGTGCTTCTCAGATCACCTGTAGCCCTTGCCCTCTAGCCCCTTAAGTCCGGTAATTGGGGGACTCATGTAAACAGCTGAATGCCATCAAGTCTGATAGTCCAGTGAGACAAGCTTGTCTTAGATACAGTGAAGGGACCAAGGAGGCCACAGGTGACCTGAGAGCCTTCCTAGTAGATGTCCTACTTGAAAGATAAGTAGACAGATGAAGGGACAAGGGCACCCCAAGGTGGGGGAAGATCTGGAACGGACCTGAGAAGGTGTGAAAGAGCATGGTCCAGGCAACTCAATTAGTCTGGTGTGTGAGGTGGGGAGGGATGCCCTGAGCCAAATGGCTGGATCAGCCCGAACCTATTACCACCCCCCTCCTGCCCAGCTGCCTTTTAAGGGGTGGGAGGGCCTTAGCCCTAAGGTTTAGAAACTGGTATCAAAAAAGAAGTGATAAAGGCACTGAAGTATATCAGCAGGTGAGGCTAAGTAGAACAGGTGAGCACAGATCCGTAGAAATTAGTTGAATCAGATGGCTTTCCTCCACGACACCTGGCCGAGATCAGACACACTGGGGACTAGGAGGTAGCTATGGAATGCGAGAGCGGGTAGAAGCAGGGGTACTGAGGGGACCCCCTGCCAAGTCTAGTTGGGGGGGTACCCCTGTGGTGCAGGTATGGCCCCTAGAGAGCAGCACGAAGGCCCTGAGTGGCTGAGCATTCGTTTGACAGAAAGGAGAGCAGAAATAAATTTCACCTGCCTGGCAATTTGGCTCTCTGTCAGCCCTCGCTTTGTTTATTTCTGTGCAGTCTAGACATCCAAAGATTGAGTTGCTATCATCCCAGGGGACCCTCCCTTCCCCGCTGCCCTGCCCGGTGCGGCCCTTGCAGGGCCATGAGAAGCTATGGCACAGCGAGAAGACTGAGTCTCTTGATTAGACCTGATAAGACCCCTCCTATTGAGATGACTTAATTTTGCCCCTTAGGAAATTCTCTCTTTTTTTTAAGAGCTCTTATATTGGCCAAGAGACACGGCCTCCATATTAGGGGTTTCTATTTTTGTTGGGAGGAAGTTGGCATTTCTCCTGTGTAAGGAGTTCACTGAAGCCTAAAGTCTTCCATGAGCCATTTTGGTTTGCAAACAGGGATCTGCGCAGAGGCAGCCTTATGCCCCGTGGCCTTGTCACAAAGGGCAGTGGGGAAGCTCCGAGGGCCACCCTCCGAAGCGGATCATCTGCCTCTCTGGGTCTGACCGACCAGTGAACAAATGGTTTCTTAAGGGATGGGCCTGGCTACATAGTTTGCAGAGCCCAGTACAAAAGGAATATATTCAAAAATGTTGCCCTTTGTTGAAAACCCACTGGCAGTTAAAACCCGGGGGCAGGAAAGCATGAAACGAAGCGCAGGGTCTTGGTCAGAGCCGGGTCCTGTGCCACCGCCCAGAACACACTTCCAGGAAGCCTGCCGAGAAGCAACTCCTTGGCCCATTTGGGTTCTGAGGCCTCCTGATGTTCAGGCCCCTGGGCTGTGGGCGTCTGGTGGGGGCTGGGGGAGGGTGTTTGATTTCAGGACAGAACAGATTTTCTCCATCCTCTGCCTACTGCTGAAATCCTGTCCTTACAGCTAAGCCCGTTTCGCTGGAGGCTGGATCCCTTTGGGAGGGGCTTACGTTTGCAGCTGTTGTCTGTTACACTCTTAGCGTTGGATGGCAAAGTGGAGGCAGAGAGCACAAGGCAATTCTGATTATGCAGAGAAGCTTAAGGGGAAAAAATTATGTAAGTTTATGGAATGCTTTGGGATAGACATAATCTTCCTTTCCATATAGCGCTGAGTATGGGTGATGGGGCTCAATAAATATAGCTCCTTGTGGGTGTCGGTAATTCTTCAATATTCATTGATAGTGACGATATTCAGACCTTGAAACAGATTTCCTTTCTTTCTGACTCAAGGGAAGTCTTCCCAGAGCCACACAGAAGGAGAATCCAATCTGTTCAATAGGAAAGACTCATTTGCTCCCGAAATAACTAAATTTCCATTTTCATTTCAATTTTCAACCAAAATAGTGGATCTTCCATAAGGCAAAACTAAAAAGAATGGCAATTTGGTGTGGGGTTTCACTTTTCCTTAGAATTCTGATTCCTATATTAACACCGTCGAGTGCTTCAGTAACATGTGAGGCTGTGTTTCTTGCTTTTGTTGTAATTAGCTGCAAGCCTTGTCATAAGCTGCTAGTAGAGCCTGCGAATTTTTAACAAAGGACTCCGCTATGAAAATGTATTTTTTGGCAAGAAACTCAAAAGTCAGGTAGAATTTCATCATTTTACAAGTCATTGTTACAGAGGACTGAGCAACTGTAATTCTTATAAATGTCTATTTTGCTTGTAGCATTTTCTCTTCATCAATAATTCAATTTCAAAATAAAAGACACATTTTCTACATCCCCAAAGCTATTGGGGAGCCTTTCAGACTGCAAGATTCCTGACAGCGGGAGAAGCGTCTACCAAAGAAGGCAGCTAGCTCCAAAAGCCCCTCTGATGTGCAGAGGGATCCTGTTACAGACCATTTTTCGTAATTCTAGAAGGCAAAATAAAATTTTATGCTTGGAACTAATAAGTTTAAGCAAATAGTATGGGCGAAGTTTATATCTGAGTCCAAGCGATGGTCTGATTATTGCCAGAACAATACTGCTACATGATGAATCATTAATGATCTGTGAGAGTCATAATGGTCTGTCACTAATGCCCATTAATGATCTCTCTATACCGCGAGTATGGGCTTGATGTTTCTGGCCAGTACCTTGGAGAATACTTTAGATATGCCTTAAACTTTCTCTGATCTCCTTTCTCTGTGTCTGCTCCAAATGTAGACAGCAATTGTCTGGGTAGGACCAGCTTATAAAGAAGCATGGCTTTGTTAAGGAAGTCGTATTCAGGTAAGATTTATTTAAGCAATGTTTTTGAAGGACATAGATTTGAAAGCTTATCCTGGACATTAACGCCTTTATAGAAATTAACAAAATTATGCCGGGGATCTTTCTGCTGAGATCTTTTCTTTGCAGATGGGACGAGGGCTCTTGAGTTTCCCCGTAGTCCATGATGTTCGGATATTGAACAGACTCTGAAAAATGCTTCATTTGTTTTTCTTTTCTAAGAGAAATTGTAGATATTGTTAGAGAAGAGTGAATGTGTCTGTCTGTCTATGTAGAGTGCTGTTTGTATTTAGAAAACTATGACACCAGCAGATTCCAGAGAGCGCAGGACATTAAGGTGAATTTCTAAAGGAAGAAAAAAGAATAAATAATTGTCATCAGCTTTAAATGTATTTTGCTTTTAGCTTAGGAAAGGAGAGGAAGAGAAGGCAACATAGAGCTAAGAAAAGTGGACACAAACACTTTAATTCTGAGAATCGTATTAGGTGTATCTTCAGGGAAATCACAGAAGATAGGCACTCCGTAATGTCCAGGCGAAACCGGGAGAGTATCTGTCCCTCCATGGCGGCGAGGGAGATGCGGCAGATAGCTAATGGAACCAACGCCCAAAAGTCTCTGGCTCACAGAGAAAAACAAGATGAGAGAAGGTTGCAGGAGCGGCCAGCTTCAAGCCTCTGAAATTAGCAAGACAGGGATTCTTTTGGATGCTTGGAATCCCTCCACTGGCTACTTTTTGATGAGAAATTTTAGCACAGAACTAAATGGAAAATGACATCTTTTCTTGGAAAACTTTCTGCCGGTTTTCATATTATCTGATCTAAGTAGCTTCATCAAGCAAACGCTTCCGTTGAAACCCTTTGCGCTTTCTTGGTCATGGAACTCCAGCGGATCCCGGAGAATACTAACCCCTCTAAAATGTTGTATTTCGTTAGAACATTTCATCCAAATGAGTGATGACTCTTTGCAATTTTTGTTTCTTCAAAATCCTTCCACCTGTCCTGAAACTGCTGAGTGGCTTCTTTGTGGACTTAACTAGGATTCCTAGGCTTTCCCTTTTGAGTACTTTGCGGGCTCTCCTGAACTACTTGGGGTGGTCCCGGAGCATCTCCAGATGAAGGTTCAGGTTGATCTGTCACATTGCATGGGCATTGTTTTTTTGGTTATTTTCAATTGATTTCCCCATGGAAAGGAGGAGGAAAAAGCTCATCCGAACGGTTGGGGCATCAAGGGCAATATTCGTGATGAAAATCTTAGAATTCATGAGCTGGGTCCAGAAGTTCATTTTTTTAAAAATTATTCTCACAATCCATGCCTCTAATAAACCCACCAAAGTTTCCTCCTGTCAGATGGGAGACAGCTTATGACCATCCTTAAATGATGCGACTACAAACTGTATGTCCCTTAGCTCAGGATATGGTACGTGCAGCAGAAACATTTAAACTCCTCGCTCTGCTTATGTGACGGATTGGAGTCGAGTGCGCACGTTAATTCTTTGCTAAGTAAGGTCTGTGGGACAGGTAATTTTCACCAGATCGCACTGACTGGTGCACGGATTCATTGGAAACATCAGATTGCCGTCTAAGCTGTTTGGTTAGATTGGAACACAAACCAACTTTATGCTTACAAAAGACTTCTGGATTGATTGATGAAATGCTATCAATAGACGTGTCTGTTTTAAATAAATGTATGCTTGTGGCCAACTGAGCCCCCTTGCAGCAATGAAATCCAACGAGGGGACAGCTTGTCAGTGGCTGGGATGCTGCAGTTTCTCTTTGGAAGGAATGTGATACAGCAGCAGCCCGAGTCCAGGGTAGCACTGTGCAGATGAGGCCAGAAGGGAGGCCTGTGCTCCCACAGCCTGGCGAGTCCCAAGAAAGGTCGGGTAGTTTACCCCTTTGCCTTTCGATAGGAAACACTCCGCCCGTCATATACAGAGGAGACTGTCCCAGCCACAGCACCCACGAGCCCTCCGAAGGACTCATCTCAGCAGCTCTCAAGGCAAGAACATTCACCCTAAATCCCCCATTCTCTAGTTAAGTCTGGTGCCTCTCATTGAGTCGGGGAGGGGGAGCGGCGTTAAAGAACAAGCGTCGCTGTGCTCTGTGTAACCCTTTACAGCCCGGAAGCCATCGTGATCATGCTCATTGCAGTTAAGGAATCCAAATTTCTTTAGCCTACCCTTCCAGTCTTGTGTGTAACCAGCCCTGTTTTAGTTCACCCATTTACTTCCCTGAGCGTTGAAGAGCTTGCTCTGCCGCCTCCGGCTCATCAGTGACCACTTCTTCAGCTTTTCAAGGTCCCTTCATGTTCTTTCCTGTTTCTGGTGGGCTGTGGGCCTTCTGTTCCGTGGCCGCGCCTCCAGCGGCCCAAGAGTCCACAGCTCCTATTGACTTAGAGCTTCCAACATTTAGAACACATGAAGACAGACGTCCCTCTCTTTGGGAACTAGGGGAAACCATATGTTTGTTCATTGTTTTCTTATCGATAGGCACTAAGGAAGTGATCTATTGAGCCATTGTTTCCTTATCGGTAATGGCTCAGTCCATTTATCAGGGGATGCAGATGTGTACCTCAGCTGTTCCATAGATCGCTCTTTCGGAACACTGAGGCCCTTATCACCTGGGCGGTAGGTCAGCATGCCTGCCCATAACACGCAGTTCTGATTGCCTGGCCCCAGGCCAGGTGCTTAGTAGGTATTCAGCGTTCGTTGAGTGATGAATATAGTTACAGTGGTGGCATAGGACACTCAATAGTATTTCAGTACATTTGCTTTGGACAAACGATTAAACAATCTAAGCTGAGCTTAGGCAACTGACCGGAAAGACTATCTTCAAATTGTGTCTTTAGAATGTATGGTGGAGGTCTGTATTTGCCTCGTGCCATTTGCTTTAGAAACTGGAGGCTCTGGAGTCGTGGCTATTACTGCAAGAGAAGAGGTCTCGGGTGGTAGGAGAAATCATCCCAGCAGCTAAGCTCTTGTGAACAAAGGAGAGTATCCACAGGAAGCAAGAGCCTCTTGGGTAGAAAAGGTTCTGTCAGTTCCCTCTTGGGATACCAGTTCAATGGACGGAGAGGGAGAGAGAGGGAGAGGGAGAGAATCTCAAGCCGACTCCCCGCTGGGGTAGAGCCTGAGGTGGGGCTCGATTTCATGACCCTGAGATCATGACCTGAACCGAAATCAAGAAAGATGAATATGCCATAACCTTCATTTTAAGTCCAGCGGTGGCACTGGGCATGGCCTGAGAGTTTAAGCATCTCTCAGTCAACAGGACAAGTATATCGTGCCTTATACAATTGAATTGTTTCCAGAAAACTATATGTAAATCAAGTCCCATTTGAATTCTGCGTGGAGGGCGTTGTAAGCAAAGGAACCTTTTGGTGAATGTTTTTGTAGCCTGAAGACTTCTTTTGTAGTAGGTAGATTTAAAGGATTATTCTCTAATCTATCCATTTGAAAGCCTGCATTTTTTATACCAGAACGAAAACATGACATGTACGTTCTGTTCCGAAGGCGTTCTTTGACTAGGGCTTGCTAACGTATGTTTTACTATAACAATGCTTCGTTTGTAAGAACGTGAAAATGGTCACAATTAAGTCTGCTCCCTTTGTTTTGCAAGCTTCTAAATAACTCATTAGTGTTTCTTATGAGTTAGTACCTATTATCTGATATGACATGATACTGTTGCCTTATAAAACAGAATTTTTAAAAACCCTTACTCAGAGGGAGTTGTAAGTAACAGGCATGATCATTTGCATATCTAAAGAGAATGTACACATGCCTCCTGGTCCCGAAACTCTTAATTCGTTACCCATGCGTATTCCCTCTGTCTAGTTCTACATGGAACTGCAATGTCCAAATATTGACTCTCCACAACAGGCTCCATCCTTTACTCTGTTTTTGAAGGACGAAGAATTAGTATCCAGGAGCCTTTCCTGGCCTAGATGGCTGTTATGTAGGCATATATGAGGGTTCCAGAACACCCAACACTCCATCATTCTTTGTAACATTCCTTGTTCCTCTTTGGCCTATCTGCATAGTTGAGTAAGAAGAAGGTATTTTTCCAGCCCTAATACCAGCTCTTACAGTGGGACGTGATGAGGTCTCCCAATGCCGCATTCACCGTGTTCCTTCCCTAGATAAAAACCTGCACTGGCGTCACTCTGAATGCCAACCAGTTGGGGGCAGGAGATGGTTGACTTTATTCTATAAGCCAGTCTCACAACAGTCTGGCTCAACATACCTTTCCAGTCCTATCCCCTTCCTTCCCTAAAAGAACTGCTCAGTCAATCCAGTTTCCCCCGTTACACCTAGAGGATTGTGTCCAATTCATTAGTGTGTGCTCCACGCAGTGCCGTGTCTGTGACGTGTTGCACGCTGAGCGAGGTGCCAGGATGAAAGAGCCATAGGCCCTGTCTTCCAGGAAGGCACAGTCTGGTTTACCAGCTAGCGCATACCAGACACACCGTGATGAGTGATCTAATGGAAATACAAAAAGCCACGGGGGATGAGGACTAGGAGAGATGCCTCCTGCTGGTGGGATCTGGGACGACCTCATTGCGGAGGTGTAAGTTAACCAGGGACTTAAATGTGTGCGAGACTTTGGTTCGTATCCTCTGAGATGGTTTTCCTATCCCCAACCAAAGAAGGTTTCTTCACCCCTAGAGCCCTCATAGTACTTACTGGCTAAACGAGTCATGACCCTCATTCTAAACTCCTTCATACTGTATTAAACCTTGTGCTCGTTTTCCCCACTAGATAGAAATTCCTAAGAGGCAAAGCTTGTATTCAACACTTTCTTTTTATCTCCCTGATCAAGAGCACAGGACTAATAACAGTAGTAACTAGAAAATGTTATATTTCTTTCATAAGATATCCTCTCCATAATATTTCAGTCTCTAAATATGTGATCCACTTGATCCTTGTTCTTGGTCAACAGTTTCTTTGTTCCTCCTCATTAAGAAAGAGAGGCTTAAATAATCACCCAAATGGTCAGACTGTGTGACCAAGTGAAAACGACTACCATTTATTGAACATCAACTGTGGGCCAGTCCCCAGCTTAAATACTGTACTGGTGTGACTCTCATTCTTAACAACAACCCTGCGAGGTAGGTGAATAGTCCCTCATTTTACTGCTGAGGGAGCTGAGGGCTGAGGCTCAGAGAGGTGCAACAATGAGACGGAGTTCCCCAGTTAATGAACATGGGAGCCAGTCTTTAAAACAGGTCCATATAATGCCGTGCTATCCCAGATATAGTAGATTGTGAGCAGATATTGGTTTGCTGATTGATTGTTAAACTGCTCTGATTGCAATATCTTTATATATTTAAAATCCCAATGGAAGAGGTCGTCTTTGGTCACTCTCAATAGAAGCAAAATTATTGTTTTGATACAATATAACTCATTTGCCTTAAACATTTTTACATGACTACCTATTGACAATTCATCTAAATAACGGGAAAATTTAGAATCTCAGATAAAGTTATAGTTTCTGTCAGATGCTTAAAGTTTCAAGCATCCAACTAAAAATTATGGTGTCAACTCTTCTCAATAAAATAAAATAATCAGATTTTGTAGACATACGAAGGCTGACTCATAATACTCATAACTCGCGAAAATATCCAAAATCACATTTCAAGCATTAGCTTCAGTGTTTTCTAACTACACTATTTCTATATGGTAAAATTCTGTATTCTGGACGGAAAATTCTGTAACCCAGCTGTTCCCAAACTTTAGTGTGTGCCATCAGCTTCCTCTGTGAAACTGGTTCAGATTGGAGATTCCTAGCTAATTTGGTTGGAACCCAAGAGTCTACATTTTAACAAGTACTCCATGTGATTCTGGAACAGGAAAACCACACATACATCACTTCAGAAATCCTCCTAGAAGTATTCTTCTCCACTAATTACTGTCTTCCCAATCTTCATTGTTGACCTTCCCTTACCAGCCTCCCACATCCACACTCAAGAGGTTACATGTGTATTACTTTCAAAGCTTTCTGCCATTTAGGTATAATTTACATAGAGTTAAGTGCTCAGATCTTAAGTAGACAGTTGATCAGTTTGGAAAAATGCATGCACTCATGTAATCTATATTTAAGATATAGAACATTTCCATCACCCCAGAAAGTTCCCTTATACCCCTTCCTAGTCAACACTGCTCTGTTGCCAGAAGCAACCACTGAACTTATTTCTATCATCATAAGTTCGTTTTCCCTATTTTAGAACTTCATATAAGTGGAAAATTATAGTATATGTTTTGCCTGTGTGTATCTGGCTTCTTTCACCCAGAATAATGTTTTTGAAATTCACCCATGTCTGTATCAGTAAGTCATTACATTGTACTGCTGAGTAGCGTTCCATTGCATGAATATGCCAGTTTGTTTACCTGTTTTCTCATTGACTGACATCTGGGCTACTTCCAGATTTTGGCTACACTGCATAAATGTTCTATAAAGAATTTTTACAAATATTTCCGTGGACATATGTTTTCATTTCTTTTTTTTCAAAAGATTGGTTCGTTTATTTTAGAAAGAGAGAGAGAGAGAACACGAATGGGGGGAGAGGCAGAGGGAGAGGGAGAGAATCTCAAGCAGACTCCTGGCTGGGGTAGAGCCTGAGGTGGGGCTCGATCTCATGACCCTGAGATCATGACCTGAACCGAAATCAAGAGTCAGACGCTTAACCAACTGAGCCGCCCAGGTGCCCCTTAATTTCTTTTGGACAAACACCTAGTAGTGAAATTGTTGGGTCGTAAGACTGATGTAAGTTTAATTTTTAAGCTACTGCTACACAAGTCCCCACCATTTTGCACTCCCACCAATGAGGATTCTGATGGTCCACGTAATCACCAACATTTGGGATTGTCAATTGTTTTCATTTCTACCTATTCTTGTTGTGTATACAGTGATACTGCATTTTGGTTTTAATTTACATCTGCCTGATGACTGATGATGTTGAGTGCTTTTTCATGCGCTTTGTGGCTATTCGTAGATCTTCTTTATTGAAGTATCTGTTCAAGCATTTTGCCTATTTTCATTGGGTTCTTTGTCTTACTGAGTTGGTCACAATAGCGTCTCATTGTCCTTTTAATGTCTGTAGCATCTCTAATAATGTCCTCATTTCCACTTACTATATTAATAGTTTATATTTTTCTCCCTTTTTCTTGATCTGAATTGTTAGTGGTTTCAAATTTAATTTTTTTTTTCAAAGAATCAACTTTTGGCTTTGGTGATTATCTCTATCTGTTGTCCATCGTTGATTCCCTTTTTCGTTTTTATTACATCCTTCCTCCTACTTACTTGGTATTTAGTTAGTTCTTCCCTTTCTGGTTTCTTAAGATGGAAATACAAGTCATTTCTTTTGTGACTTTCTTATTTTTGAGTAAAGGCATTCAAAGCTGTACAGTTCCCTATAAGATGGCTTTAGATCCATTTTTTATATATCATACTTGATTATCATTCAATTCAAAATATTTTCTGACTTCCTTTGTGGATTTTTCTTTTACCCACAACTTATTTAAATGTGTAATATTTGATTTACAAATTTGGGGGTTTGGTCTATTTATATTTTTTTTTTATAATTTGCGTTTTTAAGAATTTTATGTATTTGAGAGAGAACGAGAGAGAGAGAGCACGAGCAGGGGGAGGAGCAGAGGGAGAGGGAGAAGCAGACTCCTCTCTGAGCAGGGAGCCTGATGCGGGACTCGATCCCAGGACCCTGGATCATGACCTGAGCCGAAGGCAGATACTTAACTGACTGAGTCACCAAGGTGCCCCTATTTATATTCTTGATGTTGATTTCAAACTTCATATTTTTGCAGTGGGGATAACATATTCTGTTTGATTTTGATCCTCAGAAATTTATTTAAACTTGTGTTACGGCTGAGCTTATAGTCTACTTGGTGAGTATTCTAAGTGCCCTGGAGGAGAAAGTGTTTTCTGCTGGTGGTTAGTGCAGTGTCCTGTACATTTATATCAGGTCGGATGGATTGATAGTGGTGTTCAAGTCTATATTCTGAAGTTTTGGTCTACATATTCCGTCAATGCCTTAGACGTAGGTATTGAAACCTCCAACCGTGATCATACGTTTATCTCAGTCTCCTTTTATTGGTATCGGCTTTTGCTTTGAGTATGTAGTACATTTGTCAGTGAGTGCAAACATATAGGGATTTATATTTTTGATAAGTTGGCCATTATAATTATGAAGCTTTCTTCTTCATCTCGGTAGTACTCATCACCTCTAAGTCTGCCTTATCTGATCTTAGTAGAGCCACGCCATCTTTGTTAGGCTTAGTGTTTGCAATATGTAGATTTTCCGTCTTTTGGCATTCACCTTCTTTGTGTCTTTCTGGTGTGTATATAATTGAGTCTTTCCTTCCAGTCCCCAAATTCTGCCTTTTATTTAGGGTTTTTATACCATTTATGTTTAAATCATAATTACTGATGTGTTTGAATTTAAATCTTCCCTTTTGGTCCTTGGTTTCTGTGGGTCCAATATTCTCTGCGTCCCCCTGTTCCTCTTTTCCAGCATGTTTGGGGTGATTCAACTATTTTTTTCATATTACATTCTTTGTATTGTTTTTAGCAGTTTCACAAGATTACAGTGTGCATCTTTAGCTTTGCTACTTTGAATATATATTCTGTTCACAAGCAAGGTCAGAAATTTGCAGCATTATTCTTCCAATTATCCCATTCACAACCTTTATCTATATTTTATTCTATATGTGCTATCCCCCGTGTTACTTTATTATTAATTTTATTATAAACAGTCGGTAGCCTTCGATGTGATTTCTACATGCACACACACACACACAAGACTATTTTTTAAAAATGATGATCCTTTATACTTACCAATATATTAACTCCTTCTGCTGTTTTTTTTTTTTTTCATTTCTTCCTGCAGAATTAGATTTCTATGTGGTATAATTTTACTTCGGTGATAGCTTTTTTTTTTTTTTTTAGCATTTCTTGTAGTGCGTATCTGCTGGATAAAAATTCTTTCAGCTTTTTTCCCCTAAAAATTTCTTTTTTTCACCTTCCTCTTTGAAGAATATTTTTTGCTGGGTATGTAATTGAGCTTTGACGGGGTCTATTTCACTTCCAGCAGATGAGATGATAGTCTGTCGTCTTCTGGCCCTCATTGTTTCTGATGAGCCGTTATATATGGTTCTTACCATTGTTCCACTGTGTGTGGTATTTCTGTTTCTCTGGATGCTTTCAAGATTGTCTCTTTATCTCTGGTTTGTAGTTTGACTATGATGCCTAGCTGGGTTTTGTTTGTTTTATCAATCTTGCTTGGTATTCTCTGAGCTTCTTGGATATTTAAGATTGACTTTCATAAATTTTGGAAAACTGTTGGCTATTGTTCTCTCAGACATTTCTTCTGCTCACGTCTCTCGTTCTTCTCCTCCAGGGACTCTAATTACTCATGTCAGATGGTTTGCTGTTGTCCCACAGATAGCGCTGTGATCTAGTTTTTTTTACTGCTTTATTTCATTCTGTTTCTTTCTAGATCCTTTCTATTTTTTAAGATTTAATTTATTTATTTATTTTAGAGCACACAAGTGGGGCGGGGGGGGGAGGCAGAGGGAGAGGCAGAGAATCTCAAGCAGACTCCACACCGAGTGTGAGGAACTTGACGCGGCACTCGATCCCAGGACCCTGAGATCATGACCAAAACCAGGAGTTGGGCACTTAATGGAACCTAGGTGCCCCTCTTTTTAGATCCTTTCTATTCGTATGTATCCAAGTCACAGATTCCATTCTCTGCTATATCCAGTCACCTGATAATCCGTTCAAACAAATTCATCATCCCTGATATCCCACATTTCATTCCTAGCTTTTCCAGCTTTCTCTATTTATACCTTCCGTCTCAACGCTGAAGTTCTATGTCCCTTCGTGCATGTTATTTACCTTTTCCACTAGATCTTTTTAAAATATTTATGATAGTTATTTTGAAATCCTTGTTTGATAATTCCTTCATCTTGGCCCTTGTTGCAATTGATTCTATTGACTCTTTAGCTCATAAGAGTGTTTTCTGTTTTCTTCCTTTTTTGTAAGTCTTTTGTTTGTTCATATACTTTCTGTTGGAACACAAATCACTGTGTATAAAAGAACAGAAACTGAGGTAAATTATGTAGGTGTCCACTAGGCCGTGAGTACTTGGTCTGGGATCAATCTACCATTAGATGAATCTGGATCTGTGCTTTGTTGTCGCTTTAGTTAAATTTAACCCATGATAACCTTCACTTTATGTAAGAGCAGGAACACCACCTTTTCCTCAGAAGGGCTTTCAGTCTGAGTACCTGGGTAGTTTGTGTCTGTTCTCCTTCCTTAACCCCATACTTTGAGAGGTTCTATACTCCGGAGCCCTGGCGGGAGGGGGCGTTCTCTTTTTAATCTCCTGCCCGTCACAGTAGAAGGCCACTGGGTGGTACCCGGTGTTCCCAACGGACTCAGCACCCGTGGGGTTTCTCTCAGTCGCTACCCTATATGCACCTCAGATTAAGGGCTTTCCTGCCCCTCCTCCAAAGACAGACGACCACTCCTACTCATTTGAAGCCTAGAGCGTGAAAGGAGTTAGAAGTCATACTTTCTGAGTTTTGTTTACTGTCCTGTCTTAGATTTGTGCTTGAGTGCCATTGTCGCCAAAGCTCAATCTAATGTTAGTAAAATACCCACCATCCACAGAACATTCCAAAGTTCCGCGCATGCTTGACTAAAGCAGTAACGACACGTATGGCCTACTTCAACAGTCTCCACTTTGAAAGTCAGAGTTTTTTCATGGTAAATTTTCGGTGAAAGGTCTTGGAAGAGTCAAGGGGCCATGGCTCAAGAGATGGAGTATTTGGGAATAGGTGAAGGAGAAAACATGGTCTCTGGTCTACCCACATTTAAATGCTAGATGGGAGATTGGCTCCTCTCTGAAATTTCGGAGAACCTGGAGTTATAACCCAGAGCACCAAAACAAAAAAGCTACAAAAATTGTATCATCTTAGAGTGGAGCATAAGCAATAAACGATTGTGTGATGGATTATTATTCACAAAGGCTTTATTTCTTATAAACGTGTTCATATTTTACTGAATATAAGGTTCCTCAATGGAGTACGAATTCACACATTTTTCTTCAGTTTTTGCTAACTGCAGCTTTGGAAAGGATAATATAATATTAAAATACTGGGTGAATAAAAGTTATTGTTATGGTTAAAATATAAGTTTTCCCATCCATCTTCTTTCCCTAGTGTTACGACCTTGCTGACCTGAGAGACTTTTCTTTTTACACAAAATCAAAATAAGAAGTTATATGCAAGTAACATCCAATGACAATAGCATAAACATCACAGAACGTCCATATTTTCCCAATTCTTTGTTGTTCACTATGACGCCTTCTAAAGCATTCTTTGTGGGCTATACTTCTAAGCATCTAAAGAGAAGGAAATAGCAATCGTTAGCTTCATTACACATTTTCCTAGGTACATTTTCATAGTAGATCACAAAAAATGTGTTGGTTTCATTGATATCCTATGTATTTTAGGGTAATCAAGAAGAATTGTTCTCCCATAGAATTAAATAGGGTGAATTTGTCCCACGGTTATTTCTTCCATGCATCTCATTGTATTTCATCATGTAAAAAGTGATGTGATTATGGGCTTTAGTCAGAATGTTATTTTGTTCACTTAAGATTCATTCTCGGGAAGGTTGAACAAATTTGAATTTCATATGAAAGCTTTCTTTATGTGCTTCAGTAACTCTTTCCCTTTATGTAAGAGAAAATCTTCTTGTTGGAGAAATCTACAGATCTCCCCAGCACCCGTGGGACCTGGACCAGCAACAGGGGGCCTCACTGAAGGCTACTGCTTCTGTGCTCATTAATGAGAGTGCTCTGCATATTTCCCAGAGAGAACGTTGGTGTTGCAGTTATCCAACTCTTCCAGAAATTTGACACTGAGTAAAATTTGACTTCATCTCCCACTAGAAAGCCTCTGAGTTAAAACAAAACAAGACAAAGCATGAGTCTCATTCTTGCTAAAAGCACAGAGGAGTGGACAGAACACAGATTATGGAGACAGACGTTAGCACTCCCTAGCTCTGTGATGTCAGACAGAGTACTTAGTCTTTCTGAGCGTCCCGTTCCACATTTGTAAACATGGAGGTGAGCATAATACCCTCCTTGCAGGGTTATCATGAGAATTAGAGATAAGGTTTGTAATCATACGGCACTTAGTAGACACTTAACAAGCACGAGTTATTATTACGACATCAAAGCATAGTGTTAAAAGCAGGGATTCTGGAACCAGACTGTCCGAGTCCAAATCCTGCCTTTAATATGTACTAGCTGCCACTTAGGCAAGTTGCTTAACCTCCCTGTACCTCAATTTTATCATCCAAAAATGAGGGATAATTATAGCACCCACTCATCAGTAGGATTAAATTAATGAAGACATGCAAAGGGTCAGTGTTTGGCACATACACTAAGTGCAACGTACATATTTGCTCTCACTCGTTTCCATTCCCGACAGCCCCGCCCAGGGCGGGCTCAGGAGATGGGAAGCCTTTGGGGGTCTTAACTAATCTCAGTCACTTCTGTTGGTCTGCAGCAGATGGGAGGTTCTGGCTGATTTCATCAAGATAGGTGTGCAGATAAAGCTGGTTTTAATAACATACGTCCGCAAGACGAAGACCAGAAACGGCAACTACCGTTTATTGTGTATGTACCGTGTGCCAAGTACGGGCTGAGCTCTTTATAAACATGAACGCATTTAGTTCTCACTGTTACCCTAGGACGTAGGTACCATAGTTATTTTCATCTTACAGTTGAGGAAGCTGAAGAACTGAGAGGTACTTGGCATTCTAAGGTCACGTGTCTAACGTGCTATGGAATCGAGTTTTCTGCTGATAGCCACTCGGCCACACGGCCCACTGTCCTCTGCATTAAGGGGAGGACCTGCCCGGGGGCTGCAGGCTTCCTTCCTGACTTTTTCAATTCGACGGAACAACTGAATATGATAGACAGAAATTCTGTGACTGTGTGATAAACTCCTGTGACCACTGTTTTCTGGCTAGTTGTGGATTAATGAAATTCGAAGAGATTTTGTGTACGTAGGTCTCTTATTTTATAGATGAGGAAATGGAAGCCTGAAGTATAGACAGAGTTTTCCTAAAGTCCCAAGATGCGTTAGTAGGAGAACTGAGACTCGAACCCAGGATTCTTGTTTCTATCATTCTGTTAAGCCTATAGTTGTTGTTGTTGGTGTGTGTGTGTGTGTGTGTGTGTGTGTTTAAGCTCTACCCCCAACATGGAGCTCGAACTCATGACCCCAACATCAAGAGTGGCATGCTCCCCCGACTGAGCCAGCCAGGCACCCCCTCAAGGCTATGGTTTGAAAAGCAGAAACGATAGTTTACCTTGGATGCAACTAACTACCGTTTCTAATTACCACGTGCAAACCCATAGCAAAAGTTACTTACTACGATGCCGAGTCCTGACTTCTGCAAATGCAAAGTCATGCTTTTGTCCATTGCTAATAATACCGATATTTTTGCAGGGAGGAGAAAAGGAGCTTCAAGCTTCCTGGGCACGTAAAAGTAAACATCAGTGGGAACGTGCGCCAAAAACCCCTTAGTTAGGGAAGAAGCCATTATATTATCGATATTCTTTGCCCTCAATGGCATCTCCTTTGCTGCAATGACAAACGCCCTCTGCAGCCGCCCCCTTAGAAGAGGTAAGGACTTGAAATTCATAATGCCTGGTGCTGGCAGTCTTCGTGCTGAGAAGTCTCACCGTGCAGCTCAGGAAGAGCAAGGGTGCAGTTTCTGATTCAGTAAGACCTCGAGGAGCCTTTCCTGACCGGTGTCGACTTCTCGTGCTCCGGTTGTTGGATTTCGGGGGCTGTATCTCCTGGTAAATCACCCTATCCCGGGCTTTCCCAGTCTTTTATCGGTGGCTGCGCGGGTAGTGGTGACAGAGGCTGTGCGTGCCTCCCGCTCCAGGCTCAGAAGCAATCTCTTCGCTACCTGGTTGGAGCGGCATCATTTGTGTGACTCAGAAAATTGGACAATCAGAAAAAAAAAAAAAGAGTGAAAAGAGGTCTCAATTTCAACACATCTTTTCCAACCGCATCAAAGTCCATTACTTATTTCCCCATCGTTCGGGTTAAATAGAAACTCTTTTCTGACTAGAAGGCCTCTGAGATGTTTTCTAAATCAAGGCGAGAAGCAAACCAGACCACAAGTTGCAAAACATGTTGAAGTCTTACTCGCAGGATAGATGAACTGAAGCCAGGCACGATGTGCAAGACGAATGAAACTCAAGCTGTTTGTTAATAAACTTTAAAACTGGGGGAATCATTTCAGATTTACAGAAAAGTTGAAAAGGTGGTACAGAGAGTTCCCATAGATCCTTCATCCAGCTGTCCCCAGTGTCAGCATCTTAAGTCGCCATGGTACACTTGTCAAAACTAAGAAACCAACACTGGCGTAGTACTGTCAAACCCCAGACTTTATTTGAATTTTGCTAATTTTTCCAGTAATGTTCTTGTTCCCTTCCAGGGTCTCATCCAGGTTATCCTATCACATGTGATTGTCACTTTCTTCTCCTCTGCTCTGTGACAATCGCTTGGTGTCTTGTGTTTTAGCTCAGACTGTTGTAACAGTAACTCTACATAGCTCATGTGTCCCAGACAAGACTGCTGACTATTCTAGCAACTCACCTCGTTTACAAATTCTGATCTGAATTTGTAAGGAGCGTACTTACAAAATTCTGCCTTAAAACACGTTTTGACCAACCCCAGCCCCTGAAACCCTAAAACTCTTCGCCAACTTTTTTTTTTTAAAGATTTTATTTATTTATTCGAAAGAGATAGAGACAGCCAGCGAGAGAGGGAACACAAGCAGGGGGAGTGGGAGAGGAAGAAGCAGGCTCATAGCGGAGGAACCTGATGTGGGGCTCGATCCCATAACGCCGGGACCACGCCCTGAGCCAAAGGCAGACACTTAACCGCTGTGCCACCCAGGCGCCCCTCTTCGCCAACTTTTGAGCCGCTACTGAGACTCTATCAAGGGGGTGCTTTCTCTTACTCAGCATGTTTCACTGCTCAGCTTTTTAAGACCAATAGGTTTCTCTGGTGGTCTTTGTGTTGGGGTTTTGACAGAGGGTCCATAATGATTCAAATCATTCACTTAATGCAAAAACCTCTTCTGTAACATCTGATTGAGTCTCTACCAGGTCTTTGTGATCCCCACAGCCCCTATATGGACTCTTCCAATGACAGGGCACTGATCACCTCCCCAGATAATCCATGCTGTCCATTTTGGGACAGCCCCCATTGTTAGAAATGGCTTTGTCAAAGTGAGCCCTGATCTGTTTCCTTGCAGCCTGTCTTCCTTGGCCCTGTTTCTGTCCTCTAGAGACTCGAGATATTGGACAGAATACTTTCTGTAGCTCCATTTACAGCCTCACTCCAGTGGTGTGGAAGGAGTCAGACACATTGGGGTGGTCCAGCTTTGCTCAGATCGTATCCCTTGATGTGTCTGAATCTCAGCGTATGGTTCAACCTCTCTTCTCCTGGCCTCTTAGGGTTATTGTGAGAACAAAATGAAATAACACCTATGAAAGCACCTAGAACGCTGCCAGGCACAGAGAAGACTCTTCGTAAGTGATAGTTGGATGCGATCAACTCCTGAATACCCAGAATGAAACGTTCCGTTCATGTGATTTTATATTATCTTATTCTTTGCCCTTCCTCACAGCAGTGAATTCTGACTTCCCCTTCTCATTGGCTAATTTCCTAAAAGATTTAATTTTATTTTTCTGTTGACCGTTTTTTCCCTCAAGGTTTAATTAAGCTGTTACTGAACAGAACTGAAGTGTTAAATAACCTGAGAGGATCAGTTCCTAGCATTCGCGAATCCCATACATCGCCAACACATGAGATTAGTCATGGTAGTGGATGGGAGGGATTAGCAAGTACCCCTGCTAATCAGCAGAATATGCAAATTAGGCCCCAGCTCGTGGCATTGATTTAAATCTCCATGGCAACCCCAGGGTTAGCTCTATACATGTGAAGAAGTGATTTGAAAGCTACAAAGTATGATAGAAATCACTGCAATGAGCATTGAGGAGAAAAACGCTGAGAAGTATTCCCACTTTTGGAAGGAATTCATGGAACGTTCTAGAAGTTTACTAACATCTTTACTTTCCCTGAGCCTCTATGACTGGTATGTTAATTGGCAATGATGTAAACAGCAAAAAGCAACAGGGAGTACAAAAGATCAGAAATGATCCACAAAATATATAATCCATCTATTTGACCAAACAACTATGAATTAGGAATATTTGCATGTCTGTGAGTAGCAGGATTATCTGGATTAGTACCCCAGGTCCACCACTCATTAGCTGTATGACCTTAGGCAAACTTTAATCTCAGTATACCTCGTTGTCCTCATCTATAACCTGCAGATAATAATAGGTCCTACCTTGTAAGATTCTTGTGAGAATTGAATAAGTGAACATATGTAAAGTGTTTAAAGCAGTGCCTGGCCCAGAGTAAATGCTCAAACAGTGTCGGCTGCTATGATTATCGCTCTCTCATCATGATTATTATTCCTGCTAGTTTGTCATGATTCTTGAATAGAAACTATCTTTCAATTTCATATCCTGTAAAGAAAATACAGGGCGAGAAAGGTTATATTTTCCATTTTCTAATTTTGTTTGTGCTGGGGAAGAGCCTTGGAAATGTCAGCAGTGGAGAGGCTTTATAGGTATTATCATTTTCAATTTCAGTAAAACACTTAGGAAAATGGTAACTGTGAGTCTGGTTGAGGCATCGGGTGCAAGTAAAGCCACATGATTATTTAAACTCTCATCAAAATCTAGGAGCAGGTGGATATCTATAAAACATGATGGGATCAAAACTGAATTAGTTTACCTCAGAAACCGAGTCACCTCTTGATCTAATTAATTTTTTAATATATATGTAGCTCTGCAAAACCAGCCGCAGCCCCTGCCCTCTCGTGGACCAATTTTCTTTGTGGTCTCAGCTCATTTCACTTTGCCTCTGTCTGTTGCTTGATTAGGGTTCTAGTCCAAGGAGGATAATTGCAGTGATTCCAGTTTGGCTTTAATTTTCCGTGTTTACATTTGATGGGAGAGTATTCCAATAGATGCCAGGCTCCTTGCTTTGTGATGTCAAAATTGTAGCTGCTTTTTTTCTCTTTTTTAATGCAAACAGAACTCCTGCGGATCACCACCCAGTGGTTCAAAAGCTTCTGGAGGCAGCCTAATGGGACCTTGGGTTTGGAACCCTGCTGGCTGTCTCTAGTGTCTGACTCTTATCATGCTGATGCCCTTTTCTTTGCTTCCCAATCTTATTTTCCCGTACTTCACGTACATCTTTTTGTAAGCAACCGCAACCCCTCTTTGGAATGAGATAGGGGCTAAACTGATTAATAAATAAATTAGTTGTGTGATGGAAGGAAAACTGTGACCTCTCAGTGAGAAACGGTTTTCTTGTCTGTAAAATGTGTGCAGTTGAAACCTCTTCTGGCTACGTCACCGGCTCCCATGCAGATCGAATGAGACAAGGGTTGTCGTAAAAGGGCCCTGTCAAACCTTGAAGTGTCGTAGACTTCTAAAGTATTATTTTTTGACTCAAATGGGGGCCAGTCTCATTACTAACCCGATTTAACTTTCCCTTTCACGAGAATCCAGCAGTTTCCTGCTCCTTAGTTCAATGACTGAATGATGTAGTTCTGTTTATAATTGAAACCTGGCCACACTCGACCCTGAGTTGCACATGAACTTCCTCTTAATCAACATAGGCCTGTCCTGCATTTCATTGCTCTAGGTGCCTACTATCTGCATTCTAAATGGGGAAGGAAGAGTTAGCTAATTCATTTAGCCATGAAACTACCATTTATTGAGTCCCTACTCTGTCTAGATGTGGAGATCCAGAGATGAAGTCCCAGTCCGTGTCTCGGGGAGTTCAGTGTTTGGTGGGCATGATGGATGAGTAGACAGAAAGAAATAGTATAAGTGCTGTAATAGCTATATGCACAGGGTACTACAGAGCAGAGAAGAGGAAACTCTCTTTACACGGACGGGCCTTGTTGGGGAAGGTTTCCCAGAGGAAATGATGCCAGAGATAAATCTTGAAGAGTTTGCCCAGCAGGAGGGAGTAGAATTTTCAAAGGTACAGCAGTTGGAGTGGCTAGTGGGCTGGAGGGGGGTGCTTGGGGGAAGGTAAGTACTTTGGTATGTCTGAAATACGGTGTGTGTGAGGCAGGAGGTAAGGGTGACAAGGTTGTCAGGGGCCAAATAATGGAGGGCTTGTAAGTGGAGAGCCACTGAGACTATTAACAACACGATCAGATTTGTCTGTTGGAATTGTGGCAGTGAGCAAAGTAGTTTGATCACAGGCCACAGAGGAGGCTGTGGTAAACTTCAGGCAAGAAATGAAAGTAGGCATAGGTGAAATTTTTAACAATAGGAATTTAGAAATGATATTAAGAAAATAGATCCTGAACTACTTGCTTACTCCTTGGATGTGAGGTGGGCGAAGGAAGAATGCAGGATGATGCCCAAATTTCTGGCCTGGGTGAGATGGTGGATGAATCCAGATAGGGGTATGACACAAGAAACAAACTTAGTAGCCATATGGAATAAGAGAAGAGCAATCAATTTGGGGAGATGAGTTCAACTTTGGATTTGAGGTCTTGAGTGCCATTTGGGTTGAAGTATCCATATAGAGAGCTCAAAGGAGCTCCATTATATTTCAAGCGTCAACCAATGTCATCCCCTTCTAGAGGCCTTCCTTGTTTACTGCTGAATACCTACAACTCAGCCTGGCGCAGAGCGAATGCTCAAAGAACATTTGTTGAATGGATGAATGAAGAGTAAATATCTAGAAAGAGAAGAATGAGGGAGAAAATTAGAGGGCATAGGGCAGAATCCTGAGGGACTCAAATGGCCAGTAAGAGGAAAAGAAGACCCAGAAGGCATAGTCAAAGACAGGTAGGAGGAAAATCAGGAGAAGTCTGTGGAAAAGTGTCAAGAAGATAATGGCCAATAGTGTCAAGTGCTGCTGAAAGGTTGTGGGAAGTAATGACTGAGAAGTTGTCATCCACTGTGACAATAAGGTTATTGATCATCTTAGTAAAAGCAATTTTAGTGTCATGATGGAAGTAGGTCACATGGGGACTTCTAGTCAATATGTTGAACTCAAGTATGGCAGAAACCCCTAACCTTCCATAAAAACATAGAAATAGTGGATAAAATAGTACCTTAAGTCTGACAATACATACAAAAAATCAAAAGCAAAAAAGGGAAATTTCCTGGTGATAGCGACAAAGGGGCAAATCAAAGCCAAAGCAGAGTGTCACAGTTGGAACTAAATGGCCATCGAGAGTATCAGAAATGGATGTACACCCTGGGGCTTAAGGTGAAGTTACAGCCCTGACACAGAACCCTAAGCTTCCTCTATAAGGCGAGGAGCCAGGATGTCCTGTCCAGTTGGTGACAAATCAGGACTCAAGGCCTAGGGTCACAGAATGTAAGCAGAGTGTTCATTCTGGGCTTAGAGGACAAGAAATTGGAATCCCACATCTTAGTTTGTACTAAAAAGCTGGGAAATTAAAATTAAAGACTGACCTGCATCCAGTGGAATCCATAGCGTGCTGGCAGAGAAAGAACACGGAGCTATAGCAATAGATAACTCTGCTATCCAGGGCTCATGTGGGACTTCTGCGGAAAACAGCTCTCATGCCGAACGGGAGCCCACAGTCAAGTTTACGGAGCAAGAAGAGAAATAAACCACTGCGGGGAGGGTCAGCAGTGACAATAAGCAGAGTAATCCACATTCCAGAAAAGTTGTATAACAAGACAACGTCAAAGAGACTTTAATTTAAGTACCTTCAAAACGTTCAGTAAAATAAAGGAGGGACTAAAATCCGTAAGGTATGAACAGCACATCGTGAAAAGAATAGCAGACATATTAGAAAAGATAAAACAGCCATTGTAAAAATTATGTATATATATGCACATGTGTGCATGTATGTAAATGTATATAATTTTTAACACGTCATATATATTATCGTATAATATGCAGTATGGTTTATGTGTGTCTGTCAATGAAATCGAACAAAATCAAACAATAGAAAAGCCCAGAGTGGGGATCAGTGAAGCCCCCGGATTCTACACAGAAAGATGAAGAGAAGGAGCTGGGGAAGACAAGTAGGGACTCATGAGGAGAGAATGAGGTCTCACACATATCTAACAGAAGTTTCAGCAGAAGAAGAATAGAGAGAGATTTAAGGACTGACAGTGGATGAAGAGTTTATGGTAAACTTTTAGAACTGAAGAAAAATAATTGAAAACAGAAGGAGCACAACTGAAGAGGCATACAGTGAGAAGGAATATTTTTAATGTTTTAAATATATTTGAATACCAAGCAAATACTAGTTTTCCACCTCTAAAAGGAATATTGAAATCTATGTAGAGGATATATATACATATATATCTATATATATATATATATCCCTAGTAGTATGTATATAAATATACATATATACACACACATGTATGTATAATATAATTTATAATAAAATCAGAGTGAATGGTCAATGGAAGTAAGGAAATGGGGTTGTTGGTAAAGATTTTCAAGAATCTTGGCTGTGACGGGAAGGAAAGATTGAGCAGGAGCTAAATGAGCATGTCTGATCTATTAACTTCTGCTGCCTGAACTCACATGCACACACATTCATAGAACCAGTTCTAAAAAGTGGCAGGGAACTTTTAGAACGAGGAGGTCTCCAAAGCCCTTCCTTCCTCGAAGCTACTCCCGCAGCCTGTTCTGTCATTTAACATGTCACCATTAGAGGCACTCTTGTGGTACAGTATTGCCTCCATAAAAGTCCCGCTAGAATGAGCCACTTGGGGGGAAGTGGGTGGGGTCGTGAGGATATATTCATACTTAACCCAGCTCTGATGAGAGTATCTGATCAACTAGCTGTCGTCTTGGAAAACAGTGACCGAGGGATGGGATATAGGAAAGACAATTTCAATGAAGAAGAATTAGGACAGCCTGGATCCTAGAGTCTTATCTGGAAGAACGGGTTCCTGTGGGGCCTCATAAGGACAGTGGGCATCTGGGCTGAAGTGCTGGCTTTACAGCCTTGCCAGAGGCCTGCCTGGTGTGTGTGTACACACACACACACACACACACACACACACACACACACAGTGTGTTGGTTTGGCTATTTTTTTTAATGCAGGTGACATAAATATTATATTAGTTTCAGGTATATGACATAGTGACCCAACAACTATATACATTCTAAAATGCTCACCACGATAAGGGTACTTACCATCAGTCACCATATAAAGTTATTACAATATTATTGACTATATTCCCTATGCTGTACTTCTCATCCCTGCGACCTATTTACTTTATAACTGGAATTTGTACCTCTTAATTCCCTTCACCTATTACACCCATCCCCCTAACCCCCTCCCTCTGGCAACTACCAGTTTGTTCTCTGTATTTATGAGTTTGTTAGTTTGTTTTGTTTTTTAGATTCCACATATGAGTGAAATTGTATGGTATTTGCCTTTCTCCCTCTGACTTATTTCATTCAGCATGATACTCTCTAGGTCCATCCATGTTGTCTCAAATGGCGCTGTTTCATTCTTTTTTATGGCTGAGTAATACTCCATGGTGTATGTATATATGACATCTTCTTTACCCATTCGTCCATTGATGGACACTTGGGTTGCTCCTGTATCTTGGCTATTGCGTGTGATGCTGCAGTGAACATAGTGGTAGATACATCTTTTCAAATTAGTGTTTTTGTTTTCTTTGGTATATACCCAGAAGTGGAATGACTTTATTATATGGTATTTCTATTTAAAAATTTTTTAGGAACATCCATACCATTTTCTCTAATGGCTGTGCCAACTTCTATTCCCACCAATAGCGCATGAGGCCTCCCTTTTCTCCACATCCTTGCCAACACTTGTTATTTCTCATCTTTTTGATACTAGCCTTTGTGACCGGAGTGAGGTGATGGTATCTCACTGTGGTTTGGATTTGCATGTCCCTGATGATGAGTGATGTTGAGCATCTTTTCATGTGTCTGTTGGCCGTCTGTACATCTTCTTTGGAAAAATGTCTCTTCAGGTCCTCTGCCCATCTTTTTTTTTTTTTAAGATTTTATTTATTTATTCGACAGAGATAGAGACAGCCAGCAAGAGAGGGAACACAAGCAGGGGGAGTAGGAGAGGAAGAAGCAGGCTCCCAGCAGAGCAGGGAGCCCGATGTAGGGCTCGATCCCAGGACTCTGGGATCACGCCCTGGGCCGAAGGCAGATGCTTAACGACTGAGCCACCCAGGCACCCCCTCTGCCCATCTTTTAATTGGATTATTTGTTTTGGTTTGGTTTTTCTTACAGTGAAATAAGGCACTGTTGTTTCCCTTAACAATTCTGTTAAGTATATATTTTTTCAGACCAAAGGATACTAAGATTCAGACAGAGCAAGCAGGCGTAGGTATTTTAGCGGCAGGAAGAGGAATATAGTAAGTAGGAAGATTTTTCAAATATATTTTCAGTATATTTAAATACCAACCAAATCCTAGCTGTCCCTCTCTAATCATAGAATTACTAGATTTTCTGGCTTGGACAGTCATTTTCCTAGCATCTTTAATTCATTTTTTAGCTTCAAATTTTATCATCACCATAATAAAATTATTTAATAACTGCCCACATGCAAATCTCTGGTCTCCAAACTTACCCCAGTCATTGCAAGAGGAGACTGCCTGCCTCACTGTGGCATTCGTGCCAATTGAATTTTCATTTTGATTGGCATCTTTCCAAAGGGATTACTTCTACTAAACCCTCTGCTGATGGCAGTTGTAAGTCGATAAACTACTGTACACAGTTGAACATCGCCAGTGACAATATGTACTGAACGCAATCAGTGGGAAAGGGAAGACAGTTGGTTTACAGGCATGAAATAAACAACTCATGAATGTCCATTAGAATATCCACATAGTACATCTTATGTCTCCCAATCCCCAGAATGCTTCAGGACCACACCAGTAATGACTATTTCCCAGAGAAGTAGGTTCCTGGAGAATGGTTACAGTAGGAGATTCACTTGTTGCCAAGTGATTTAAAGTGTAGGGCCATAAAAATGCAAGGTTTTGTAAGTTCTCAGCTAAGGGGAAGTCATATGGCCTGCTAAGAATTTAGCATCAAGAGTCAGTTTAAGCAGGTTTGAAGTCTGGCTTTACCCAGGTTTGTTCCCCAACTTTCGAGTTCTCCATCATCCTCCAAAATTCATCTTCAGTGAGATGGTTTGGTGGTGGTGGTGGTGGTGGTTCTTTCTGAAGCTGATCCCAGTTCCTGCCCCCCTACCCACAGAGTTAGCTCGGCCTTTTTTTTTTTTTTTTTTTGAGTACCTCCCACACTTTGGACATATGGCACCACTTTACAGTGCCTGATCACATTTGTGTTTTAGTTATTTTATTTACTTCTCTTTCTCCTCCACTTGCAGCCAGGGGCAGGCAAGGAGGGGCAGTAGAGCAGTTTCAAGAACATGGGATATGAAGTCAGAATGCATGGATTTGAGTCCCCTTAGCTCTTCAACTTCCTGCCTGAATGAACTCATTAACCTCTCTTTGCCTCAGCTTCTTCATCTGTAGAATGGGGATAAGTTGTAAGTATTAAGTGAGTAAAGCAGGCTAAAGTCCTTAGTGCCGGGGATATAGGTAGTGTTCAATAAATACATTACAGCTCATAAGTACCTTTGCATCCTTTAGGGTGTAACTCAGTACATGACAAAGAGTTCTCAGTAAATTGTGAATGAATGAATGAACAGTGTAGCCTCGGACAAACTCTATTGACTTCTCTTGCCTCACATCTCTTTTCTAAAATGAGATTGTTAACGGAGCATCAAGGTCCCTGTTATGAAATCAGGTGTTCAAATTGCTCGAGGTCTTCAGTGGTAGCGGGAGAAGTTACTAAACAATTTCAATCTGTTGATTATGCTTACAGCTGCTTGTCAGAAGGACGAGCCAGAGCCAGTCAGTCAGGATGGATACCAGAGAAACCCCTTGAGCTCAAAAGCATAGTCCTGGGCTTCAGACCATGCAACCAAACACACTGTGTGCAATATTTTTCTCTCTTTTGGCTGAACTCAGGCTTCCCGTAGCTGAAAGCAGATGGCACGAAAAAGCTTACGGTGTGGAAAGCCGGTTTTCCGGGTATGAAAAGAATCGGAGTGCTTAAACTTCGTGCCTCTGCTAAGGAGTGATGAAGATAACGTCCAGAGTGTCCTTTGGGTCTCCTCACACTCCAAAACCCCAGATTACCTGACTCAGATTGGGTCCTGGTGTTAAAGGGCTCCCTGGGCTGAGAAACCCAGAATGATATTAAGCAGTGATTTATAGTTATTTACTTTTAGCGAGAAAGGGAGCGATGTTTTCTCAAAATGTCACTCTAAGAAGTTATTGTTCAAAGCGTACAAACTAGGCCAATAACTGTGTACAGATCATATCTATTATTTGTTCCAAAATTCACTTTTGTTTAAAAAAAAAAAGGAAAACACATAACTGGGTTGAAAGTCATGTTATATTCCATCTTCTTCCATTACCCAAGCCAAGAGATGGCCATATCCGGGCACCACTGTTGAGGAAGCCAGATTCCAGACCCAGTGCCAAGGAGGAAAAAGTCGTATGTGAAGGGCTCGACTCGTACACATAGATTGTATTGGTTGAGGACCCGTAATTGCAATCCTGGCACTGCCACCTGTGGGCACTGCAGGAGATCCTAGATCTATCACTTAGTCTCGCTAGACTTCACTTTCCTCATCCGTAAAATGGCAATACCTACCTTAAAGGTTGGTGGAGGGATTCAAGAAAATAGTGTAACAGCACTGAGGTGGCTTGTCCAGTTATAACCACAGCATTTATTGACTGTTCTCTCCATTTGAAACCCCAGTGTTGGGGGGGGGGGGAATGAAAGCAGAGTGAGGAGTTTGAAACCACGTAGGACATCTTCAGAGTTCTCAGATGAATCACGGACCTGTCCTTCGTCCCCTCCTTTGAATCTAGAGGATACCATTTCTTCCAAATTCAGCTGGTTCCTCTGCCCAAATCCTGGTCGGCGTCTGAAAAGTGTTAGGACTGCTAATCCTGAGAGAGCACTGAAGTAGTTTCCCATTACCTCTCTGCTCCTTTAAAAAAAATGGCAACTCTTGATAAGAAGTTGGTGGAAATAGCACCGCTGGCAAATAGGAAATGAATCCAGGGTTCCTTATGCTGATTGCAAATCCCGCCCCCATATGCTAAGTAATACTGAACATTAGATCATTTGCAAACACTGCATTCCCTTCCTCAGATCTTGAGTTTAGGTCACCTTCCCTCAGAAATCCTATTTCCTGAAACAGCTTAGATCCAGAAAAATTACTGATTGTCTGCTTTTGCCTCAAATCCTTGCATCATTTTTCCCCCTAGCTTTTCCTTTAGATTATTTAGTTCAGTGGGCAAGAAATGAACCCAGTGTTACAGATATTTTGCCTCTGAGTCTTGCACACATTTTTAGTCTGCCATAAATGTTTCATCATAGAAACACTTCATTTATGTCTGTTAGCCACCAGTCAGTTCGTAAAATAGCAACCGTTCCTTCATCAGCTTTAAATATTATTGAAGAAAACTGACATAAGAAATAGCAGGAAGATCGGTAGGAGAAGGAAGGGAAGAATGAAGCAGAGGGGTAAACAGAAGGCGGAATGAACCATGAGGGACTGTGGACTCTGGGAAACCAACTGAGGGCTTCAGAGGGGAGGGGGTGGGGGATTGGGCTAGGCCGGTGATGGGTAGTAAGGAGGGCACGTATTGCATGGTGCACTGGGTGTTATATGCAAGTAATGAATCATCGAACTTTACATCGAAAACCAGGGATGTACTGTATGGTGACTAACAACATAATAAAAAATTTAAAAATAAATAAATAAATATTATTGAAGAAAACTGAATAAAACTCCGAG
The DNA here is from genome assembly GCF_017311325.1 of Ursus maritimus. Lineage (NCBI taxonomy): Eukaryota > Metazoa > Chordata > Mammalia > Carnivora > Ursidae > Ursus > Ursus maritimus. Next base: position 11,155,445 of record NW_024423319.1, on the reverse strand, counting down.
AGAAGCCCATGCTTTTGTTGGTTCTGGATGCTCTGTCACCCCTGAGGCAACTCACCGTAATTGAGGGGCGCCTGGGTGGCTCAGTCGTTAAGCGTCTGCCTTCCTTGGCTCAGGGCGTGATCCCAGGGTCCTGGGATCGAGTTCCGCATCGGGCTCCCTCCTCCGCTGGGAGCCTGCTTCTCCCTCTCCCACTCCCCCAGCTCGTGTTCCCTCTCTTGCTGCCTCTCTCTCTCTGTCAAATAAATAAATAAAATCTTAAAAAAAAATAAATTTACCATTATCTGCAAAGTATTTCCTACCCCTTGGACGACAGACTTTACAAAATGATCGTGACTGCCTGGACCCACACGATCCAGGTTCACCCAGTATGACCTTCCAAACGCAGAGGCACTAACTATCTCATGCCCGCCTCAGAGAGGACCTTGAACTTTCTCAATAATGTCGTTGCTGCCCCTTTTCTAATGACCATTTCTTGGTTGCAGCTCATGGATATGAATGACGGAATGAGAGCCTCGACGGGAATCGGCCCACATGCCCGCTGAGACAGATAACGTTTCTGTTGTATTCATAAAACTTCCATAGGAGAATCAGCATTCAATTATGTTTTTTAAACGATTGTATCTATTTATTTATTTGAGAGAGAGAAAGAGAGCGCGAGCCGCTCAGCCGACTAAGCTACCCAGGCGTCCCTCAATTACGGTTTTTAACAAGCCTTACTGAAAAACATGTTTTCCTTGTACAAAACCAAAATCCCCACATATTGAAGCTTCAGCTCATTTCCTCGTGTTCTCTTTTTATGATCAAAGAAGAAACCTGCACCCCAGCAAGCCAATACTTCTCTCCAGGTTTTCTTGATTAATTGACCAAGCAGGTAATCAGAGGCCTCGAACTCTTGATGTTGCAGCTGCTATGGCTAATTAAATGGCAAAGAGCTGTATTCGTAGATATGATTAATACTATCAGGGTGCTCTAGGGTTTTAATGTTCATAAATTATGACTGAACAATAAAATTTTTATATGGGTTATAGGATTTTTCTTAAGGATCAGAATTAATCAGTGCGTTCCCCATTGACTTTGTTTATTTGCTTTTAAATATAAACCAGAGGCAGCTTTAGGAAACTCCATAACTGAAGTATTTAGAGAACAATCCCAGAGAGAGGACACAGTCAAGACCTAGCCACGATCCTAGTGCAATGCAAATCAGGAGAGCCAATCCATTTCTAGAAAACTGGTTCTGGAGACCTTTGTTTCTGAAGCATAATTCCCCCAAATGATCTGACTAGGAGAGACTCTTTGCCAGCTAATAAATGTGTCAGGTACTGTAGTCACTCTTTCTGTCCCTGGAATTCCGGTGGGACATGGACAGGATTTCTTTAAATTGCATTTTTCTACCTGCTTGGAGTTAAGTGGCAAGAGCCTTTGCTAATGGCTTTTCTCTAATCTCCTCATTTGTATTTCTATCCAGTCCTTTCTCTGGGCTTTTGGACATAGATGGACACGACAGGTCTCTTAAATACCTCCCCTACCGCCCTACTCAGTTAATGGCGAGATCCCAGCGGTGCACTTGAACGTGTCTCTCCCTTTCCTCCCTTTAGCTCATCATCAGTCCTTGACCTGGTAACTGGTCACGGAGGGGTCCTGAGGGACCGTTGAAGTGAAGACGGAGAGCTAACTGGCAAGTGGCTCCAATTGTGTTTATCTTCACAAAGGATGGGTGTTTGAAATCTCTCATTTTCAGAGTTTCAGAAAGACAGCCAACTCCTTCCTGCTCGGGAGGTACCGAGGCTGCGCCTGATTAGGCTGTCTGAATTCTCTCATTTTTGCTCATCACAGTCACATCTGTTTGGGTTTCTGTCTCTCTCCTGGAGATGCCTCTTGAGAGCAGATCCCCTCAGCTGCTTTACAGCTCATCTGAGGCCTGCCAAAAGAGATTGGCAGAGAACGATCAGCTTTCTCTGCTCTGATAACTCACATAACTCTTCCCTGAAAAGAACGCTAAAACCTGGTTCTCAAGTGAACCCGTGAGGAACGGAGCCAAAGAGACTTGTGGTATTTTTCTTTGGAATCCAATTTAGAGTTTATGTTCTGGTGGGGTGAGAAGGGAGAGGGGAGGGGGGAGTGCGAGGAGGGGAAGAACAAGAGGTAGCAGGAACAGGGGCATATACCAAAAAATCGTAGGCTCCAGAGCCAGAAAGACTTTAAGGAACATCTCATCCAGAGATTTCCAGACGTTTTTGGTTTTAGCAGTGGAATCTTTCTCATTATTTTTCTTCATAAGAAATCATACAGGGGTGCCTGGGTGGCTCAGCGGGTTGGGCATCTGACTCTTGGTTTCGGCTCAGGTTACTATCTCAGGGTCCCGGGACAGAGTTCGGAGTCCTTGGGCTCTGCACGTAGTGGGGACTCTGCTTGAGATTCTCTTCCTCTTCCTCTGCCCCTCCCCTCGCTTGTGCTCTCTCTCAAATAAATGAATAGATCTTAAAAAAAAGAAATCATACAGTGAGCCCCAGTATATAAAATAGATGAAAGCGGAAGTGCTAGCGTTGAAACATGGGTGAGGGAACGTACATTGCCTCCATCTACTCCTAGGGCTCTGCACAATACAATTTGAAAGCCAGTAAGACTGTCTAAAGGATGACTTCAAGGTTGGGAACACTATAGCCCCAACAGGAGAAATGACATACCTAAGGTCACACGGCCGATGAGCGGCAGAGACAGGATTAAAACGTATGCCTCCTGCCACCCAGGCTAGAACTCTGTGTGAGTTGAGCCGGAGAAAGGAACTAAGGGTGCTTTCCTCCTGAACATGATCGGGGAGAGAGCTTGGACAGTGCAGTGGGAAGAGGAGGTCAGGGAGGAGCAAAGGTGAGTGGACCTGCTCAGCACAGAGCGATTGGGAGCCGTGGGATTAAGCAGGGTACAGTGTGAACTGGTAGGAACAAAGCAAGACGGGAGAAAAAGGCATTGTGACAATGAGTGTCGAAGGAAAGTTCTTCACTCTCCCGCTCAGATGCTGTACTACTCGTGGGGTGGCAGTAAGACAGAAAGGAAAGGCAGAATTTGCTTCTCTAGGGTGGGCTGCGGTTCTTTCTTTCATTCTGCCTTCCTAAGGTGAATGGGGTTTGGGCACGGTTCTCCTTTGAGAATTTGAGACTTATATTCACTCTTCTCTGAGTTGAGAAGCACCTGGGAGTTAGGAAAGGATGAGAAATATCTGCATAATTAATGGCTAAGTAGTATGATTTGGACCCAAAGTCAAAATGGCTTTCCTTCCCCTTTCCCCTGGATCACTCCCCCTCTAGTCAAAGGCCTCTGTGGCTTCTGTTAAGGGAGGAGACAGGAGAATTCTTGTGGTCTGTAAGCAGACAGGTCACAGAAAGTTAGAGGCCCAGGTGCTGAGCAGAAGGTAAAAACATGCTGAGAGGGAGTAGGGACCTCTTAAGGTCCATTCCACACCCCAAATACTGGCCCTGGTCAGATCTTCTTCTGAGGCCTCTTTTGGTGAGATTATTTCTTTTCATGGTAATTGGAATTTTGAATCCCATACATTCTGAGCCAGGACACATCCTCTTCCCCTTAAGAAGCAATGTGAATCAGTCACTCATCAGTTGTTTTCAACAAACTGTTTATTGAGCATAAACTATGCGACAGGAACTGTGCCAGGAGATGGGAATATAGTGGTGACCAAGACCCAGTCCCAATTTTCAAGGCGTTCGAAATCCGGTGGGAGCCAACCAGGGTTTTTCCCCCATGAATTAATGTCTGAAGAAGTGGCTACTTGAATTGACTTGAGGTGCTGAAACTCTCTTCCACCCTATCCTCCGTGTGCCTTTGGGACAGAGGAGTCCACTAACCTGCAGGGAATTTCAGACCATTAGGCATGACTCTCCTGTAACCCTCCACCTCGGTCCCTGCACCCTTCACCCCAGCCTGCCTTTGCAGACCCGTATCAGCATTTCTTTTCTTTTCTTTTTTTTAGATTTTATTTATTTATTTGACAGGGACAGCCAGCGAGAGAGGGAACACAAGCAGGGGGAGTGGGAGAGGAAGAAGCAGGCTCCCAGCAGAGGAGCCTGATGTGGGGCTCGATCCCAGATCGCCGGGATCACGCCCCGAGCCGAAGGCAGACGCTTAACGACTGCGCTACCCAGGCGCCCCCGTATCAGCATTTCTGATAGGGCCACAGTCATTTCAAGACTGGGGACAAGTGGAAAGGGAGGTGGCAGCAGCTTCCCCTGTGGAGCAGTGAAATCTCCACAAGGGGTCAGGTGATACAGCTCTGATGGGCTAAGAGGCCTGAAGGAGTTTCCTAGTTGGGAACTCAGGCAAGAAAAGGACTGGGGTCTGGGCATTTGGTTTTGTTAGCATCTGTATCAATTCAGAAAAGATCTGGAAAGGGCGGAGGGAGAGGTCCACTAAGGAGTGTAGTGGCAGCTCCGAGACAGAGCAGCTCTACTCTTGGCAGCTTCCTTTCTGGCATTAGAAATCAAGTCAAATAGTAAAAGAGTAGTGTCTGTTTGAAGATGGGGACGTGGATGGATCATTCTCTTCGTTGCATTCTTGACCTCGAAACTCCTCCTTCTTCTCCAGGTTAAAATATAGAACAGGGAAAGGGCAGAACCTGTGAATAGAGTGAGGCGAGCAAAAAGCCAGACTTGATTCCTGAATTGGAGGGAGAGAGGCTGCTAGATCTGGAAGAGCAGGGGGGAAAAAAAGAAGTTAGGAGATTGGAGAGAGATTGGAGATGGGCCAGGGCTTCAATAACGAGGCTCAGCGCTGCATTTCCCAAATACTGCTTTCTGTACACGACCCAAGCTCTCCGTTTGGATCCCAAACCCAAACGAATGATTTGGGGCAAGAGGAAAAGCGGGGTTCAGACCGCACATATTGGCCTGTAATGAAAAGTCAGCAAAAACCACTGGGTGGCAGCGTGGTGTGCGGGTGCAGCTCTGCAGTGCCCGCTGCTGCTGCTGCTGCTCCCGCTGCTGCTAATGCCGCCACCGCCGCCGCCACCGCCGCGAGGGCTGAACCCGTCTGCGAGCCCTGGCCTCTCTCCCGAAGGGCTACAAGTGTCGCCATGCGAAATGCCTCGGCGGGTGTGTTTTTGGGGGAGGGGGCTGTTGTGAGTCGCCGACTGTGGCAGGGCCTGGCGAACTTCCCAGGGGCGCCAGCCCGGGGCAGTGTGGCCCGGTAAGAGTCCAACACTAAGGAAAGAGCCCCCACCACCACCACCCCCCCACCTGCAGGCCACCTCCGGCTCCTCCGGCCCAACTACCTCCTCCCGGTGCCCCTCCATCCCTGCTTCCTCCCGAAGCTGCGTTCTGGAAGAGGAGGGCAGGAAGCTTCGGGCGGTGGGGCAGCGCCTGAGCCCCTACAGGTGTTAGCCGGCGCCGACCGCCCCGGGCCTCGGGGGGGCGGGGCGGCCGGGAGCCCGCGGGGCTGGGCTCCGGGAGGGAGGGGCCGCCGGGGGAGGGGGCCTCGGGGAGGCCGCGGCGCTCTTCCGGAGGGTGCCTGCGGCGACCGGATTCCTATGCAGAGACTGTGCCGCGCCCAGAGCAGCCGCCGCCGCCGCCACCGCCACCGCCGCCGCCGCCGCCAAGATGCGAGGCCGTTACCTGTTTGATCCCCGTCGGCCAGCTGGCACGGGCCAACTTTTCCCGATCGTCAGGCCCCGAAGTTGCAAGGACTAGTCGGAGGCTCGGAGGGGCCAGGGCGAGGGCGCGCTCCCCCGCGCGCTTCCTCCTTCCCCCCCCTCCCGCCGCCCGCGCTCGCGGCCTCTCTCCCGCCCGCGCCGCTCCCTCCGCCCGCCTCCCCGCTCCGGCCCCCTCCGCGCGGCACTGGGCGGGGGGTGCCACGAAACTCCGACCCGAGCCACTTGGACTCGCACAGTGTCCTCGGGGCGCAGGGGCCGAGCGCACGCAGCCGCGCCGCGCTGCCTCCGCCGCCAGTCTCGCCGCGATCCCGACCCGGGGCTGTGGCGTCGGCTCGGACCCAGGCAGCCCGCAGCCCGCGCGGGAGCCGGACCACCGCCCGAGGAGCCCGGACGGCATGCTGAGCCCCCTCCTCGGCTGACGGCCGAGCGCGGAGAAGCCCGGGCGAGCGCCGGCCAGGGAGACGAGGGCGGCCGCGGCGCGAGACCGAGCGGACGCGCCGCGGAGGAGCGGGAGGCGGAGGCGAAGGCGAAGGCGAAGGCGAAGCCGGAGAGGGGCCGCCAAAGAAGTGGTGGTGGTGGGCGTCGTGGCCATGGCGGCGGCTATCGCCAGCTCGCTGATCCGTCAGAAGAGACAAGCCCGCGAGCGCGAGAAATCCAACGCCTGCAAGTGTGTCAGCAGCCCCAGCAAAGGCAAGACCAGCTGCGACAAAAACAAGTTAAACGTCTTTTCCCGGGTCAAACTCTTCGGCTCCAAGAAGAGGCGCAGGAGGAGACCAGGTTGGAAGGGGCGCTTGGCCGGCTTTGGTTTTTGGTTGTTTTTTTTTTCCCCCGTACTTTACGAGTGTGAGGGGGCCTGGAGGGCGTGTATGTAAGCGTAGGTGAGTTTGTCGGGGGCCCATCTGGTGCGGATGTGGCCACCTAGCCGGTGTGCGTGCGTGGGAAGCGATGGCTTTCTCGCCGCGTTCGTAGCGGTAACTGGCTTGCTGCATTGCAACTGCCGTGGGACAGGCGCAGAGCCCGGGGCCAGACCCGGCCCGGGGGGAGGGGGCGCGCCCTCGGCTTCAGACGTGCCACATGTGTGCACGCCCGGGGCTCTGGCACGCGTGACCCAGACGCGGCCGCCGTGTGTGTCTGTGTGTGTGGCGTGGAAATTGCAGGCGCCGAGCTGGGCAGACCCCACTGCCCGCCCTAGCGAACCCGGTGAAACCCTCCTCTGCCTTTACCTCTGCAACTCTGACCCTTCCCCTGATCCAGCTTCCACCCCCAAGGGACGTGTGGGCTCCCGCTATCTAGGCATTCTGTCTCTTTGATCACTTCTCGGCTTATCGGGACAGACTTGACTTGTGGTGCACCCTTGAAATATTTGCTGGAGAGGGGGGAGTGGATTCCTAGAACCTGGTGGCAAAGAGCTTAGTGATCTGGTTAGACTAGTGAAACTGGCTACTTGCTACTAAAATGCTGGATTGAAGAGAGAATTTAAACTCACAGCCAGATTGTAGGTCCTTTGGAACCTATTCCGTGAGAAGAGTAGCGCGATATTCCGGTGCCAGGGGAAATTCACACAGCTCTAGGTGTCAGGTTGCGTCAAGGTAGAGCTTGCCGTTCTTCACCAAAAGAATCCTTTACGCTGTTTTCTTACTTTTAAACTAGATAAATAATACAGAATTTCAGACTTATTCATCAGTTTGTTCTTTCTCTGTTGATGTGTTCCACACACTATGGAATGGAAACGCAGACATCCATTTTCTGTTTGCTCGAAGTTTTCAAGGCATTCGCCGTGAATCGGGCTTGTTTTAAAAAGGCTGAAGCGGTTGCAAAGCGTGATTATGTGGCGTGAATAATTACATACATATTATTTCGGTGCAGGTGTCTGTAGTCAGTAACAGCAAATTTTGGATAACGTGGCTGTTATTGGTAAATTAGGTACTTTTCTGTGGGGATTCCTAATTGAAAATCATTGCAATTGAGAACCCATATTTTAGATAATCATATTTCTGATATTAAATTTGAAAATAAGTATAAACTAATTTCCTTTTCCTCCCCACCAACAAAACCCTGCTCTTTGTGCACCCCTTTTCCCTAAGGATAATTAACACGATAGGCTATGATAATGGTTGTTTTTTTTTTTTCTCCTCTCCTCCTTTTTTTTGTATCACAGCTCAATTTTCCAAATGTAAGTCCTTTGATGAAGTTCCAGATTATTTTTGCATTTTCAACACTCTCAGAGTAGCGGGGACTATTTATTCAAAGAGGGATAATTCTGAGAGAAGTCTTTGTTAGTGTGTTTTTGGTCCCTGGTTGGCAAACCACTCTAAATTATCTTTTATTTCTCCTCCTCCTTCCACATGAGAAGTGGCACATCATTAAAAGGCAGAATATGCCATTTGCCAACCTGTTCTGAATGCTCAATGAGATAGAGTACCACTCTGTAAGCCAGGGACATGCTATCAGAAACTAGCTGCCGTCAGAAGCTTTAGGGCTTTACCAGTGTTACGAGGTAGAAATCAAAGGTTTCTTCAGTTTGGAGATTTCCTCTGAAACTTGGAGTTTGTTTGCCTGTTTCCTTTCAGAGGACTCTTTTAAAGTTGTAGTGTGACCTTTTACACTAAAGTTTGTAAATGAAATTAGAATTTTGAATTCTGAGTCTTTTCAGCTACGTACGCGCAACTTACCAACTGATCCAAATCCTCATTCTCTTTGCAGAGCCTCAGCTTAAGGGCATAGTTACCAAACTGTACAGCCGACAAGGTTACCACTTGCAGCTGCAGGCAGATGGAACCATTGATGGCACGAAAGATGAGGACAGCACTTACAGTAAGTGACTGCAAAATAAATAGGATCTCCCAGCGTGTTGTTGACATTGTGTGTTTTCTTTATTATTATTATTTTTTTTTTGGAAATTAACAACCCTTGCGAAATTCTGACCTGAACGCAAAAATACAGTCAACACTTCAATCCTGATGATGCAGGTTAACCTAAAGGAAGTTGAACGTGAAAATATGTAAAATAGTGAACGATAGCAAATAATGTTGACACCAGCTGAGGAACCATCCAAATGTCATCGCCATGGTAATCTGGATGGATTTATGGCTGTCCTTTGGATTTTATTACTTTTTTCCCACAGAAAATTTACTCACCCACACACTGATCCTGAAATAGCACGTTATCTCTACTCTTAAGAACCGGTCTCATCCCAAGAGAGAGGAGTGGTTTCGTGTCATGAGAATTCATCATTACAAGCTTTCACTTCTGCTCTCCCCTCCACACACACTGATAACTCTGAGACTAATTGGGATTTTAACAATTGAGATACCTCCACGGGTGGGTGAAGGGATTTCTTTTAGTGCTTAATTTTTTCTATTATTATTATTATTTTTTTTTTTTACCATAGCTTAAGTAAAGACCAAGTTGGGACCATAACGGTGAACTTAAAAAAGGAAACACATCAAAGATAAAGTCAGTTTTATTTCTAATTATTGAAGTAATGTGATTATAAGATGTTACATAACCTTTTTATCACATATGCTTTTATTTATCTGAAGTCATAAAAACAAACTCACAAATAGTGAAGCCCTCTCTTCCCTAATAATTGGTGTTTTCTTGCCATTGATAGATTTCTGCAGACCCATTAACTGTTCCATGAGGCCGAAACACCTATTTCTCACAGTTCGTTCTCTCTTTTCCCTAATTTATATTGCATTTCCCTAATTTATATTGCATTTCCCTAATTTATATTGCATTTCCCTCAGACTTCGATGATTTCCCAGAAACATCCCCTTCGTTGGCTAAGAAAACAGCCAGGGAAAGTCGGTCAGAAGGCTAGAGTCGTCTGCAGCATTTTTAGAGATGGTCGGCTGTAGGCAGCAAAGCCATAGACAGGGGTCCCAGTGTTAAGTGGCAAAAGAGTTTCTCACCTTTTAATAATGCTTCCTGGGCTGATGGCCAAGCTATGACCTCAAGAGGAAGTCACCTTTAATTGCCCTGGGGGTACCTAGGATGAAAAACATGTATACTGAATGGTTCTTCCCTGTTTTGCAAAATGCTGTGTTACTGTTGACTAAAGTTCTACAGTGAGTATCCTAGACGTTCTGTTTGAAAAAATTAGTCAAGCGTAACTAGAGGGTTTGACTGTAACCGTATGACAGACATTAGTACATAATGATCAGCAGTAAAACATTCCGATAAATTATATGTACAAATCAGTGTCTAGGGAAGGAATGGGGGGGTGCGCTGGTCTATTTTTCGGAGTGCCTCAGCAAGGTGGATCCATTGGGCATTACGTTTGAAAGGAAGTTTATGGTTAGCTGCTCACGAGCCCCACCCAGTCAAGTTCTCCCCCATCGATTTTTTAACATCTTCTCTACATTAAAATCAGAGAAAAAATTATTTTGGGTCTAGTGTTCACATGTGTTTCTTGAAAAAGAAAAACTTTTTAAAATTAGTGCATTGGTTGTGTTTGGTAAACAGCAATAGGCCAGATGTATCAAGATCACACGGTATGCAGTCATTTTAAGATACACACACTTAGACACATATACATACACACACACACACACACGCACACACACACATACGTATGTAAATCAAGACTCTGTTTCCTATAGCGGAGCTTTAGATCATGTAGTAGCTTTTATTCAATTCCTACATATTCATAGCTTCTGCCTTTGGTTGTCTTATACCTCTGACTGATATGAATGGCCTTTCAGTGTACTAATGATATTGTAAGACCTTGAAAGAGCGTAGCCTGATAACCAGGATCTGTGCTTAGGCAGAATGAAATAATAAGAGGTAAGTCAACGGTGGTAAGTATTACCACAGCATGACGCATTCGAATGAAAAGTACCTCAAAAGAAATAGCAGGTCTGTGGGGCTTGACCCTACTCCAGATGCTGAATGTGACCAGAGGCCAGGGGACTAGTTAATCTTCCCAGCTGAGGATATTGTAAGGCATAAATCCTCGTGAAACAAGAATGTTTCAGGATTAAAATGATTATTAAAATGATCATCATTACAATGGAAGTGTAGCCATGTAAATTTATTCTTTTTTTTCCCTCCAAAGCCAAGCAGCTTTCTTGCATTCATTCATTATTTTAAATGAGTAGGACAAGAATACAAGTTGTTTTCTCTTCTACTGTAACTCTTTCATTTTTATGGTATTTCCTTAACACGTATTCCTGATACTGTGTTTAAGTTTTCCTTAGTTTTTGTTAATTTTTAATACCTTTCATCGTTTTTTCTCATTTAGTTCAAATTGATATTTTAAGTCTGATACGGTAAGCACAATTACGATAAAACAAATTCATTCATATTTACCCAGATAGATCTAGTCCTAAAAACATATGTTTGATATTATGTATTTAAGCTGGCCTTTGATTTATTGCAACAGTAGATGTCAGTTCAGTAACATCTCATCATGAGCAAATCAGCCATTGTAAATTATGTATTTCCCCCTGAAAAGGAAAAGATGATAGACATTTTGTGGTGGCAGTTTTATTATTATCTGCCTTGGGTGCAATGAGGGCTATTTTAAAAGAAGAGGCAACTTCCCTTCAAATCTCCAGCAGTGTTACTAGTTCAGTGTGTCAGCTCTCCCCAATCTGCAGTAAGATATACTTCCATTAATTGCTCCCTTTGAGAAACTGACCTCAGCCCAACTAATGAAGGAGGATGACCTCAGTGTCATATCCAGTAAACATTAAGTGCCAACTTGTGCATGTCTCTGAGAAAATGGTCACTTCAGAGTAGAAGGAGTTTAATTGGTTTTATGTAGACACAAAAGAACGAACAAGAAACAAAAGCCCTTTTATTTATTAAAAGCTTATTCAAAACTTTGACGGAAATGGAAGAAGAGATTTTTTTTTTAAAGATTTTATTTATTTATTCGAGAGAGATAGAGACAGCCAGCGAGAGAGGGAACACAAGCAGGGGGAGTGGGAGAGGTAGAAGCAGGCCCACAGCGGAGGAGCCCGACGCGGGGCTCGATCCCAGAACGCCGGGATCACGCCCTGAGCCGAAGGCAGACGCCCAACCGCTGTGCCACCCAGGTGCCCTGAAAGAAGAGATTTTTGATATTTAATGAATGTGTTTTAGATACACAAGTGGAATCAGTTTTCTTCTCACGTTTAGAATATTTTCATCCTAATGGAAATAATATCTTAGGTACGTCCAGGAGGAAGTACTCCAGATTTAGAGAAACACAGGCACGCAGGAAAATACTGATTCTGCGCAAGCTTACCCCTCATATAATTTCTTTGCATTTTTATCTGGAAAAGCTGACCCTTCAGACTTTCAACCAACCCAGTTTATAATCCATCTTGAATGTCTAAAGAAAAGAAAAGACTGGACTAGGATGACCAGGCGCTGTCTACTTTTGCTGCTTTCTTAACTTTTTTTGTTTTAGAGTGCTGATTTTTGTTTTTGAATGGAGTGTCACAGAAATTTATGGTACATAGTGAAAAATGCATGTTCTCCTGTATAGTTAATACCATTAATCAGGAATAGATAATCCCAGGTGTGGATCACTGATGGATTTTGCTTCTCCTACCTCATGCTATCTGATGATTGGAATTCAAGCATTTTATTGCTCATTAAAACCCACACCAGTGAGTGGTGGAGGCACGTGGTGAAAATCAAATCTTTCTTTCTGTTACTTGGGCTGTGTTGTTTTGTCTTGTTTTGCTTGTTATTAGCTGCATGAAGAGAACTAAGGAGGTTCTGAATGTTATGAAAAATGAGGTTCTAGAAGCAGTTCTGAATTTCATTTATCACTCCCTGTCCTCTATGACAGTGACTGAACTAGCATCCAGATGCAGGCTCGTATTCTAGTTGCCTGGTGGTACGCAGTGGTATGGCTTTTACGCCAAACCCATATGGAAGTTTTTGTTTGGTTTCTTAGATCTCAGATTTTTAAAAACAAGAGCTTTTATATAATAGGATTGTGATCTGTCGCATTCCAAAAATATAACATCATCATGTTTTCACCATTCAGATTGCTGTCAATCCACAGATGTGTGTTGAGCACCTGTGTGAGCAAGGCATCATCAACAGAAAGAGAGAGATACATGCCATAAGCAAAGAGACAGACTCCTTTGCTCTGCATTGCATTGTCAAATATAGCATGAGATCCTGGCTTGCAATCTGTGCAATTACCTTCCTTTACCTCACATAACAGAAGGGCACAGCTTTTAATATGATGAGCATTGAATGAACACTTGTATTTTGAACTTCCCTAGCTCCTCTCTGGTAATACCCTGATTTTAGGGGAAATATACATTGTAGGCTCCCCAAAGAATATTTAGTTCTCATTAATATTTCTCATCCATATTACCCCCCCTCCTGCAGTATATATATGCATCAAGGTAAGAGATCCCAGAAAAGCTATTCTTACCCATATGGTGACTCTTTTATATTCTTGTTCACAGAAATGATAGCAGACCGATACATCATCATCAGTAAACTTACACACCGAGGCAAAAATCATCAACATTGGTCTATGACTCTTGGAAGGTGCACAGGCTAGCTTCAAAAGATGTGTGTGGCAAGCACTACGTTTTAAAAATGTACTGTTTTATTTTTATTCACCATGTAGGAGGGAATAGACAGCTGGTAGGGGGAGGACGCCCACTGGTTTTCTCCAGTGAGTGGTGTGTGATTGTGAGGAGAGGCTGGGTGTAAGTTTCACGCAATCAAACCTTCAAATGGAGAAATGAAGGCCTCTTTGGTACCAGCTGGCTGCCTACTTACAACTATTTTGCTAAATAAACAAACAAACCTCTTAAGTTCATTATTTGTATTCCTGTCACCTTTGCTACTAGACACCAAAAGCTAGGCACTGTCCCCCTCCTCCAGCCCTATCTTGGAAAATGTTAGTTCTTTAAGAAATACTGAAATACTACTCTGGGAACATAAGACTACAAAAATGCCTTTTTTTCAAGGCCTGGATTTATTTTTGGGTTGTTGCATTGGAAATAATACAGATAATTTAGATGAGGGAGTTAGACTAGTATCTTTTCTAAGATTCTAGGAATCTCTTCCCAACTGGTAGATCATAACCATGTCTGTGAATTTTAGCAGTCATCTTAGGGGAGCAGTTTAAAATAGTTCGTTGAGGATAAAGCTAGTTAATATATAGACCAATTCCTGAAACTATAGCTCTCCAAAAGCTTCAGGATTCCCTAACTTCCGACACCATACAAACCATGGGCTTGTCTTCCATTTGCCCAGGGTGTCCGACAGTAGTGGCTATGGCATAGCCCCACTTACGTGACTGTAGCCGGACACCAAGTACGCTAAAAGGTAGAAGAGGCCCTATCTCTCTGTCTATATGTAAACATACAGACATCGTTTTACCGAGCACGCATTACTTTTGGAGGGCCGCACCTGCTGGGAACGTTGAAAAGCCGTGGAATTCTGAATGATAACATCGCTTTCACATTCTTTCTGATTTCAGCTCTGTTTAACCTCATCCCTGTGGGTCTTCGAGTGGTGGCCATCCAAGGAGTTCAAACCAAGCTGTATTTGGCAATGAACAGCGAGGGATACCTGTACACCTCGGTAAGCCTTGCACGGCACTCACGCTTTGACTGCTCTAGGTTTCATCTGACGTGAAATAAAATATGCTGCATATGTGTTAGCATTGCAGATTTCTCTGATGAGGAAGAATGTTCTTGATGGAAATATCTCATTTGAAAGGACAAATTAACTTCCGGGGAAAGTTATATCTATTGCTAGTTAATCATTTGAAGCTAACATTTTCGGTATAAAAATCACAGAGCCACTAAACTTTTTTGCATATGATAACACTTGGATTGTTATGTTATGCAGCATATCGTAGAATGCTCCGTCTTGCTTGGCAGCTGTGGGAAGCAAAGCCATTTCTATAACTCAGCTCAACATATATTTATCCCCGCTTCCTCCTAAAGAAATTAAGGAGACCTCTTCCTCATATTAACTCTAGGACATAAAAGATCGTTCTGGAAGTGTCTCCATTTCTTATCTTCAGTTCCATTAGGTCACATTTGCTGTCTCTACCCTTTTTCCATCAGGCACATTTCAACCTCTCCATATGTGCAAATTCCTGCTTTTCCCAAGAAATACGTAAACAGTGTTGACAACAATTCAGTTAGGAACATGAGGCCAAATTAAGCTTTTTAAAAATGTTTAACATTGAAAATACACGTAGAAGCGGTACAGTTACCAGGGTAAGGATTTCATTCTTACCAGTAGACCTAGTTACCGATTACAGGAGATCACTTAATCTGTGAATACTCTGGAATCTTCATTTCGAGTTTCACATATTTTCAGAAGAGGCTAGGATGTTTACAATGGAGAGAACTGCTTGTCAAACTTCCTACGAGACAGACTTCAAGGAGGGTATTACCATGGCCGGAGAAATCTGTTGCTCAAACTGCCAGAGTGATCAGCCCGTTGTGCTCTTGCCTGTTCCCTGAATTTATGGCAAAGCCAGGTGTGTAGAAAGACTGTTGGCAGATGTGGTGGAAACCATGTCATAGCCCCGGTTTTCAGAGACCAGGCTGGGGAAGAGGTGAAAGAAGACGAAGACCACAAAGAGCCCATTCATTTGGCAAACCGGGCAGTCCGTTTCATATTACCGTAGAAGGTTAATCACCAGCATAATCCTCCAACCCTGGTCACTGTCCGCTTCCTATCAGGCCACGGCAGCGGTCTTGTTGAATAAATGTGGGGGCTTGATTATTTTTACAAATGGAAAATTTGGATTTATTGCTCTATTCATGGAATCTGTCACTTATTAATACGTTGCTATTATAAAGGATAGGAAAGGGGATTTGTTTTTCAGATTTGTGTTAAGATTAGAGAATGTAATAACGCAGGATTTTAATTAACTTCATTTAGATCCACAGACTACCTTAACAGGGCCAGATACAAAGGTAGGTGTTTAATGAAATAAATGCTTGTTTTCTGAAATCACTGTGTTGGCGTGGGAAGGAGATGGGATATATGATGCATACATTTGGGAAGGTAAATACCAGATGGCATAGAAAGTAATTATTAGGAAATAATTACTGGTCAGGAATCCAGAAGGTTGAATTTTTTTTAAATCTTGCAACAGTAATTTTAATTTTGGAAAGAGCATTGAAGTTAGAGTGAGGGAGAAGTCATGTTAGGTAATATGTCAGGTGCCCCCACTCAAGAAAATTAGGGCATTCGGTATAACATTTAGGGAACTGATGTCAAAAATGCATAGCCTACCATTCAAATTGACCATTATTTTAGCAAATAGGTAAGTGCCAACATGAGCTCATTTCTAAGGAAGACTTCCCAGGAGGAATCGGCATTGTAGATCGATGGGCTTCCTTTCCGTGCTGGGCAAGCTGATGGCGAAATGGGGGACACTTTGTATGCATTTCCCATTAAGGAAACGGAACCTTAAGTAAGCATTTCCTATTAAGGAAAAGAAACTGTTTTCATTAAGGAGGAAGGATGTGTGATTGATAACCCTGGAGTTCATATAGGGGAAAATATCCGGTTAGTGTGCTCCAGGAAGGGATCTGAATCTTCTCCAGGCTAAATTTTCTACTTCTTGTTACTCCTCTTGGATCAAGGTTTGGAGGCCCTTCACCGTGTTGATCACCCATTTTGGTATCATTTAAGGTATGGTGCCCAGACGCTATTAGGATAGAATCTGTCTCGGTGACTTTGGCATTTTGTGTTGTTGTGACCAGAAAGCTACAGGAAATGTGCCTCCTCAGAAGCGAGAGGCTCACTCTTCCCTTACATGAAACCATGGCACTTCTACCGCTGAAACATTGCATTTCTGTTAAGTGCCACTTAGCAAAGGGAAAATGGGTTTGGACAGTGACCTAAGGAGGAATGCAAAAATAAGGAAGAGGGGTCTACTGATGTGAGCAAGTAAAAAAAAAATCTGCTAGGAAGTTACTGAAAATAATCTTGGTGAGGAATGACTAAGGTCTGCCTCAGAGCACCGGCAGTGGCACTGGCTAAGAGGACGTGTATTCGTGAGCTGTTTTAGAGGTAGAAGCCTCAGGATTCGGTGGCTGACTGGATTTGGAGGGAAAGCAGGACCCCGAGGGATGGTCAAACATGTCTGCTTGCCGTTCACTGCGGATGAAAGTAAAGTAGCTGCAGGTAGAGACACTTGAAGAAAGTTGCACAATGGCGGGTTATTAGGGCCCCCGGGGGAGAGGCATTTGGTTAATTGGTTTGACGGTGAAGCTATTAACCAAGATGGGGAATAAAGGAAAAAGCAGACCTGGGAAAGAAGATACCCGAGTGTAGCTTGCTATAGATGCTTGCAAATATGAACATGGAGCTTGAGAAAGATGTGAGCTAGAGATAAAATGTGGGAGTTACCGCTTGTAGGGGGTGGTTGGTGCCATGAGAATAGTTGGGCGAATATGTGGCACAAGAAGAAAAGAGAGTTTGTCAAGTAATATTAGGGAATACCATCGTGTAAGTGGCCGGCAGCAGCAAAAGAACTAATTGGGGCAGATAATCATGGTATTACAAACGCTAAGAGGGGAGAGAGTTTTCAGAAGAGTCAGCAATGTCAAATGCTTCAGAGAATAAGTAAAACAAGAACTGGGAATATACCATAGGAAGGTCTTCGCTGATCTCGACAAGAGTGCTTTCAGTGCAGTAATGGAGGCAGAAACCAGGCTGTAGTGGGTGACTTGAGTGAATGGGAAGGGAGAAGTAGAGGCAGTAGGTACAGCATTTCTCACAGGAGAGACATGAGTATTTAGAGGAGGACACAGGACGGAGGGAGGAATGCTTTCGGGGTTGTTCGGTTAAGACACTTGAGTCTACTTGCTGGGTGAAGGGAAAGAGCCAGTGGAGAGGAAGGACTTAAAGACACAGGAAATGGGACCCTCTATGGAGTGGGGTCCGGAAGGAGTTGAGGAGACTGCTGGAACTGAGTGTTAAGTGAAAGGATTAGATTCGCCTTGATAAGAGGGAGGCCGCTCCTACAACAGGAGCCAAAGACGAGGACAGATGTAGACATCGGTATACGAAGCCTGCTGGTGATGGAGAGGAAGGTTGAGGGATTTCCAGCCAAATGACCTGCATATTCCCAGGGAAGGAGAATGAGAGGTCACCTGCTGAAAATCAGACGCCCGGGGGTGGCACGGGTGAAGATCCGAAACAGCTCTTTTGGGAAAGGGGCGTGGAAACAGTCTAATGACCAGGGCTGTGGAAACCGCAGCACGTGGGCCCAATCCAGCCTATAACCTGTTCTTGTAAATAAAGTTTTATTGGAACACGGTCACACCCATTAATTTGCTCACTGTCTCTGACTGCTTTTGTGCTACAGCAGCAGAGTTAAGTAGTTGCAACAGAGCCCTTAGGGCCCACAAAGGCTAAATTATTTACCACCTTACCCTTTACCAAAAAAAAAAAAAAAAAAAAGTTTGCTGACTCCTAGTCAGACAGCGGTTCTCAACTTAGCAACCTATTAGAATCACCCGGGGACCTTTAAAAAAATTCCAGTCTCTGTGCTACACTCAAACCAATTATATAAAAATGTCTAAATGGGGGGATCTGTGCATGAATATTTTCTAAAACTCCCAGACTGATGCTAATGGGTAGCCTGGGTTGAAAACCACTGATCTAGAGAAAAATGATTGCTGAATAGCAACTGAGACCCACCCCCACCCCCACCACGAGGTCGGAAACCGTGAACTCATATGCACTTTGTCCTTTATCTGAAATTTCTGATGCTTATCATCTTTTTCTGCTCCTGCAAACAAATTGACTTTACATTTCTAAAGGACTCTTTCTTGAGATGAAGGAAGATGCTGATCCTTGGAAAAGCTCTCTTATTTTATTTCCTTGTATTTCTTTGTATACTTCTGCGTTTCTGCTTGTCCATCCCTCCATTTCCTTGAAATTCAGTTTTATATTTTTTACTGTTTCTTCCCCCCGTTTGTCCATTACATAAAGAAGCAATACCTCCGTGGTGTTATTGCTATAGGGATAGTAATTTATTTTCCATGATTAATCTCAGAATTCCTGCACTGCACCCTCCCCTCCTTTTTTTTCTTGTTGCCACGGGGGACAGACTTGATGTAGGCTCAAGTGGCAGTGAGAAACCATCTGTGGCACAGAGAATCGTAATTAGCCATTATTTCATAACATATTTACTTTTGTCGATGATAGAACTAAGGCTTTCTGGAACTGTAAGGAAATTATTATTCATTGTTCATACCTTTGGTTTTTCTTTACCAATGATGAGTTATACACAAGCTTTTGAGAGTTCCTCAAAACTTCACAGTATAAAAATTTAATAGCATAAAGCTGTTCGTAATACATATTTCCGAACCAGTTGAAATAAATAAACATTGCAGAAAATCAGGGGTCTCAAATGTGAAAATATTAATAACATCCTAGTATCTCTTTTATTGGAGGAGTAATACCGGATGCTAGAAACAGGATAATACAAACTCAAAGGTAAACCAGAAGCATTTTGTTTTGATTTTGGAATGTTCCAGAACTCAGTAACAGCCTTTTTACTTGCCTAATTACCTAACCTCTCGTCAACGCTACTTTTCCATTTTCAGAGCGCGCATTGTTGCTTGAGTTGTTTGTCGGGGTTGGGGTCACTAATGTGGAGACAAGTAAAAATCCTTTGAGAAGTCAACCTTTTCCATTCATATATTTCTAGAGAGGACTTACGGGAGTGGTTTTACAGCCTTGTTTTATGGTCCTGGGATGACCACAGCAAATTAGAGGCAAGACCAGAAGGCAGGTCTCTCTGATCAGTCAGCTTGATGCCTCGGGAATGCAGCAGCGTGCGTCACCGATCCCAGGGGCCTGGTCAGACTTGAGTCTGAACTAGGGGACAGATTCTGACTTCTCCACCGGAGTATTCCCACATACCTTAAATTTACTCAGTTTCTTCTCCCATCACAGATGTTAATTTCGATGATCCAATCAAGATGTTGTCTGGTTTTCCACTGTATAGTTCTTGCTTTTTTTTTTTTTTTTTTTTTTTTCTNTTTTGCGACTAATAAACAATCCGTCAGGAACTGCTTTGAGTAAATATCGTGCTCCTAAAAGCCCAGTTTTTAACATTATGGTTTTAGGAATCCCAAACCTCTTTAGAAAACTAAGAGAATTCATCAAAAATTTGAGAAATGACCATGGATTCTTAAGTATGCCATATAAGTTTACCAGTAGTTAAACTGAGCTCGAGAAAAATGCACATGTTTTTCACAAAGCGAGGAGGCATCGTAAAAAGTAGGATCCAGGGGCAAAGAATTTTCTGGGTTTAGCATTCTGGTCACTGGGCTTAAATACCATTATGTAATGGAAGGTTAGTTGATATCGTTTGGGTGAATTACAGTCAGTTCTGATAAATGTTTTAACTTCCGACTGTGGGGGGGGGGAGGTTGGTTTACGTTAAAAGGCCTCAGATGCTCAGTACATTTGCTGTCAGCTGCGATCGTACTGTCATGCAGATTTGTTTTCTTTCTCAGATTTCAGCACGTGACTATTTAAGGTCTAATTTTCAGTGATATGACTTCACAGCTCTAGCCCGTATTCTAATATAGGAAGGATGTTAAAGTTTAGATGAAAAAGCACGGGGCGCCTGGGTGGCGCAGTTGTTGGGCGTCTGCCTTCGGCTCAGGGCGTGATCCCAGCGTTCTGGGATCGAGCCCCGCATCAGGCTCCTCCGCTAAGAGCGTGCTTCTTCCTCTCCCACTCCCCCTGCCTGTGTTCCCTCTCTCGCTGGCTGTCTCTATCTCTGTCAAATACATAAATAAATAAAATTTAAAAAAAAATCACAAAAGTTTAGATGAGCTCCTCGATCAGTTCAGTGTGATGAATGTCCTCCTAGCAGACATTTGTAACGTGTAAAATGTTGGAGTTCTGTTAAATTTGTGTATCAGCAAGTTCATATAGGGTTACTGTCATAGAGGCTTATAAATTTAATTAGAATTATATGGAGGGCACTGGTGTAAACATTAGAGCTGTTTAGGGAAGTGGGATTGACCCAGTTATAAAAGGAAATGATTTAAAATAAACACAAACGCTGTTAATACCCAGTACAGAAGAACATGATCGTTATCAAATCAAAATTGATTTCTCGGGTGGATTTTGCATATAACCAGTAGCCATCATATATAACACCCCTGCAAAGCTAGTAGGCACACATTCTAACATCTGATTAAAACTTTAGCTTCTTTGTATACTTCACTTAATTCACCAAGTGTTCAATTTGAGTTGTTTAATATAAAATTAGAAAAGGGTTGACTATGAACACTTAGGTTCCCAGTTTCGGTACCCACATCTAACAGGATTTTTGTTTTCAGGGCCATGGAATTAAACATTTTTGATGGGCATTTTCGTTTCAGACTAAGGGGATTGTAAGGGTAATTAAATGCATACACACACACTTCGGAGTGCTATCACTAAAAGTGGACTATGAAGAAAATGAAATTATTTTACAGAAAGAGAAGCAGAGAAAACAAGCACATTTTATTTGTTAATGGATGGCTCTGCTAGCCCAAAGAGCTAAACTGTACATTTTAAAGAAGCTTTCAGTTCCCGTGTTGGTGCTGTTGAGGTAGAGGTCATTATATTTACTGTATTGAAAAATATACCGTATATAGCTGTATTCGTCTTCGGTATTCCTTCAGAATACCAGTGAATCAGCATAATTTTCAAACCCGAAATAAGTTTCCCAAGTCACAGATTATTTCACATGCTTCGTTCTCTTTCCATTTCATGGAAGTTTCATTCAAATGTGAAAGGAAATCTAGCTTGGCAGTATTTGAATATGAAATCAGATAAATCTGGTTGTTGGTACCTTCACAGTCAAGTGCCTTCTCTTTATGGTCTCCGTAAAAACGTAGCCCAGACTGGTAAAGTATTCAGATCAAAGGTATAGTTTCTTAGGTGGAAGAATGAGGATGGTACTTTCTCAGAAATCAAGGAGGCAATAGTAGTTGTAGCTAAATAGAGCGAGATTGGCTCCGTATTCTGTTTTTGAGGCCAAGTTGAAAAACTAATCCAAATGAGAGGTCATGGGGCACATATTTAAAAGAGTGTCTCACGGCTGTAACTCAGAAGCTAAATTCATATTTGTAGGAAAAAAGCCAGTCTCTTGGAGCTAAAGAATAAAGTAATTGGCAAGAACAAGGAAGAAGAATTTTAGCAAGTAAAGCCAGATGTAGAGGGGGTAATTCATGCGTGCGCACGCGTGCGCACGTCCTTATGCACACACACAACACACATACACAAAGACAAATGGAAGAAACCAGTCTTATGTTCATTGCTCTGTTGCTATTATGGGACTAGTTACTTTGGAATTCCCAAAATAAATCTGTTTTAAATATATATCCTACGCTGAACATGTAATACCTTTGGAGATTGCTCTAGCAACATATTTGGTAATGCTTACTAGCTTTATAGAACCGAGCAAATAAGACCTTTTTGTGGCATTTTGGGTAATTATCCAGTAAGTCTCATGTCTTGGTGCAGGCAGTGCTTTCAGTCCCTCCCTTCTTATTTGTATAATTTTAATCCACAATGTGGCAGAAACAAACAGCCCATCAAGGCCTTTTTCTTATCATCCTTTCCATGAAAGTTGTATTTTAAAATAGTTTACCTAGCAATCCTATACTCATTAGGTAGTAACAGATTTTTCTCCATCCCCCCTTAGTCATACAACAATGTCTAGCAAAAATTACCTTTTTAGTAAGTATTAAACTAATTAATAAAGGTGTGTATAAAAAATAAAAACAAATCATACTATGTGTGTCAGGCCTTTGCATATGTAAAATAAGTGATAGGGCCCAATTATAACCTTTCATGGATCCTCTCAAGTGTTAACATTTCCAGATTACCTAAGAGAGTGAATTATTCAGGGGTCCCTGGTTGGCTCAGTCAGTTAAGCGTCTGACTCTTGATCTCAGCTCAGGTCTTGATCTCAGGGTCGTGAGTTCAAGCCCTGCTTTGGGCTCCGTGTTGGGCATAGAGCCTACTTTTAAAAAAAAATAGGGAATTACTGATACACAAAAAAATTGAAGGCAGCAGCACTGGTTTCAGTGGTTACCCCACTTAAAGGGAATTGTGACTTCTGAACAGGGACACTTTAAATGAAAGCATTTCTCTGATCATTATAATAGCTGTAACCAAGGTTAATAACTGGCAAGCCCCTGACTAATACATTTAATATGTTTTACCCAGGCTGAATGTGTGAATAGATAACACGTCTGTGCTAAAATTCTGATTAAGTTATTCATCAGATACTCTGATGCTAACTGCTTTTGACAGTCTGGAAGTGGAACTGCTGGGAAAGCCTCAGTTGATTTCTTGGCTAGATTTTGCATATAACCAGTAGCCATAATATAGAACGCCCCGTTCCATAAGGGCCACAGATGTGGATAGGAATTCCAGCTCAGCGTAGAGCCGGCGTAGCCAGAATTAGAGGTGATGTCCATTTTTACCCAAGAGAAAAATTATTATAGATATTTGGAAACGTCAAATGTAAATAACAACCCCAAGGCATTAACAACTTAGCAATAATAGGATGAAAAAAGCTTAACAGGGGGAGGTTATGAATCATCCCATAATACTTTCATAATTGACGATGAGACACCAGAAAGTGACAGTGATCGCTTTCAGAAAAGAGCTTCCAACTGGTGAAACTCCATTATATACAGCGAACACTGTAACAGAAAAGCCTATGCATAACAAATCCATTGCTCTAATCTGGCCACAAAATCAGCAAGGCTGCAACAACCAAAGTGTTTTGGTTGTTTGCGTGGTTAAAGAATTCTCAAAAATGTTGTGTAAAGTATTCCCTGCTTCCTGGCCACGTCATACTGAGTCCCTGTATTACAAGTGCTAACGGAAGGGCCTCTCTGCAGACTGTTTGCACTGAAGAAGATTGAGGTCGAGCCTACAGAAGACCTGGGAGCTGAGAGCTTCTTTACTGTATCACAATGTTTAAGGCAGAGATCGGAAAGCTCCCGCCACACCTCTGGTCTCAGAAAGCCCACTCACACGTCTCAGCCCCAGAGAACCGGAGGCACGAGATGGTCTAGGAGCTTTGTCGGCCAGTCAATAATTACCAGCTATCCGGGGAGCATCCCCATGGTACTAGGCTATAATCTGGCCACAAACAGTGATCACATGGCTCTGTACAGTGGCCGGAGTTTACAGTCATTCGTCCTGTGTTCAGAGCCCTGATCGTTCATAGTTGCTCTACCAGAGGAGGGATTGGCATACACCGTCCTCCCCAACTTCTGCAGCCTGGCAATGCTATTTTTAGTCCCGAACTCACTGTAAGAAAATGCCATATAGGGAAACAATCTGAATGTCCTTGGGGATGGGGGTGGGTTGAGGGTGCCTCTTTATGGAAATTTACGAGTCGTATTAAGTAATATATATTGGATATTTGGCAAACACAGTCTTCAGCAGATCACATTAAGACCATGTGTATATGTCATGGGATGGTAGAATTGAATACAACGCAAAAATGGTTTTCAGTTATATCAAGGAATGATGTAAGTTCAAGTACTTTAAAAGTCTTGTAAATGTGTGAGTCCACTTGCATAACACAAGTGGGTTACAGTGGATTCAGCCAACCAAAGCCTGGAGGTATGCCAGAGTCCACCTCCCATGTTTGGACGATGCCACTGGGCAATCTTTCCCTCCGGTTTTCTACACTTTCGTCCTGCAGTAGTAGGCGTAGCAAAGAGAAACAACGCTGACCTGTAGACCCAGGTGCAACTTCTCGGGGCTGTAATATACAAACTATATTAACACGTGCTATTTTGAGGAGTACAAAGTACTTAGTTCTCCAGAATGGGATGATCATTTCCTACCAGGGACTTTTTGCTCTGAGATCCCTGTTACTCATGGTACTTTTGTCTGATTGGATGGTTGGTTACATGGGTGGTTAACACTAGAGACATTAGGTGGGTAAAAAAGCACATTTATGAAAGCTGTTTATTACATTCGCATTCCTAATATCCCTCCCAACGAGGGAAGCCACCCAGCCAACTCGCGTTTCTTCGTACTCCTCTATTCCCAAATAGAATTATTTGCTCAAACAAAAAGTTCCGCTCCCAGTAGGACTGTCAATAAATCAAAGCATTTGTATGCCACAAGGGTATTTGAATCTTAACAATTCTTAAATTTCACGTAATAGGCTCAGGAGACCCTTTAACTGCTAGTGTCTCTGATCTAGGCATGAGACTTTATTTAAACCAATAATTAACCTTGAGAGTAGAGCTCAACAGAACCGCGATGGGTGGTTTTGCTCAGAACATTCTTTGCTCTGGACCTTGCTCTGATTTCTGTTCACGTGAAGGGCGTGCAGAGCAGCATTTTATTTTACGTGGTGTGGACTCTCTTTTGATCTGCCTCCTCTCCAGATTTTGAGGTGAGGCTCTTTGCCTCGCCATAGCTGATCATTTTATTCTGCACCCCTCACTAACAGCCTCTGTCTCGTACCGCTGAAGCCGTAGTGAGACTAGCAGAGTTTCGACGTCAAGGGAGGCTGTTTTGTTTTGTTTGTTTTTCCATATCTCTAGTACATTCTGGCAATGTTCCGCAATTTGCATGAACCACTCATGGTACTTGCTTTCGGAGACGTAAGGGCTCTGCCTCTGGGGCTCACACCTGGATGTGGACCCACAGAGACCGTTGTTCTACGAGCTGCTGGGCGCTAGTGTTGTTTTTGTGTTGTGTACCATCAAAACATACAAAAGAAGCACGCGAACAGGTGAGGAATAATAATAGTAAAGAAATGTAAGGATTGCACATGTTTTTGAAATAATTCTGGATTCGATTTGATTCAGACTTTTTGGGGGTTTTTTTTTTTGGTGGTCAGGACACCTCTGTCTTGGCAGTGTTAGGGAGCTAAAATGAAAAAGAAATGCAGTTTCTTTCCCAAGGTTATTGGTACTCTGAGGTTTTGACTAGCCTCTAAGTGCTAGGTTCTATCCTCAGGGTTCAAGAGTGTGGGAGCAAGTGGCCAAGGCATGTCAGAATCCCTGCCCCCACCTTAGAGGTAAAGATATGCCCCAAGATTGCGGAAATCCAGTGAATCAGCCGAGGAGATGATGTGATGGCACGTGTTTTCAAATAAGTTTACTATCGTTGCCCTTTTCCCCTCACTTGTGCTAATATTTGAACAAGGAGCTATGCAAGCAGGTTTTAAATCGTGTGATTACCTCCTTAAAGGTCAGGTTTTCCTGTTATTTTATTTAGCATTTCTGTCAGAATATTTGACGAAGGGTTTTTTATGGTAAGTACAGAAGCGTGTGTACAATAGTCTTTTTATGTGGTCAGTCTCCCACTTGGGAAGGGGAAGGACTTGCCATTTTTTATCAGAATAATTGTGAACCGCCTTAGTTTAAAATTTGGAACTGTGATGTGATATGATTGGTGCTGTGGTAGGTTCTTGTATTGGCTACGGCGGATTAAAAAAAAAAAGCATGAGAAAGAAGATGGGCAGTTAGTTGGTTTGGATTTTTACTTTGCTTTAACAACCAGTGCTTAATTGAGTGTTTTTTTTAAATTTTTTATTACTATTACGCATTAATGTTACGCAGCCCTGAATGGTGACCTAAGTCCACCTTTGAGAGGCTTTCCAAACATACACTCTAGCTTTTTTCTATGTTTGGATTTTTACTTTGCTTTAACAACCAGTGCTTAATTGAGTGGTTTTTTTAAATTTTTTATTACTATTACGCATTAATGTTACGCAGCCCTGAATGGTGACCTAAGTCTACCTTTGAGAGGCTTTCCAAACATACACTCTAGCTTTTTTCTATGTATAGCTAATCCTCAGGTGTAGGTGTCATTTACACAATTTGTTGGAATCACTCCTTTAATGGTATAATTTTCTTAGCTGACATTATGTAGACTTCATCAAGTCCAAAATTCAATAACCCAAGAAATTCTACCAAGACATCAGTGTCGCTTGTACAGCGGTAAAAGCCTATTAAGATCCCTCTATGTGAAGTGTGTCATAAGAGTATGAGATACTAACCCACTGATATACTGAATCAATAGCATTTCTTGGTAGTTAAATCCTGCTTTTTACATGGCTCCACACTCCTCAACCTGAGAGATCTCAAACCTCCCAGGGTGTGTTCAAGTCGGGGGAAATGAAAATACGGCCCACTGTGAAAAAACCTGGCGAATATCTTCAGCAAGTTGCTCATTTCTGGCACATTAGTTAATTACTTCACAAATTGTTCATCATGTTCCCATTTCGCTTTTATAAGCACAATAACACTTTCTTTTTCTAAATGTTACCAACATTTAATTTCTTAATGAATCGATGACTGTTCCATACATTATGAATTAGCATATGGATTCACCCGACCCAGTGGCTACAGTACATTTTCAACCATTTGTTGGAGCTTGAGGGAAAAATCGAAGCCAACTAGTAATACTTATTACATAAGTCATATGTTTTCTCATAGAGGTTAAGATTAAACTTTGTTCTTAAAAGTTAGCAGCATGACATTAAAAAAAACCAATATTCTTTTTCATGGGGAGTTTAAGTATTATAGTAATAGAAAAAAGTTTGTCTTTTTTGTTCGATTTTATTAAACCTCTATTTGCTCTTATTGTTGCCTCCCAACCTATTACCGTTTCATCACGAACCAGTGTTTTATTCAATATATTGAGGAAATTGACCTTTCAGGAAGCCACACGCATAGCTACTATACCAGAATCCATGATGGGTCCAAAGTTCATGGGGGACCCTGGATATAAATATACTCTCTCTATATAGAAAGATCCCATTTGAAAGGGTTTGGTTTGTGTTGTGCCAGAGAAATTTTGCTATAAAAAGAATTTCCATTCTACGTTTGTCCTGTCTCCAGGACTCTAAGAATTTGGGAGAGGCAGCCCAGTGTCATCATCATATTAAAATAATAATGGTAAGTGTGGTGATGCATTCATTTGGAACCCTGCTGCCTTACTCACCTTGTATCACAGGATGTGGAATTGACAAGTGGTCAAGAAAAACTGTTGAATTTGGATTACTATTTTGTACCGCTGAATTAAACACAAAGTCAAAATAGGTGTATTTTGTAACAACAAATAAACGAATAAACAGTGGCCTGAAATTCATCATCCTGTCTAATTTTTTTTTTTTTAATCGTTATGGCCTGAGTTACACTGATAGGGTTCTTTGCCCTTCTAGAAGTTGTGGGTAGGTTTGTAATCTTTACATATTAGGCATTGCTGGCCAGGAAACATTAAGTGGCTTTCTTGCAAGATACGTGAACTTTTCTTTAGCTATTTCATGAGTCTCAGTCTTCCACAGAATTCCAGAATCCCTGCCTCTGATATGATCCTGTGGCAGATTCATGGAATTTCCAGAGTTTTTCTTGCTGTGATGTCGACAGTTGTTCCCAAGGCAATTATGTCTCATAAGTGGTCATCCCACTTTATTCACGGGAAAATTGTTCCTCTAGACAGTTCTGTTGTATTTCCTGTGGGTGCTAAAAGAAACTTTCTGACCAACTGAGTTTCAGTTCCCGCTTTTAATTGAAATTTTCTTTTATAAGAATACCTACTAGTTCATTTTTCCCTTCAGGTATGACATTCTGATTTCAAATGAGAGGATTTTTTGTGCAGTTTTGCTTTGTTGTTTGTTTTGTCTGCAGTCACTTTCCTCTCTCCCGAATTGCTCCTGGAAGGCCTCACTGCCTCCAGGTTTTTATTTAGCACAAACCCCTCGATAGAAGCTAGATTACACGTCCTTTAAGGCCCTACTCTGTTTGGGCTTCATTGAGTTCATTGTAAATGGAGAGATTTAAGAAGTGTCTGATAACATCAGACTATTTCCTGGTAACATTACAGCCTTATAAAAGCCCATACAAGCGTCCCAGACCCCTCACTGTGTGTGCGCAGAGGACAAGTGTAATATTTTCACGTACCTCGTATATTACCCAGATGTTTCTCGTGTGTGAATTTGGTGTCCCCCAATGATATTTTAAGCTATTTGTGGCTAAGAAGAGTGCCCTCTCCTTTTATGTTTCCCACAATACCAAATTCATTACTAAAGACCCAGTAGACACTCTACAATTAATATTTAGTAGATAGATAGAAGACGGCCTCTTACTGTGTAAGAGGCCAGAGATGGAGAGTAAATGAATGATTTCTCTCCGTCACATAGTAAGAGAGGACTGAATCAAGAATGGTGCTGTTCAGTAAGGAACCATCTAGAGATCCAGTTTATGTGTGTGTTTCCACGCGTGCCCAAGTG
This sequence comes from Ursus maritimus, assembly GCF_017311325.1. Classification (NCBI taxonomy): domain Eukaryota; kingdom Metazoa; phylum Chordata; class Mammalia; order Carnivora; family Ursidae; genus Ursus; species Ursus maritimus. The sequence goes on along the minus strand of NW_024423319.1, from coordinate 11,126,547 downwards.
CCCATGGCTCTCCCTCTTCCTCTTGGAGGTGTATGTGTACATCAAGTCTCGGTCACCATTCCAAAATAGTGGTGAATAAAATGCTATTTGATGAATCATGTGTCTTTTTTTATATACATGAAAAACAGTGGTTGAACAGGTAGTAATGTCACGGCTGCACTGGCTGTCACAGTAGGGGCACGCTGAACCGGAAATCTAGGAATGCAGTTTCAGAGCTGTGCTCAGACAAATGCGCGGATTTGGGCAGCCCCCTTCCCGCGCCAGGATCTCAGTTACCTCAAATATTAAGCGAGGGTATTAAATTCGATTCCCATGGTCCGTAGAATCTCTTTTGCAAGTAATAAAAGCTCAGCCTTGCATCCATCATTGAATTTTTAATAAAATCCACAGTAATGGGGTTGAGGAGAGTGCAGACCTAATGAGTACTCCTTAGTACTGCTGGGTACTGGGAATAGGTGAGTTCCGCCTGGGGGAGGGGACAGTTATTTTCTATTCATGATCAAAATAGTGGACATGGGCTTCTAATGACTCTTTCACGATAACGTTATTTTCTTTTTCTCTGCCTCGGATTATCCGGTTTACTTCCATGAAAGTAACATTAGGATTCTACTGGGGACATAACTGGGCTTGACCAATAAAGGATGACAGTTTGTGTCTTCTAATTGCCTCCACTTAATGGTCCTGCTCTTCATCCCACTGAACTATGGCAAATGTCACATTTCCATGGTCTCTGACTCAGATACTAAATGAATGTGTGAACAGTGTCAAAATACAGCAATTTGCTGTATGTACAGGGAGGTGGACAGCTTTTGAAAATGGGAAGGTGCATAGCTAGATGTTTCTCAACTGAAAAACGTCTCATTGGGACTTAAAAATACGCTTTTGGAGTACACTTAGTTCTTGCATCCCCTAGCGAGGGCTCATTTGCTTAACTCTGTCTCTGGCCCCACTGGTATTGACCAGGAAGCAAATCGAGTAGACTTAAAGCTCAATTGTCATTACCCCATACGGCGGGAGAAAAGACATGATTTCCCTTCCTCTGTTAATACCAGGTTTTCCTTTGTGCTGGTTTGTTTAGTTTCCCCCATAGCACAGTCTTCCAAACATGTGTTATTTCTCTTTTCATGCAATTTGAATTAATGTGGATAATTGTGGTAGTTAAGAGGCTTTACTCTCTGAGATGGTAATTATCCATTCTGTAGTTTCATTCCAAACCCAGTAAAACGGTATTAGAAAAGTTGATGTTAATCAGAAGGGATCTCTGGGTATAACTCACTGTGTAAGGTTTAATAAATATATCCCCATAGGTCACATTTAAATTAAATTAAAACAGATGTACCCCCCGCGTTACGCTGCTTATATCCTACATTAACAGGTTTTACTGGTGTTACCGCAGAATATCAGCAAGCTTCCGAAATATTCATGGCAATCTTCTGTCTTCTATGAATTTAGCAAGTCATGATGCCCCAGAATTTATATTGTGCTTGCTGGCAGGAAAACATGCTGGAGATTTCTTTGGAGGAATTGTTAGCAGATAAAACATCCAAGTTTCGCTGGTCCAAAGGGAGAGGAAGGGCTGCTGTACCCAATTTGACTTCGTTTTGCGTATCTATTCCTTTATATTTAATTTCATTGAGAATCAAAAATGCTGATGTTTGGGATTTCCAAAAATTAAACCCAAGAATTCTGTCCTATTCCCTTATAAGTAAGCCAGAAACGCTGTTTCAGAGTATAGTCTCATCGATCTCCAAATGGCAGTGAAATTAAAGATAACTTTTAGAGGACATCGAATCTGTCGTAAAATTCCTATTTGTGCACAACTTATTTCATTTTAGAGAAACATGGTGAGATCGACGTTTCCAGTTTCCTCCTTTGAAAATATATTTGAAGATTCTGTCAGGAACTGTGAGGATTCTGAGTGCATTTAACTTGTGGGTCAACACTGAGGCGTTCATGGGGTAGCTTTCCAGTGTTGACGAGTTTTTTCTGTCTTAGGGAGACAGCCCACCTCAGTGGTACAACTTTTGGGGACAGTGTCAATAGTCCTTAGGCATGGCAATGCAGGAAATTTGCTCTCACAATATATTTATGGAGACGTAGCGGAAGGCATTGCAGTGGTAGCCACAAACAGCCTTATTTTCCATGTTCATAAGGTCACAGAAAATAGGGGACTAGGGGAACCCACCTCTGAGCCCCAATGCGGGCATCATAAGTGTATACATCCTGTACCGTCGCTTGCCAGCCCCGTAGCCCCGAGCAGGTTGTCTGACGTTTCTGACCTTCAGACTCCTCATCTTAAAAATCGGGTATTACATACTCCTGGGGTCCAGTAAGAGTACTTATGTGAGTTGTCTGGCACATATGGGTGGCTCAGTAAATGTTTGCGCTCCCATCACAGTGGGGAAATGAACATTGGACCAAGGCAGGCTTCCGTGTAACAAAAGTTGGGGAAACATTTCTTGAGGTTCATGCAACTGTAGAGTCTAAAATTTAATTTTAGCTAAGAAGTGTGGCTTATGGAAAAGCGATCAGTTTTTTAGAGTTTGTTGGTGAAACATGTTTATAAAGAAACATCTCTTGTGGGTGCTTTGTTACCCTGGTTTACTTGGTTGAGTGTACTTTGTTATAGGCTGAAAGCTGTTCTAAGTTCAATGAACTAAGGAGTATTGGTGAAAAAAAACCCGTGACACTCATGCAAGTTCGGTTATGTCAGTCTGGGATCATTTCAGAGCTAAGAATTTCCCCAGCTCACCTCTCTGTCATGAAAACATAAGGTCCCCTCCTAAGTGCACAAATGGGTTGTTGACAGCTCACAGTCATGGAGAAATTTTTCTTTCTAGCTTTGTTGTGGACCCACGTTAGGCATGAATGGTATATGTCCTGTATTAGAAAGGAGCCAAGATCAGAGGAAGGCTACTCTAACAAAAAAAAATTGATATGACCGAATCTAACAGCTTAAATTATCCATTTCAAGGGATAATTTATTTGGAACACCACTTTATTCCCCAAGATAGCACCCCATAGTCCATCAGCATGCCTGCTTTCTGTTCTGCAGAGGTATTCTGGCAGTGCGTGACTGTAACAGGCAGTACATAATATGAAAACAGGCAGTGAAACATGAAAAGCTCTCTGGGAAAGGATCAACTAACTTTGAAGGAAGAGCTGCTTTGAAATGTTAATCATATTCCCAACCTTTGAAATTCCTTATTGGCTGATTTATGGGTAGGAGTTCAGAGTTTGGTGAATTCCTTACAAGGGAATCATGACAGTCTCCACAAAGATAGTCCACTGGAATTCAGATAATAGACCATTTTCCCTTTGCAGCTTACCTTTTTTTTTTTTTTTTTTACAGATTGGGAAACTTAGGATCCATTTAAGGCTTTCCCAGTAATACATAGTGGGGAAGAAAACATGTATTCATGGAAATAAACCATTACTGGACATTTAGTTGGGTTTTCCATGTGCATTAGTCCCATCCATGTTTAAACATGCCTTAGAACCCAGAATGGCCCCGTGAACCTATCCTGTACCTAGTTCCGGCTCTCCCTGTTTCCTCGGGCTGCTGGGCTGGTAGATCCTTTCAGGACCAGGAAGCCGCAGGTTCTCTGGAAGATGAGGTTTTCAGCTTTGGTCACCCCAGTACACCTGTACTAAACCATTTGATGACACATGGAAGATGTTTCTATTCATTTAAAACAAACATTTCTCGTCTATGGCAAAAGCTTTCGTGAATAGTAATGATGCCTTAGCAACTAGCATGTATTTTCCCCGTAATTTAGCAGGAGCTTGAATGACTACAAAATGCAGAGATTGAGAGGGTGCAACAGAAGTGCCTCTGGGAGGACTCAGGCCCCATCTCTCAGCTCTCATTCCCTGTAAAGGAGGCACATACCTCAAAATATGCAAAATGGTTATTACCACATGCGAGAATCAGATAATTCTTATTTTTATGCCTTTATCGGAGTTTCTGAGTTTCTAAAATTAGTTTTATTGTATTACCTTTATAAAAGATAAAAAAGCCAAACAATGGGCTCTTTAGACAGTGTCTGATTTACCTCAATTTTCCACTCCCCATTGTTAAGTGTTGACTTAATATGCGACATGGTCACTAAGGTGCATAGCAGATGATGAGAATTGCCTCAGTGTGAAAAAAGGGAGTAAAATAAATACTAAAATAGACATAAAAGTCATGACAATTTTCCTTTTGTGGAATTACTGTTACACGTGGTATGCAACATAGAGTTAAAAACGTAGCAGATGACCATTATGATTGCTCCAAGATTTTCATAGTAAAATCACGAATAGTTCAAAGTTAAGGAAGATTTAGATCTCATTTCTCCTTTGCCTTGGCATGTATTCAGGAAATCCTCTTTCTTGGGCTGGGTGATGAGGACTTTTAAAAACATATGTCTAGGGGCGCCTGGGTGGCACAGCGGTTAAGCGTCTGCCTTCGGCTCGGGGTGTGATCCCGGCGATCTGGGATCGAGCCCCACATCAGGCTCCTCCGCTATGAGCCTGCTTCTTCCTCTCCCACTCCCCCTGCTTGTGTTCCCTCTCTCTCTGGCTGTCTCTATCTCTGTCGAATAAATAAATAAAATCTAAAAAAATAAAAATAAAAATAAATAAAAACGTATGTCTATCTAAGCAATATTTCTGTTGGGAGCCATTTACACTTGAGCTCGGCTTTCGCATCATACGGAGCCTAGCTTGCTTCCCCGTAATAGAAAAGGGCATGGAAGAGTATTCATTAAATTAACAAGCTCATAGCAGCAGAAGTTAGCAAGTCGCAAATTGATGGCCACAGTGAACGGATTACTTAGGAAAGTGGCCAGAGTTTGGGGCGCTCTTCAGAGTCATAACCACGAGAACTCCCAAAAATGTTCTTCGTCCACCAGTTTACCGTGTGCTGCATACCGCTACTCAGTTCTCCCGGCCTGCACCTCCTCGGCAGGGGACATAAGGGAGCCTCTGTCGCATTTAATTATCATTCTAGCACCACTAGCCATTGCCCCTTGACAATTTTTTTAGATTCATTCATTCGTTTGTTTATGTTACAATGTATGTGCATGTTTACAAATTGGGGGAGGGACAGAGGGAAAGAATCTTAAGCAGATTCCCCACTAAGCGTGGGACCCTTCCGCTGGTCTCACAACCCATGAGATCGTGACCTGAGCCGAAGTCCAACACTTAACCGACTGAACCACCTGGGTACCCCGCCCCTTGACAATTTTAAGTCCTAGATCATTGCCGCACCCTCCAACCTTGCTCTTGCTGTGAATCTTGATGATTTCAGTATTCGTGTAGATTATTCTTAAGTGCTCTGACCTCTCAGTTCCTTGACCTTTTTCCTGTAGTGATCTTGTCTGTCCTATCTGTTATCGCTCTTATGGAAAAGTAACCTCTAACCGCCCCCCCCCATTTCAAGCATCCCACCCATTGACTCCTTGTCCCCAGCCTCTAACAATTTCTCGTTCCCACCAGGAGAACTGTGTGTTTACTCCAAAACCTTTTCACAGTTCCTCAACACCCCCTGCCCCTCACTCATCTCCTTCCCCAGCTTAGATGACACAATCCATCATGATAATTGCCCTTTCATACCCCACCAGTTGAATGCAGTTTTCTTTCTCTCCCCCCATTTTAAGTGACTGGCAACATCGCAACCCCAGTTAAATGTCCATCTGTATCAGTTCAGCATCTATGCTAGTGCTCCTGGAGGAAGGCAATTCTGCTGACTGATGTTGTCTTACATTCATGACCTTTGGTGGGTGGTGAGTGCCACCCAGTAAGCCTATTACTGATCAGTTGCTAACTTCTGTTCTCTCATCTATAATGTGGGGATAATCATGGGGAAAAAATTCTCTCCTAGAATTGAGAGATTTAAATATGTTACCGTACATAAAGCCCCCCAAATAGTGCCTGGTACATACTAAGTGCTTGTTTCTCCTCCTCTTATCCCCTCTCCTCTTCCTTTACCTCCTTCTCCTTATTAGTATTAGTGTTCTTTGAATTTCTCTAGTTGAATTAACTTTTATACCAACCTAGCTGATTATTTCATGACTTCTCTCTCCTGAAATCCTGAGTGTCTCATCCCCCTCCTCCGGCTAAGATTCTTGTGTCACAGAGAAAATAGAAAGAAAAAAATTGCCGTGTACTCCCACTTCCATATCTACTTACCCACTTATATGTGTACCCACATAGTCTGCTTTTTCCCCATTATTATGGATCACTTTTCCTTGCTCCCACATAGGGCCAGCCCTTACAGTTTTGCCCTGGATTCAACCCCATATCTCTTAGTCGAGATCATCACTCCAAAAATTGTCCCCCCACCTCCTGTGTCATCAAATTTCCCTCTCTCACGTATAATCCCCATCAGCATGTAACCATGCTCTTATTTTTCCCATTTAAATAAGAAAGATCTCCCTTTATTTGTATCCCTCACCAGCTACCATTGCATTTATCAGTTTCCTATTAGAACAAAACCCCTCAAAGAAAAATGTAGACTTGTCTTCACCTCACCTCCTCACATTCCCTCTTAAGCCTATTCCAGTCAAGCTTTTACCACCCCCAACCCAATTATTCTACCCAATTACTCTTCACAGAAATCACCAAATACCTCCATATTTCCAAATCTAGTCACCAGTGCTCAGTCTTCCTCTTATTTGACCCAACAGTGGTGTTTGATGCCATTTACCACTCCTTCCTCCTGAAAACACTTTCTTCACTTGGCTTCTAGGACACCACACTCACTTGGTTCCCTCCCCCCCACCCCCACCTTACTGGCCCATTCTTGGGTCTCCTTGCCAGTCCTTTCTTATCTTCCTTATCTTTAGACTTGGGTCTAAAGTCCTTGGGTAGGCCCTGCCTTGGGTAGGTCCCAGGGCTCAGATCTTGGACCTGTTGTTCTTTATCTCCGTTCTCCCTCTCAGTGTGCCACTCTCATGATTTTAAATACTGTCAGTATATGGGTGGCTCTCCAAATTCTGCAGCCTGAACCTCTTATTTAAAATTCAGAAGCCTATTTCCAAATATTTCCTTGACCTCTCCATTTGGACGCCTAATTGGCATCTTTCAGTTAACTTGTCCCGAATAGAAGTCTTCATCTCCCTTCCCCAGATTTGCTCTTCCCACAGTTTTCTCCATCTCAATAAATGGCAGCCCCAGCCTTCCAGTTACTTAGGTCAACATCTTTCGAGTTCCCTCTTTTCTGCCTCTAACATGACACACCCCATGCATCAGCAGATGTTGGCTTTTCCTTCAACATATGTGCACTTGAGAACCAAACCGCTTTTCATCCCCTCCATTTCTACCTCTTAGGTCCACCCTTTCAGACCTGGATTATGGCAACAGCCTCTTAATTAGTCTTCCCTCTTATGTTCTGTGCCTCCCCACTCTGGCCTCCATATAGTCATTCTTTTCAAATGTAAGTCAGATCATATAGTAACTCCTCTGTTCAGCGTCCTCCAGTGGCTTCCTCAGAGTCAGCCATGTTCAGAGACCTTAGTATGGACTGTAAGGTGCTCTGTAACATGGTCCCCAGCTATCTGACTGCACCCTCCTAACACCACCTAGCTTCTCACTCACCACTCACTACGCTCAAGTCACGTTGGCTTTCGTGCTCTTCCTCCATCACATCACGACCAGCCCTCCCCTGCTTTAGAGCCTTCGAACTGGCTCTTCCCTCTGCCTGGACTCCTCTTCCCCAGACAGCCCCATTGCTCACTCTCAGTACCTTCAGGTCTCTTTTAAAATACCACTTTATCAAAGAGGCTTCCCTGACTAACTGAAAATAGCACGTAGCCCCCCTCATTCTCTGTCTCCCATTATCCATTTTTTTCTGTAGCACATACGAATAGGTCAAGTCATGATAAATTTGTTGAATGTATATTTGTTGACTAAAATGTTGATTTGTATATTTTCCTTATTTGCATAAGTTCGTACCTATGTACTGGAATATCAGTTACTCGCAGGTGGGAGTTTTGTGTTCACTGTTTCTGTTGAATGAATGAATATGCACATGTTTATTGTCTCACTCTCCTAGAATGTCAGCTCCTTGAGGGCAGGGTCTTTATTTTGTTCAGTATTCTGTCCCCCGTGCCTGGAACAGTGCCTGGCTTACAGTGTGTGCTCAGTACGTGTGTGTGGAAATATTCCACGAATTGGTTAATTTGTTTAGGCTTTCAAATTGATTCGGCTTGTTTCAACAACTTCCAAGAGTAACGGGCAAACTGAAATCAACGTGATGGATAAATACGCAGGTGCCGGATGAGAAAAATGTAATGATAACTGTTGACTGTGTTTTTAAGATTCATAATTTTATCTGGCTCCATGATGTGGAAATGCTGATTTATTTTTAAAGATTTCTAAATATAAATACAAAAACCAAAGTTTTTTTCTTGCTAAGAGTATTTCACTATATGAAACAGGGATGTCATTCAGCCTAATTTATACTGAACCTCTACAGTCCAACCATTGATTCTGGTCTCACTTGTTTAGGTTTGTTGCTAGAAAGCACTGTATTTTAATTATATGTTTATTTCCGCTAAGAGTTATGTAATCAGTTTTAATATCTTTTCAATATTCTTTATGGTGATGTAGATTAATAATCGTGTGTGTGTGTGCACGCACGCCACAACTGAAGGACAACTTTGAGGCTTGCCATCCAGTTCACACACACACACACACACACACACACACAACCCACTCACTACTAAAAAAGAATGACAAAGTGGGTCAGTCTTACAAAGTATTTTTAAAGAGATGCAATTATACCTATTCCCTAGATTAACTAAACTATCTAATTCTTTTATTTAGTAAGGGTCCTGAGATGACCTGGTTCAATGAAATGATGTATAATTAATGCCTCAGTTATTTACATGTGAATTTAGGTTATTTGGGGACTCCAGAAAAGTTTGTTCACAGATACTTTTTTACTTCTAATTTTTATTTGACTCGAAAATGAAAAGAAGTGAAACATCACCCCAAAGTCAGCACCCGGAGATTTTTGTGTCTGTCATCCACATGCCTCTTTATGTAGCTAGACACGTATATGTACTTGATTGCACATAGTGTGGTAGTTCTCTCTGAGCTGTTTGTAACTTTTATCACTTCTCGTACATCTTGTGTACGCACTTCTATGTCAAGAAATATACATTGGCATTTTTAAAAAGTAGGTAATATTCTATTGTATGTATGTACCAGAATTTGCTTATCCAATCCTCTGTTGATGAATGTTTAGATTGTTTCCTTTTTTTATTGTTGTTTTTAATTTGATTTACAAGTATTTTTCAAGTTTCTTCTTCAGTGTCGTTATTTTGTACTCTCTATAAATGGATCGTTAAACAAAAGTAAGTTTCTCCCCTGTGCTAGTTTTTAATTATTGTAAGTTTCAAAGTAGTGAGATTTGAATAAATGAGATTTTGCTCTGTACTTTGCCCCGAAGCCCTCTCTTAAAATATATTCAAAGGGAATGAAAGAGCTCATTAACAGAGAGAGCTATTTGAGTTAAAGATCAAATCTGTTGAACATTTTCACTTAAATATACCAATCTTATCTTCTTGACATTTTGTGTTATGTTTGATGCTGACAATAAAAACTTTGGAATAAGCTATAATTTCTGCATCCATGCATATTCAGGTCTGAAAACGAAAGAAGAATATGACAGGTTTGCATGTAGCAACTTCCCACCCACACATTTCTTTCCTTTCTGCTTCTGACACTTCAGCCTTTGAAACAGTTCCCATGAGCAATACTGAGATTCAGACTATTTAGGTCTAAAGGAAAAAACGCAAGCTCTTCTACTGCTTGTATCGAGCACCTGGAAACCTCTTGGAAGAAGTGCTAAAATGTACATCATGCTGTTATTTGTTACGCACACAGGAGAAATCCTAAAGGTATTTTGGGGAGAAGCAAGAAGGGCAGTCTAGAGATAGTAGGGACTGCATGGAGCCAGAAGTGAGGGAGGGAACCCCAATCCGCCTTATTAAAGCAACATATTTCTAATATATTTTTGTCAACTTAAATGGAGATTACATGTCACTTTAAAGCAAAGGTATCACATTTCATTCTTGGCTTTTAGAAGAAACCAGGTAAGACAGGAAAAAGAGAGAGAGAGACCTTTGTTGGAAACAGTCGAGGTTTAGCGTCCGGGGAAGGGGTTTATTGGTAGTTGTCTGAAGTACGCTGGATCCTTGTCACAGTACCTTGTCCTGTGTCGTATAGAGCCAGCCCAAGTCCGTCACGTGCATTTCCTCCCTAGCTATCCAAACTTCACTACAATAGCTCTAAGACTTTTTTCATCCTATATCAAAGCATAGTAGTATCATGAAGGGCCTCACAGGTCATTCAGTTCAACCTCCCTCTCCCCAAAGAAGGCCTCCTCTTCCTTTTCAGGATTGAGCCCTCTGATCTTTCCCTTGATCATATCCTTTCCAAAAGCCATGTAGGCCTAGATCCATCCATTATCTTTTTTCCCATGCTTTCACTACCTCCTTGACCGCTGGCTTTTTCCCATTGGCGTACAGATCATTCCGGGACTACCTGTCGTAAAAAGTCCCTCCTGAGACTGTCTTTCCCCTTCAAGCCGTCTGCCTATTTCCCTTGATAGCCAAGGGCCAGCTTGATTTGTCTTCGCTTTCTTTTTGTTCTCTTGCCTGCATCCTAAGTCCTCAGCCCTTTCCATTCTATCTTCTGCCCTCATTACCATCCTTAAACTCCTGGTGCTAAGGCCACAGGTGACCGCCAAATAAAATCTGTTGCCTTTTCATCCTCACCTCATTCCTCCTTTCTGCAGCATCAGACTGTGTTGATCACTTCCTCCTCATTGAAACTAACTCTTCTCTTTGGCTTTCAACTATTTTTCTTTTGACTCCTCCCTTTCTTTCACCTCTTCTTTTTTTTTTTTTAAAGTTACATGCAGATTTTTTTAAAAAGATTTTATTTATTTATGTGACAGAGAGAGAGACAGCGAGAGAGGGAACACAAGCAGGGGGAGTGAGAGAGGAAGAAGCAGGCTCCCAGCGGAGGAGCCCGATGTGGGGCTCGATCCCTGAGCCGAAGGCAGCCGCCTAACGACCGCGCTACCCAGGCGCCCCTCTTTCACCTCTTCTTAATGCCAGTGTCTTCCCTGTCCTCAGGTTCCAGCCTCAGTGGTTGTCTTCTCTTCTCTAGATTATTCAACTTCTCCTGGCTTCAGTCACCACTCATATGCAAACAGCTCCCCTCTCAAGAGCCAGACCTGTATATCCCAACTGGCTACGGCACGTCTCCATTTGTCTGTCACTGATGGCTCTTCAGACTCAAACTAGCCAACAGTGGATCATTGCCTCTGTCCCCACACTAGAACAGAATACCCTGTTCTCACACTGTTATGTCCTAGGTTTAAGCAGTCCCAGCATCATTAATACATGATACTTAGCATTTGCCTTTAAGATGCTTGCAGTGGTTAAGGGGGCTCTGCCAGACCACATGGTTGTGAAACCCACCTCAGCTGCTCTTCTGTAAGGTTCATGATTTTGTGTAAAGGAGTTAATCCTTCTGTCCTTTTGTTTCCGCATTTATAAATGGGGTAACAATAGAATAGACCTCATGGGGTTCTGAAGAGGATTAAGTGAGATGGCACAGGCACCGCATTTCACAGTGTTAATACAAAGAGTTAATAAATGTTACAGTCCATATAGTGACATGCTGAATTCCGGCCAGTACGTAGCAGCCTATGATGCTTGGAAGACTATAAAGATCTTATCTATTCAACTGTCATATTTTGCTTTTTTTTTTCTGAGACTGAATTAATAAGATTTATATAAAGTCCAAAAATATAGTTATTCACAGGGGACAAAAACTGATGGGCAAGGACACAGTCTACCCTCACCAGCCGGTGCGCATCACGGCAGTGGGACAGTTGAAAAGGAAAAGGTAACTCACCAAGCCATCCATTTTTCACATATAATCACAACTGAAGAGAGAAAATCGGAAGTGGAATGTTGAATCAGCTGCTGTTGGGAGACCCTGGTCTGCACTCTATCTGTATGCTTACTGAAGGGAGCGCAGGGCAGGGTTTCCCATACAGAGGGCACAGGCTTCCATCGTCATTTCAACTGGAATCCACCCCGCCAGTCCAGTGCTTCATGAAAATTCAGCTGCTCTGCTCGTAAGAAGAAGCTTCAACCCTGATAAGTCTCTTCAGTAGTTAACGAAATGTCCCTGTAACTCTCTTATAGTCTTCGACTGAACAAGAATTTTAACTTTCTAACGGAATCCTCCCCTCCCTTTCATCTCCCTGTCTCTAAAGGAACACTGATTTTGTACATGTTTCTTTTCTGTTTATCAATGTGAAATATGTTCTTTGTAGAAAAATTGGAAAATACAAAAATGTATGCATAAAAAAACCCTAACCAGAGACAACCAATGTTAACATTATAGATTCTTGCAGTGGCGTGCTTTCTCTCTCTCTCTCTCTCTCTCTCTCTCTCTCTCCACACACACACACACACAGAGTTGAGCCTTGAACAACATGGGGGTATGGGGCAACAACCCCCATATAGTTGAAAATCTGTGTATAACTTGCAATTCCCCAAAAACTTAACTACTTATAACCTCCTATTGAGCAGAAGCCTTACTGATAACATAAACAGTCAATTACCACATATTTTGTATGTTATATGTATTTTATACTATATTCTTAAAATAAGCTAGAGAAAAGAAAATGTTACTAGGGAAATCATAAGGAAGACAAAATACACATACAGTACTGTATTTATTGAAAAAAAGTCCACGTATAAGTGGACCCACACAGTTCAAACCTGTGTTGTTCAAGGGTCAACTGCATATACAGATCTCTCTCTCTAAATATGTGTGTGTATACACACACACACACACACTCTCTCTCTCTCATACTCTATACATACCACATTTGAAACGTTTTGTCATTATGAATATTCCCTCATATATAAAAATATTCTTCCACATCATCATTTTAATGGCTGAATAGTAATAGTCTATTTAGGTTGTCCTCTGGTTCTTTGGTTTTGTTTTAACATCTAAATGTGTGCAACCTCCATGTCTAGATCAGGGCACTTGAATCCTTGGAAGAGGGTGAGGAAGTGAAATAGTTAATGATGATCTTTTACTTACAAATTATACATTGTTCTGTATCCTGCTCATCCCTAACAATAGAAATTGACCTACATCTAAGTAACACTTTAAAATGTATAGTGTTTTCACAGTCGTCTCTTGGTTTGATTCGTGCAGCCGCCTTGTGAGAGACAGGCCAAGGGTTATTATGATTGTCTTCGTAGATGAGGAAACTGACATGCAGAGAGATGAAGTAATTCGCCGAAGGACACGTGCTTAATAAATATGGGGCGGAACTGGCATTTGAACTCAAGTCTTCTGACTCCAGACCAGTCCTTGCTCCAGTACATTTTGCTATGCCCCAGTGCCTCTATTTCAGTGCTTCTTACTAACAACTCTTATTTACATATTGTCTTACACATTTTTTGGTCGTAACTCAGAAGAATGTAGCTTTCTCGCCATTTTCGTCATTAGCAGAAAACGGAATAGGAGTATATTCTAACAAAACAAACACATTCATCCTTTCTTTGTACCTACAAAGAGCTCTTCGATGCGGAATTCTTATTGCTGATGTTCGTGAGGTACCTAATACAGCAACTCGGGCTTTTCTCAGGAAGATGAAAATCCATTATTTTTCTCTGATAGCTTAGGGAGACGGGGCCGCAGTCGTTCTTTGCTTGAACAACTTGATTTCAGAATGTGGACAGTCAGGTTAAGAAATCTAGTATAAATGCCAGGGAACGAAACCGCAGGGCAAAAACGTCCTATCAGAACTTCTTAGAGCAAGGAGACATGTTCAAATAAAAAGACCCTGGCTAAAGGCTGCTGGTGAGCATAGCCCACCCCATAGCCAGCCTTTAAGCTGTTGAAGGTCATCTGGTGTTCTTCTCAGTTACATGCCCAGGCCCTTGTGGAGCAGGAGTGAGAAGTGTGTGCGGGCGGGTGTGCGTGTGTGTGAGAGAGAGACAATGAGAGAGACTACATGCGCCTAGGCCCAGAGTGGGGTCCCTCCTCACCTGACTTCCTGGGAAACTGATGGCCTGTGCCTCCCAGTCCTGTAGGAGCCCTAATTTAGTGGATGGCGTTATTGCTCCTTGCCTTCTTTTTTTTTTTTTCTTTTCACAGCAGATTGGTATTCTTCGTAAAATTTTTTAAAAGATTTTATTTATCTTAGAGAGCACGGGGGGAGGGGCAGAGGGAGAAGGACTCCATGCTGAGCGCAGAGTCCTGTGCAGGAGCCGGTCGCATAACCCCAAGATCGTGACTTGAGCCGAAATCAAGAGGCACCGGTCCCCTGAAACAAATAATACATTATATGTTCATTAATTGAATTTAAATTAAAAAAAATATTTGACATTGGTGGGGCGCCTGGGTGGCACAGCGGTTAAGCGCCTGCCTTCGGCTCAGGGCGTGATCCCGGCGTTCCGGGATCGAGTCCCACATCAGGCTCCTCCGCTATGAGCCTGCTTCTTCCTCTCCCACTCCCCCTGCTTGTGTTCCCTCTCTCGCTGGCTGTCTCTCTCTCTGTCAAATAAATAAATAAAATCTTTAAAAAAAAAAAAAAATATTTGACATTGGGCAAAAATAAAAAAAAATCTCTAGTCAACCAACTGAGCCAGCTGGGTGCCCCGGGTATTCTTTTTAATTAAAAAGTAGCACCTTTCGATGCCCTGTTTTATCCTGGTACCTATTTAAAAAGAGGTCAGGCATGCACTTTTGCCACCTGTTGTGTGTGAGGGTAAAGGCATCGCTTTTCTTTCGAGAATGAAGCCATTACGTCTCAGCTAAATTGCCTGCATTGAATGAGGACTTACAGAATGCTGAAACTGTCTACTACAAAACAATCTGCATATTCTTGTAAACAGGAATGAAGGGCTTTTAATAGTATCCCTTTGCTCAGAATTTATGTTTGCGCATGGAGTACAGTATGTTAGGTGCTGATGTCTCATTACCAAAGGCCCAGCGAGAAAGGTACCGTGGAGATTGATGGATCCTAAGGGCTTACGAAATCTTTGAAAATTGTTTTCCCTACAAGGCACAAGTCGGGGCTCACCAGCTATCCCCTCAAACCAACCAGAAACAATTGCGGTAAGTACAAAGGCTGTTCGGTACACAGGGATGGAATAGTCTTGATTACATAGATCAAGAATATGGGCGCCTGGGCGACTCAGTCGGTTAAGCGTCCAACTCTTGATTTTGGCTCAGGTCATGATCTCAGGGTTGTGGGACTGAGCCCTGCGACAGGGCTGAGTGTGCTGAGCATGGTGCCTGCTTAAGATTCTCTCTCTCCCTTTGCCTCTCCCCACTCCGTCTCTTTCCCTCTCTTAAAAAAAAAAAAGAAGAGGAAGAAGAATTTGGAACCATAAGAATCTCAAGCTTGAACCATACGCCGGAATCAACATGATATTTGAAGGGGAATTGACAGGTTCCCAGGCCTCACAGGACCAAAGAAGGGCAGGTGGCCTGGCTTTGTCCCTTCAGATTCGTTATGAATGAAGGCATGTGAGGCTTAAGTAAGGCCTGGATCTTGCCTTGAGGTGATCTCCGGAAACTGAGCTAAAGAATACTCTCCAGGGCTAGAAGCCTATGAAGGAGCTAAAGGAGCAGATTCCAGATCACTGAGAACCCCTCTCGTACAGAGACCTTGGCTGTCTTCCCTCACTTCCAGGGAGCTCATCACTTCAGCGTGTCCTTGAGTGTTGAGGTCGACGCACAGCCACATTTAAAACAGCATGGGGATAAAAGTGAGTGGGGCAGTGGTGAGGAGGGTAGAAAAGGTTGAGAAGGGAATTTATTTCTCCTACTTTGGATTCTTGGGACTTCTCAGAGCCCAACTAGTTACTCTGTGTTGCTTGACTTCTTGGAACCAGACCATTGTTGGATATTTGGTTCTGTTTTGTCACTTGTTTCTTTCCCCATTTCTTGGTCTTTCTGCCAGTGCTGCTTTTAAAAAGAGGTAAAATAATTTTTCTTGGCCCTACGTGGGAAACCCTCTTGGCATTTTCTAACTGCCAAGTGTTCTAGAACCAGCCATCTGTGGAAGGAGGTTTTTTCCCTTAATTTAATTTTGTATTAATTTATTTTCCTTTTCTTTCTCTCTCACACACACAGCCTTAGATTAGTGTTTGAGGATTAATGAGCAACTGATCTCTCTCGTAACAAGGTCCTCTTTTTCCTGCTGAACTTTATTGCTTGCTTTTCTAAATATTTTCTCCTAAAATATCTTAAACGAGGTAATTTCACTGAAACAAAGGCATGATCTGTCTTGCCAAGCCTGTGCGGGTATTGAATATCAACATTTCAGAACCGACTCATAATTTGGAATGATTTTGAACTTCATGAGAGCCCTAGGCACCACCCTCCACCAAAAAAAAAAAAAAAAGTAAGATGGGCTTTCACATTATCCTCCTTAACAGATGATGTTAGTCAAAGTTTCCTCCCAATCTGGGTAGGGAGCTTCATGCCATCACAGTTTTCAGAGTTCACTGCATCAATCAAACAGATTGTTCTTGCAGTGGTTGCTTCCTGGGGAATTTGCCAGCTGGGAGCTGGTACCATGGAGCCCCAACAGGCCACTGGAACAGCCATTCTCTTTACTTATTCATTTATAGAGCCATTTAAGAAGTTGCTCTCGCGGCAGCTGCCTGTTTGTTTGAGCTAAAGGAGTCCTAAATGAGGCTAGTAGACGATCAGATGACAAAGGTACCAAAGAGCCAGGTGAATCACAGAAGATGATGCTGTGGGACTTTCTGTAGTGCTTCCCCACCGTGACTAGAAATGACTACAGTTGCAGCTGCAACAATGTTGAGTGAAGTATAAAGCACTGAAAATACAAACCAGAGTGTGCATGCCTCTCTCTTAGTCTTTCTCTCCCCTCCCTTGTGTGCGTACACACACACGCATGCATACGTACGCGCGAGCACCCGCCTTCTGATTTCTGGTATAAAATTGGATTTTAGGATAGTCGGTCAGTTTGCTTTCTAATAAATGAAACACGTGCCTGCCTATCTATTTGAGTGTCTGTGGCTAAGGTTATCCACGACCATATGTCCATTCATATACTGTGTGCTTACGTGTTGGCAAATAAGGGAGAGGAGTTGAGGATGACTCATCTGGGACTAGACAGAGTGTGCACATAGAAAGCAAACATTGTCATTCGTAGGACTTTAATGGATGGCTGTACACGAGGCCTCAGTTGAGAAATGGCCATCCTGGATTCTGGTGTGGATTGAATGTGTACTTCTGCATGAAGCCTGGCAGTAGCTTGGTAGATTTTGTGTCGTAAGACTCATTAGTCAACTTCCAGCTATCCGTATATAAATAACCAAGGTACCGTTAACTACTTTCTGGATTTTGTTGAGTATTTTGGCTCAGAATTGATGAGAGGCAGTTAGGACGTGGAAATGATGATTTGAATTTGTACAGAATGTTAAATACAGGCCATTTCAGCCTTCGTTCTCTTCCCAGTTCTTCCGCCTTATCTAAGGAGGCTCAGAAGATACACAACCATTTGAATGTTCACCTAAGCAAAATACAATTAGGAAGATAAAAACTTCTGCCCTGAATCCTACATTGCACGATAGAGAACTCCAGGAGAAATACATTTCAGGTCATTTGTTCTCTTGAATCACTTATACTGATTTTGTTTTCTTTCCATTAGTCCAGAATCTAGCTTTTAGGAGTGAGGAAGGGGCTGGACTTGTCCAAGCTGGAGCTCCTTACATAGCTCAGGTAGTTTAGAAACCCTGAGTTGAGCTTTGGACCGGATAATAAGAAAGGAAATGTGAACGCTGAGAGCTTCGGGAGCAAAGGGACACTCCAGCTATCACATCTGTCAGCCGGCTGGTGACAGCCCCCAGCAGCTACCCAGCGGGCACTGGGGCCTCCAAACCCCAGCCGATGCATTCTCTGGACCTCGAGAGAGTGGGAGCTAGCCGAAAGCCATTCCCTCCTTCTTAATGATTATCCATTAGTACACCATGGGTTTTTTTTTTTATTGCAGAATAGATTAGGAACAATTAGCAAATGGAAAACTGAAGAGGCCCTTGCTGCTTTTAGTGTTTAGAAGCAACTTTTGAACTTGAAATCAGAGTTGCTCTTTTCAGAGTCAGATGTGCCGTTTTACCTGAATTACATTTTATTCCTCTGTCAAGGATACGTGCTTTCCACCATCTAAAAAATGGAAATTTTCCAGACATGGATTCACTATATGTATTGCTGATTGCTGCATTTATTTTCAGATGCTTTTTGAAAACATTATTTAGTAAGCTAATTTTCTCAGGCTGAACAACATACCTATTAAAATGATGGTTAAAGCATATTCCAAAGGCATCTTTTAACTCACAAGGCAAGAATATGGAACCGTATTGACTGCTTAGACAGTTTAATCCTTCATTGTTAACTGAGAACATTTTCGATTGTATTGTACTTGTCCTTACCCATCACTGTACTCTTGTGTAAAAAGGAACTGTTTTATAGGAAAAAATAGTAAAATTAAAGGAACAATGGATCTGATTTTGTCAATGCTCGGGAAGTGAGTCATTCAGTGCCAGGCCTGTAGAAGTCAGGGCAACATCGTTAGGACCTCATGAATTTCAACTTTAATAATGTGGGATTTTTTATATTTCTCACATAGACTTGGATGATGCTTTATGTAAATACAAACCCCCTCATTTCTTATATTGAGGCTTTGTTTACTCTTTTTTTATTCTACTTCCTCCAAAGAGAAGCAAGCTTGATTAATATGCAAGTTAGAATTGCTGTTGAAGATTGTGTTTTATTTTTCCCAACAACTGAGGGGGTAAAGGTTAGAGCCACCCGATGAAATTTGCATCCCATTTAAAGAAATAGTGTTTAGTGAGTGAGGTTTTGTCATGAACATTTTCACAGCTGGATTCTATTTCTCATTATATCCCAATTACGGAATGAATCAAGTAAAACCGTTCCTGTAGAATGAAGCACACGACGGTGGCAGACTACCTGTGACAGCGAACAATTCAGCTATTCCTATACGTTATTTCTCACCTAATCTAGCAGTTCTTTCCCTCTCTGATTTTTTTACCAAAGTATCCCAAGGCAGATAAATTACTGTCTTATATTCTTGGTGGCGACAAGAGACTATGTGAGAAGCAAGGAAAACCTCCGAACAGAATTGTGGTGTCTCCTGGACTCCGTAGTGCGGAAAGCATCTAATACAGTTAAAGTAATGCAGCAGCAGTAACATCATCAGCGTTCACGTGAAAATATTTTCATTCGTCCCCCACTGGAGCTCCAAAGCACCGAGTGGACTCAGTGTCAGAGCTTAGAAAACTACAGCCTTCCTAAGTTGTAGGTCTCTTGGTAAAGAAAGAGAATCACGGTTCAGATTTATGTAAGAAGCACAAAACACATCATTATTCCATGTCCACAAATGCGAGTTGTAGAGGAGTACCAAGCACCTGAGAGGGTCATGCTGCTTTTAATAAACTTTCCCAAGCTCTTATTTATTCAGTGACCAGCCAAAGGAGAAGGCCACTCGAGTAGGACAGCCGTGATGGAGATTGGGGCAAGGAGGGAAAGTGACATGGGCGTATCTTAGCTAAGTATCACCATGCAGTTTGGGTTGCTGGGTATCCGCTTATTGGTCCTAATTCTTCTAGCGAATGAGTAGCAGTAGTAGACTGCTGGAAAAACAACACAGTGTATGTTCTGTAAAGGAGCAGCATTCCTCACATTTTTTTTTATTCGACCTTTGGACTATATAAGATGGTTTTGGGGGCAGAAATTCTGCTTCCTGTTTATAGTTTTCTTCCGTGGATACTGAAGTGAGTGGGTGTTCCCTAAGTAACTCCCCCAAATGATGATAAATTTCAAATCACTTTGTTCTAAAAGTGAAAATCTCTTACATAGAGCAACATTCAAATAAAATGTATGTCATAGTGTACTTCCAGGAAGGGTACTCCAAATCATTGGCTAGTGTAAATCATTTAAACAAAATACACAGGTAGGTTAAAAAAAAAAAGATGAGGCTTCTGGTAATTATTTACAGCCCAGAAGATTTTCAGGGAAGGCTACAGCATTTCACTTTGAACAGAATGGGTTCTGAGAGTGGTTTCCTTTTATGGGTTAAATTGGAAATCCAGGTAAATTTCATGTCCCCTGAGCAATGTTTACTAAAGTCTGGTGACGGAACCAGAGGTCCTTCCCCACTGCAATTCCTTGATCAAACAGAATGTAACTGTACTTACATAAGCTGGCCAGACACTGGAATGCTCAAACATTTTTCAGACAAACTAAAAAGTTATTTCCCATGGTACTTCATAAGAATGATTCTTCCCCTATACCAGTAAATTGAATTCAAATTTGTCATAATGGTAACTTTTGCATTATCTCCCTGCCCAAAATAAATCAAAAAATGTAATTTAAAAAGTACAATTAGAATAATTGGATTAGCTGGTTGCTTTCATTTAAGCATCCATACAAAAGGAAACAAGGTTTTAAGGATTAGTTTCCTGCATGTGCTGTACAGCCTGGCTGATAGCTGTTAGTAATTGTTGCTTGTATTTGCTCATACCTTTCTTTTGAAGGTAACTTGTCTGTTTTGACAAGCTCACATTTGTTTTGCTCATTCTGAAAAGTACTTGGGAAGATTACTTGAGTGCAGAAATTTATTTTTCCTTCTCTCTTGGAAAAAACATCCCTCCCTCCTGAGCACAAAGATTTCAGTCCTGGTGAAATCTAAGCGCTCGACTTCACTAGCTGGCTTTGTCTCGTGGGGTTTCGCAATCAGAAACGGGGGCTTATTTCACAGTCTCCGTTTTCATGACTCATCCTCAAGAAAAGAAGACAACCTGTTAGGCGTGATAGATATTTTACTGTCGACTTGTATGTGGTCACTTTAAAAATGCAAAGCAAGTCATTAAGTGAAGGTCTTCATTAGAACCTTCTTCCATAGAATCTGTCTTACATATATGTGTCATTGCAAAAGAGACAGAATCATTGAAGACCTATATTAATTAAATATTTCAGGTTGTGATTTGTGGCATCAGAGCAGTAATCATAGTGGGAGTGGGTTGTTTCTTCCGGCAAGCAAAATGCTGGGAAATAAACAATTTCTGTTGTGGATTACCAGAAGAAGCCTTCATAAAGCCCAGCCGTCAGTAGAAGATTTGGTTTCTTTAAGCATCTAGCCACAGCTGTAAAGTTAAAAACTGAGATAATAAAAAGTAGGCAGGGGCGCCTGGGTGGCACAGTTGGTTAGGTTGTCCAGCTCTTGGTTTCAGCTCAGGTCATGATCTCAGGTTCGTGGGAACGAGCCCCATGTTGGGCTCCGTGCTCAGCGAGGAGTCTGCTTAAGAGTCTCCCTCCCTGCCTCCCCCGTGCTCGCTTGCTCTCTGTCTCTCAAATAAATAAATAAATAAATCTTTAAAAAAAATAGGCAGTGTAGTTCCAGCATCGCATTCGATATAGTTGTATAACATTGAGTCAACGTTTTCAAATAATATTTTCCAATTATGTATACCTGTGATTTGAGGGAAGAGCTTCTGATACTAGCTTTTTAGGGGAAAAGGTGAGTGCCCATCTTCAAGTGATCGTGCTGGTATGAAGTCAGTGATTGCTAGGGATCTGTGTCCGGTTCTGATAAGATCATTGAAGAGCACGGAGTGATTAATGTTATTTTAGTGCAGATGCAGGCATGTAGACACCTAATCCATAAGTTAGTGGCTTTAATGGGTTGTGTTTATTCATGATAAATGAGACCCTAGGGGATCAAAATTAAAACTAAAGATTCAACTAAATCTTTCCATTTGTTTCCAAGAATCTAGTACAGTACCCTGCCCATAGGCAATCAATTAACATATGCCAATTAATTAGCTTTGTTTTTGCTAAGATTGATTTCCTATAATTTCTGAAGAACAGGGCTTCATTTAAGGAGGACAATAAAAAGAAGTCATTTTACCGATAATTGGAAATCGAGCTCAGAGTGTGCAGGGGTGTTTCTGTGAAATGCCATCATGTCTGAAAGGCTTCTGTAGGGGCCACTAAATGCAAGGGATGATTCCGTTCGACAGTGTCAGTCAGGTTGAGGAAATAAGGCCTTACCAGGGCCTGCAGCTGGTGCTTTATTTCCACCGGTAAGAGGCCTGTGTTCCCGAACCAGGCTTGCCCAGCCGTCTCTGTTTTCCTGGACGTTGTGCCGGTTTTCCAACATGCAGAAGAGTGTCTGTCTGACATCCGTCTTATGGTTTAGTAGTTCCTGCACAGAGCATGGAGAAAGAGGTGGTATTCCCCCCCACCACCCATTTTTCCCATTTTTACCCTCCAGCATTAAATTCGTGGTCCTCAGGATAAAATAGCTGTTAAACCTGGGTCTGGGGTGCTCTTCCCAGGCAGGGGCTCCTTCCCTGACCGGAGAGCCACGTGTTCTCCAAGATCCCCCAGTGCCCTGCGATTACTCCTTCGGTACTCAGCTTGCCAAACACTGCTTGCACAGCGCCGTCTCCTGTTTCTTAACCAGGCTGTGAACTCTGATGAAGAAGATTGCTACATCCTGTCCACTGCTCTATCCCTAGTGCTTAGCATCGCGTCTGAAATTTTCCTGCATATAGTAGGTGTTCAGTAAGTGTTTGCTGAATGAATGAATCAAGCATCACTGGTACTGAATGACTCCCACAGAGTGGGAGTGCTCCCCAAAGAAGGTGTGCGTTCTCTAGTTCTATGCTGAAATCATAGGGTTAGCATAATCAATGTAGGTGCTATGAATTCGTGCAAAGCATTAATATTCCCAGTTACGCTCTACATGTTCACCTGGGGTTGGATGCCGCATAATAGTCCACTTAGATATTAATTACAGACCCTTTTGATTGGACAGTAAATAATTACCCTTTCACCATCATTATGCAGTATCTTGACTGCCTGGCTAAAATCTGCTTGGGGTAGCAGCCCCTAAAAGGCATGGGCACTTTCCCCACTCTCACCAAATTATACACCTAATCTCAGCTTCTCTTGGTTTCCTTTAACTAGTTGGTAAGATCCTGAATAAATGTTTCTTGCTCCTTTTTCATCTTTACTCTTTCTGCTCCTTTCTTAATAGCTTCCTAATATATATATATATATAT
>NW_024423319.1:11060664-11103372 GCF_017311325.1 Ursus maritimus | reverse complement strand
CACATATATATATTGGAATATATATATTGGAATATATATTGGAATATATATATATATATATATATATATATATATATACACAGTGTGTGTGTGTGTTTCCACGCATCCATCCCAAGCAATAATCCACTGATTGCCCAATACTTGGCAAACACGGCCCCTGCCTTCTCTGAGCTTATAATCAAATGGAGGAAACAGATTTGAACTGCTGATTACAACCAAGTATCTACCCAAGGTCCCCTTTGTACCAGTGTCTGACCACTACCATGAACAGATGCCTATTGCAGAACAGCGTTGTAACAGTATTCATAGATGTGGGTATGAGCGAAACAACACAAAAGGCCTAGAAATGAGGACTCAGACAAGAAGGAGGTGCACTAGAATGAGACACATTTTTAGTAGTCACCATCCAAAGTTAAGCTCTTGCAATTCATTGCCTGGCAACAGGAAAGGCGGCTTCACTCCTCAAAAGCTGAGAAAGAGCAGAGGAGGGGAAGAGTATCCCCAGAGAAATCCCCCAGGGATTTCTTAGCCAGATGTTTACAAACTATTCTTTAAATTCTGGAAGATGGAGGATGCTAACCTGTGCTGTAAGGGTGATTGATTGAGGACAGAGAGAAACACAGAATTGACTCCAAAAATGAATTCACCTGCTACCACCCCATTTTAGGAACCAAATGTCTAGATCAGCCACCCTGAAGCAGATTTGCTGCTGACTGCTGGCACGAATTGATTGTCAGTCCTGCCGTGGTTTCTACATGAGAGTGATGCGGTGCTGTTAGCGGTGGTCACTGCACTGGCATTTTACTCAGGCACAACGTCATTGTGCTTTATATAAATGCAAATGTCCTACAATACTGCCATTTATTCCTGAATTTAAAACATCTGCTTAGAAAATTCCATACTCGATTATGGGCAAAGCAGCCCTTTACGTATCTTCACCTCTTTATCAATCCTCACAACAACCCAATGAAGAAGGTACTATTTTTCTCATTTCAAAGATGAGAAAACTAAGGCCGGAGTTCCAGTCCGTGTCCAACGTTACCCAGTTAGACCTGAGTTCTAATCATTGCTCTGCCACTTTTTGACTTGAAAGCCTGTTCTCTCAACCAGTATACAAGGTCACCTTACTATAGAACATAAAATGAAGAAAAGAGTGTTATTCTTTTCTGGGCAGCCATTTGCTACTAGCCTTAGTTAGGATCGTCATTCTACTTTTCCTTTCGCCAGTGTGCTGAAATCAACAACAAACCAAGACGTTTGATTGAAGTGAACAGATCTTAAAAACCAGTTTCCATGAAAAGAAAAACTATGCCCTAATATGCATGTTGCCTCACGCTGTTGCATAAAGGTCCAGGATCAAGTTCATTAGTTTATATCCAAAAGAAACTGTCTTGCAGGAAATACAGCCAAACCTCTTCATTATACCTAGATCAGGGCCCTGAACTTCTGCTACTGGCTAAATCGTCCCAGGCATTTGGTTAGATAGTTACTTACGGGTCCAGTCATTAGCATTGCAACGGAGTCCTGGTCTACCTATCCCCTTGCCTCAAGTGGCCGTGGTCATCCGGTGAGTGGACTAGGGTTACACTTTGCATTTATTGCTGTTGACAGAATCAAATAAGTTTATTTATGTCAAATACGGTTCACAATTTAAACCATTGTCTTCTCTGTCTCCTTCACTATGCTTCCTTTCAAATTATTCCTTTCTCTTTGTTTTGGTGAGTGGAAGACAAAATGTGGTCCATGGCAAAGAAATGCGATTATGACTTACTTTACGTTCTGGAAAACCATGCCAGACAGAGATACGTATGTAGCTGGAGATAGCCGAGTTCTGCACCGAGCCATCTAGGCACGGACCGTATCAGGTTTTAAGCCCCTGATAACTCTGATGAAAAACACATCAGAGTTAAACACTATGTGCCTGGCTAACCTCCCCTTGATAGTTTAGTGTTGTAATCTTTCTTTAACGTATTTTAATGAAATCATCAAAAATAATAGCATTCCCTTCGGAAATATGTATTCTTCATTTCTTCTTTTGTTCGGTACAGTGAACTGACGTTTCTCATATGTTGAGGAAATGATTGCACTTTCATATATTACCGAGATAAGCCCTTGAAATTTACTAGCCATCGGGATTTGCTGCTTTCAATGATTAATTACCTGTTGGCTGGCACACTTTTCAAAGGTATTCTTTTTAGCTATTTCCTTTCATCTTGACCTACTCTTTTTTATGAGCAACCTTTCATGTGTAGCTCCAAAGAGTTTTAGTAAAGGTTTATTTTGTTTCTTTAGGCAGAGATGCTAGTTTATAATTGTAATGCAGGTCATAACCACGGTGAAAATGAAAGCCCCAATAACAAGAGGAGCCTAAATATCATTTTATGATAGCTGTAAATCTTTAATTCTTAAGCAAAGGTCTTAATAATCTGGAATAATTTGTCCCTTTAATGTCTCAGGCTACCAAGAGTCACCCATCTATTCATTCAGTAGATTTCTATGGCACGAATACAAAACTTAAGGCACTGTTCCACATGCTAGAATACAGCTGTGTACAACATAGTCCCTGCCCTTGTGGAGCTTCTGTTCTAGAGTAGGTAGACAGATGGTAGATAAATAAACTAATGCATAATTTGCTTTGGCGAATAAACAAGCAGGATTAGGGGGATAGGGCGTGCTGAGAGAGAGGGACAACTTCTGCATAGAGTGGTCAGGGAAAGGCTGTCTGCGGAGGTGGCATCTAATAGGCAAGAGGGAAGGATTCGGGTGGATATCCGAAAGAAGAACATTCCCGACAGAGGTATCATCGAATTCAAAGGCCCTGAGGTGAGAATATGCGTGGCGTGTTCAAGGGACAAGCTAGGGAGCCAGTGTGACTGACAGAAAGTGCAGAAGAGAGCAAGTGACAGAGGAGCACCGAGAAGTAGCCGCGATGGGATAGCGTGTGGATTTCCCGCCCAAGGCGAGGACTTTGGCTCTGACTCTGAGTGAGATGGGAAGCCGCGAGAAGGTGCCGCATGGAGGAGCGGCATGATTTGCCTCATGTCATAAATTAATATTTTACTACAAGTACAGCTGTCGTGGCACCAGCGGCCAGCTAACACGGTCAGTTAGCGAGTGCCGTCGGGGAGGCCTCGATCTCCCCCAGCCCTCCCTCGCTGCCTGTGCTCGGTTCCACAGCTGCAAAATGAACCTCAAACTTGATCCCAGTGTCATGGGCATTCGCTCAGTGGGTCACCATGGAATTGGCGAGAATGTGTAATTAGTTCAGGCCCTCCCACCCCCACTGCAAGGAGGGGGGAAAAAACGAGTATATTCATTTTACTCAGCCATCAGCGATGCAGGAAAAACAACTCCCACTGAAGTGAGTCAGTAGCATCTTCATAAACCAAAGCAAGCATATTATGCCTTAAATGATGGCTCTGTGGCCTCAAGGAAGTAACGCACCTTCCTAAGCACCTAATTTACTACCAAGCTGTGACTCGGGCTCGGGGAAAATTGAACCTGTTATTGCTTACTCAGAATACAGTAAGCAACTGTGGATAAGCATTGAGACTATTTAGAAGGACAGAGAGTTAATGCTGCTAAGAAGACAAATACGTCATCCGCCGCCATTCTCACGGCTCTGTGTGTGTGTCCGTCCTCCAGCGGACCTGTTTGCATACCCGTTTCTCGGCTTCGCCTCTTGGAATTGCAGACGTAATTTGATGTGTTTGCGCAAAATTAAACACTGCAGTTCTAACGGCTTCACACCTATTTGATTTGCCTTCTCCTGTTCCTTTCTGACGCTAGAAAATCAGCAAAGTCCCTGACAACCAGGCATGGCCCGACGGAGCCACCTCCAAAGCGATGAGGTTGGAAACGCTCTTAGTGTTTACTCAGAGTATTTGTACTGTCCTTTATCCTGGTCACTTAGCTTACAGCCTCTCTGTTCATTCCTTTGCCCTATGATTTCCAGCAAATATCCAGCTTCTGTAAACATTCTCTCACTAGATCAGAATGGCAGGAAGTACAACTTCAATGACACCAAAGTGTTTAAAGCATATTGGTTCTGGTGTGGGGCGGTGATTTAAAAATGGGGCCCTGTTCTCTTTCAGGTACTATCACACTGGCAACTTTGGTCACTCTCGTATGATCCCGAAGGATCTGTTTTTAGGTTTCAACATAAGCTATTGCTCTTCTAACCTATCTCTTGACCTAGGACAGTCACGCTTTTTCAGAGTGGGAAATGCTTAGCTGCTGCTGTCACTGCACGCTTAACTGTAACCGATGAAATGACCAAATGCATCATTTTCAAATGGAAGAAATGCTCAATCAGGTTATCCTCGTAGGAGGCCCTTTTCCCATAGTAGGTCTCTGTCTTGCTGGGTGGGCCACCGTAGACGATAGGAGTCAGTTTGGGTCTGTCGTCTGTGACTATGAGAACACAGCTTGGGGCACTGACTTCTGGCAGCAGCTCAGGAAGTGCCCTTTGGACAACCGGCTGGGGAAGGCGACTGTTATTCCCGAAGTGCGAAGCACCACGAGTGCCAGCATCCGGTGCGGGAAGACAGAGCACGTGATAGGCCCTCCAGAAATCCTGGTTGACTTAAATGAGTATCAACCTCATAACATTCCCGCGTCTGAAATAATCGGCCTTCGTAAGTCAGCCAGTGATGATACTGCGTGCTCGGCAAAACAATAACCATTATATAAAGATGTTGTTGGGAGCAGCTGTGACTCACGGAGCAGATCACACACTGTGATTCCGTACGCACACTGGCTCCTTTCTGGGGCCGGCACTTTCACCTGCTTTACCGAGAGAACAGGGTGGATTGGTGCGGCTCCTCCGAAAATGCTTTGTTTGCTACGAACCAGCACGTGTGATTGAATGTCTTCCCTCCTCCCTTGAACCGTCGGTATTTGAGAGTCAACCACAGAACAAGTCCACGTCTCCTTTCTCCAGCGGTGGGTTCCAGAGCACAGAGAAGATGGGACTGTGGCGGGGAGGGGGAGGGGAGAATTGGATGTCCAACCTACACCACGCGCTCCCCGGACTAACTCAAGTAGAAAAGGAAAAGGCTATGCATCGGGTCCGCCCTGTCTGCCTGACAGCCGTCACCTGGCCATCAACTGTTTTATTGGAAGTCCGCATTTAACCAGTTCTGCCCAAAGCTAAGTGAGGGAGTTTAATTCTGAGGACTGTGATCTCCCTGAAGGGGCTGCATCCTTCTTTTTCTCTTGGGGAACGAGTGTCGTTTGCACCCTCTTAATGCCGAGGAACAGAGTAGGCACCGTCATGTGGCAACATCCCCAATTTATTTGGAGAGGTTAAAAAAAGAGACACAGTCCCACTGCTGATGTGATTCACGGGCACGTGATGCCTTGGTGATACGGTTTCTCATAGACCTGTCACGTGCATTCAGAAGAACCTTTGTATGGAGTCAATATGAGCCATAAGACTCAATGCAAACACCTTGTGAATGTTTGTCGTTTTAGCCCCATCAATTATCTTTTTTTTTTAATTTTTATTTCTTTTTTCCGTTTTATTATTATTATGATATGTTAGTCACCATACAGTACATCATTAGTTTTTGGTGTAGTGTTCCATCAATTATCTTTTAAGTAATATGGACCGCATATTTGCCCATATAGATTTGTCATCACCAGCCACCTGGTAAAAATGAGCATGAGATAAATAATTGAGCTTTCTTCTATTCAGATAAAATTTCATTGCCCCCTTCCTTGACGCTGTGAAAACTCTTCAGAAATAATCGGTTATAAAGTGCTTTTGCATTCCAGCCAGTGCTGAGCCTAATGGTTTCATGACACACTGACGTTTGCCTCTTTTGCTCTGTGTGCTGTGCAAAAAAGAGGTGCCAATGATTAGCAAGGGGCCCCCAAAGAATTGCATGCTTGGTGTGTGGAACCACGACATGAGGCAGCTTGGAGGCTCGAGGAGCGCGACTCTTTTTTTTGGAATGGAAACAATCATAGTACTGCAGAACATAAGGAAGAAACCTGGAGGGGGGTCAGTTACATATTCCCTGTGACCCAGCAGCTGCGTCTCGTCACAGTGACCATCCCAGCCTCCGAAGCACAGCAGTTGGTTTGGAGAAGACACTCCCCCATTCCTAAGACAGATCTCTGCTACTTTTGGTCCTGGCCTTACTTCTCCAGTCTGGCTTAAGTGGAGGAATGTTATTGCTAGAGTTGTAGGGGAACGTGTGCGGGATTGTGGAAGACCTTGAACACCAGGCCAGGGAGTTTGGAGCTTATCCTGTAGGCAGCAGGGAGCCATTAAAAGATTTTGAACAGGAGGAATGTAAAAAATAGGACTTGATTTGGATGCGTGTTTAGTATAAAAGTGCAATGATAAGATATATTAAGGGAATGTTATGGTTCTGTTCACAGCATGAATATAACTGGAGAATTCTTCTCTACTCGCTGTCTAGTTAGCTTTTACAGCATGCAAATTTTCAGGGCCAGCTGTAAGAGCTTGATGGTAAAAGAACAAAGTAAGAATTGATAATGCGAACGTAATTGTAAAGAGAGGGATTTTCGTGATCAGGATCACTGGAAGCACAGAATGGTAATCATTTTAAAGGGTGACTGTAGAATTATTTGTTATTTTGTTTGAGTTCTTTGAAACCACTTCTATGCTATATAATTACCTTAAGTTTTAAGTGTTCCCTGCAGGGATAATTTATGCATTTTGCATTCTCATGCAAATGCTTTAACAGTCTACGCTGTTGAAAATGAAAGCCGAAAATTATTCCAAATAGGTCATGGTTGTGCAAAGCTTATGAAGTATTAATCATTTTTACAGATTCTCATATTTTAGATTATATTCTTGCATTGTGTTTTCAACTCCAGTAATACTTAGGTAACAAATATTTGAAAATCTAAATTACATATTTTGATAAAGAAGCGTAATTTGTCTATTTCAAAATTTAATGTCATCAAAACCCTTTTTAAAAAATTAATATAAAAATGTTACAGTATCTCGGGATAGACAGAACAAACCAAATTGAATTTAAGCTAAGCTTCTGAAAGCTTATTTATGAATCATGGCTGGATGCTTGGTGTAAACACTCCTGAAAAGCACATTTTTAGAATTCAGGCTTCACTGCGGTGGTTTCTCTACAACCGTCATGTGAGATGATGGTGAGAATGCATGGCATCAGTGGTGACGGCACTTTGGTCACAAATAGGGAGCCGTTGTCGTGTTTACTGCGACATAGCTATACATCTAAGCATTACGTTGCTCTTACGAAAATATAATCCGCTTCATGATAGCGGCATTCATTCCAAGTGTCTTATTTTAATGAACTTGCACAGGACTTCTCTGCAGTAGTCCTCAGTTTCTCAAGAGACCGGGATCTCTTTGTCGTCGTTTTTTCCGGAGTTGGATGTGTGTTACACATAGGAAAATCCCCAGGGAGAAATAGGTTTACTCTTCCGTCTGGCTCCTTTATCAATGCTCACTTCACAGGAGAACGTAACTGGCCCTGGGTGGCCTTTCAGATTTTACCCTGAGCTCTGAGCACAACTGGGAGTTTGGACAGGAAACAGATTTTTTTCCACAGAGGAAAGATAGATAATTCACTTTCCCACCTTCCCCATGAAACCTTGGTGGGGAGTGCAGGGATGGCGGGCATTTCTCAAAGGTCACAGGATTATAGAATTAGGAAAAACAAATCATCACACCGACTTTCACTTTTTATCGTCTTTCTGTGTTTGTCCCGCATCCCATCTCTCTCTCTCTGTCTCTCTCTTACCAGCACGTGTGCTTTCTCTCTCTCTCAACCCAGACACACAGGCACACACAGACACACACACACCTTACGAGATTGCTCTCTGTGTCTCCTACCCATTACCTACGTCTGCACCTAAGGAGGCAGAAGCCTGGTTTCAGTAAGGTCATCCCCTGAAACCTGCTAGGGTAGAGAGGTCACTGGAAAGAAAAAAAAAATGTGCTGAAATTCAGTCATGAACATTTTGCAGTAGAATGAACTTTTCATGGCATGATCTGGGACAATGTTAAATCGGCACGTTAGTGGAAAGCTATCTGGCGAGGTGAAGAAAGCAGTGGGCTGAGCCCGGCTGCCGGGCTTAGCCTGAGCTCTCTGGTCAAGCTCTTCCTTCCCAGGACCAGTGAGGGCTGCAGGGTCCTGAGGGTTCTTGCAGCCCCGGAAGCATCCTGAGAGCTCAGGTTGCCTTCACATAAGGACCTCTCACGTGTCAACACCAGCTACCTGAACCAGATTCCAGCTTCCTCTAGAAGGAGCTGCTTCCCTGCTCTGGAGTCATTCTCCAGAAGGAAGCATGAAAACCAGGTTCCAGTGTAATAGCATCTCTGGTTCCGTTGTCTCAACAGTAAAAAAGAGTTCTTTAGAGAGAAGGAAAAAAAATCTACCCGGATCCATTGTAATCGTTACCTTTGTTATCATCATCATTATTCAGCTGTCCCTTACCTGTCACTTGAACGCCGAAACTGTTTCAACAGTTGGGGAAAACTTGAAAAGTAGACACTGCTTAAATATAAGGTGCTGTTAGATTTTTCAGCATTGTTGTTATTAGTAACCTACATGATGAAAGTAGAACCAGCAAAACAGTAGTTTAGAACAAAAGAAGTGAGATAATGATGTTGTACTTTCTGTGGCATAGTAATTAAAATGAGACATGCAAATGTCATTTGGCCCATTAATACTGGATTATTTTACAAATCTCTTTAATATCATGTGGGTTCCACTGATACACATTATAGTGATGCAAATTTTAGAATCTTAGGATATTTTAAGCCCCAAATTCAAAGCTCATGTATTGTTAACCTTGGAAAGGAATCACTACTGAAAGGAATTCTCGTGACTACGCTTAATCTGTTACATGAACCCCTCCCAGAAGTGGAAAGGTGCTTCTCTCCTCATTTGTTTTCATTGACAACTGCTAGTTTTCTTTTTTCTTTTTAAGATTTTATTTATTTATTTTAGAGTGCGTGCGAGTGGGGGCGGGCAGAAGGAGAGAGAGAATCTCAAGCAGACACCGCTCTGAGCACGGAGCCCCATACAGGGCTTGAATCCATGACCCTGAGATCACAACCTGAGCCGCAATCGAGAGTCAGACACCAAACCCACTGAGCCAGCCGGGCGCCCCCAACCGCTAGTTTTCCTACCAGTTTCAAGTTGGGGTGGTGAGGATGCCGCGTGTTCTTATATATCACACGAACTGCAAATGAAGGCGAGGGAAGGGGTCCCCTAGCCTGTGAGCACACACGCGTGTGCGAGGCGCAGAGTGCGGGCTCCTCTCGCCGGCGCAGGGCAGAGCACAGGTAGATTGCCTGAAGTCGCAGATCTGGGAAGGGCAAGAGGCAGGTTTGAAGAGAGCTCTTCGGGGTTCCGAGAGGCAGGGCACACGGAAAGGAGGAAGGGCTGGACCTTCAGCAGATGCTGGAATGGTCGCTTAGAGGAGAATTGACCTCACAGCTCTTGTCTGTCTGCACAGGGACTGTCCATGTGAAAGGACACACCTGCGGCCAAGTTTATAAAGAACGGACTTGTTAAGGGCTTCTTTCTTGTGGTTTTATCGCCTGGGACATGGGAGACTCCTCTCTCAGGCCAGGGGGATGTAGTTAGCACAGAGAGCTGCCATCAAGATGAATTCGATGCACACGGGGCCCTCTCGTGGTGCTTGGCACACAGTAGGTGCTTGGAAAGTAGTGCTTCGGAGTGAGTTCTTCCGTTTGTGTCTGGAGTGAATGAGCTGACTTTCCCCCATTCACACTTGTGGTAAGTGACTCTCCGTAGCATCCTCTTGTTAGCTCCTTTCGAGGGGCAAATGAGAGTTGGAAACGCACTGCCTTCGTAGAAACGTGGCTCTCCTTTCAACTTCCTGTCCCCGAAAGTAATTTGCAGGTGCAGTGTGACGTGGCGGCCCAGTAGCCCCCTGTGACACCTTTCTCCTGCTTGGTTTGTAGATTAGGCCTTTGCACCTTGCCCTGCGCGTCCAGGTTTCACGTGTGCGGTGCATAGCACGCGTGCATGACTCGCATTCGAGCCATCAGTGTTGTCCCGCGTTGCGCTCCTACCCGTGCAGGAGGAGAGATAAGCAGGCTTCTCTGAAAGTCTTTGAAGAAGCAGACTCAGGCCACCTACCTCGCCGGAGTTTTCTGTTTGATCTACGAAGGAAGAACCTTTCTCCTAGGCGTGACAGTTCATCGGATCTCTGGGAAAAGTTTTCAGGGTCCCCAGGCTTTGAATTTCCAGACAGAAGCTTGCAACAGCTACTTAAACAGACACAGCCTACTAAGCGTATTCTCTCGCTGCCTACAAATACTTCCCAGGTCGTCCTCTCGGAGACGGATTTAGTTCCCACTCTGAAGTTATTACGCAGAAGAGTACCGCCACAAATGAGCAAGCACCATAGTGACGGAATATTTGCGCAATGAGCACAGATTAATTCTAGGAAGCAGCCAGAAGACAGGGACGTTTACTTTTAGAAATCATATCTGAGATCTGATTTCCCTCTCAAAACACATAGGTCAGCCATTCTAGAGGGAAAACCAACATCCAGAGTTAATGCACATCATAGACCAAAAAAAAAAAAGTTTTAGGGAGTTACTCGGTGAAGAGAAGTGTTCTTCCCTTGGAAAAAAAATACTTCGCCACAGACCTTTGTTCAACAGTAAATCTAGTACGATTTTAAAATTAATGTGCTGGTCACACAGTCTCTCTGCAACGGGTCTTGTAGAAAATGAAGGATGTCTGTCTTCTGCTACCTAATCGCATTGCCTAAACATTCTGTATTCTCCTGCAAGGGGCGGGTCACACTAAGCCTGTCTCTGAACCAGTTACGCAGCCTTGGACCCATGTGGCCCATCCATCTTCCTTACGCATCGTAGCAAGTTCCTTCCATCTTAAAACCTATCTGCTGACCACGTTTGGAGCTGAGTGAGGCCCTTGGATCACATAATTTTTCTGTCGTGTCAAAAACAACCCCTCTTAGGTTCTGTAAGGGATGCATTGTTTTTAGTTTGTCTCCTGCTTTTTTCTAGCTTATTTCAGCATTTATAAAGATAAAACAAGTCTCAAGCGCCTGCGTGGCTCAGTCGCTTAAGTGTCTGCCTTCAGCTCGGGTCATAATGGGATTGAGCCCCACGCCAGGCTCCCTGCTCAGTGCGGAGTCTGCTTCTCCCTCTCCCTCTGCTCCTCCACCCCCCCTCCCGCTCGTGCTCGCTCTCACTCTCTAATAAATAAATAAAATCTTTAAAAATAAAAAAAAAATCATTTTATAAAATTTGGCAGTCTGGGTAACCCCTGGCATGAGACTGCCTTACAGAAATATATATGAAAATCCAGAACAGGCCAATACAAAGGACTAAATGAACTCCAGGCCTAAAATATGGTCAGATCTGTGCCCTGAATCTGTTTTAATCAGGCCATGGATTGACAAGCTCCTTAATTTTTTTTTTTTTTTTTTGGTCATTTTGGTTTGCGAAGAATTGCGAAAAAGCAATTCTGTGCTGGCATATTTTGTGGGGTCAACATCAGATAAATCAAAGTATCTGTGAAATAGCTTGGAATATGAAAGTGCCACCAAGAAATTTCACTGTAGCCAGATAAGGGAAAATCGTCCCAGAGCCATTTTCTTAATTATAATTTGCATTTCTTTACAAACGATTGCTAAATAGCACGTGTCCTTTGGAGTCGTTTTGTTGCATGGTGTTTCGGGAAGCCCATTTGTAAGCTGCTTTTCTGTAGTGCTGTGGCTGGAAGCACTGCAGCCCTTGCAGCCTGCTGCATTCAGAGATGAAAAATGAAAGGAGGCGAAACAGTTTTCTGGGAAGCAGGCTCGGAGGAAAGCACTAAACACAAAGAGTAACGCATGTGCAGTCCTAATTTGGGGGCCGGAGTTAATGTTCTCCCATGTTAATAAAACATGTATAAGCAGACGCTTTATAAATGGATTCCGGAGTGAAGAAGAACCTTGGAAAGAAACGAGAATGTATTTATTTTGCCCTGGTTTTCTGGGCATGTATTTTGAGAAGTCATCCCACATTTCCTGTTTATGGAGCTCCTTTCGCACACCTCGTCTCATTGGATCCTCCTACAACAATCCAGTCAGGACAGCAGGACTGGTAGGGTTTCCCCCTCCCCCCTCCCCCATTGTAACAAAACTCGAGGCAATAGAGTTCAGTTGAAATATTGGGCTATTTGCAGACCCAGAGAGCAAGAGTAGAAGTTTAAGGCCCCTATCTTGGTTATTAACAGGAAATCTCTTTATTCTTGCTGCTGAAGCACTGTTTGGTCTTTATTAATCCCGCCTGTCTTTCCCCCTCCTGCCCTCCCTCTCTCCTCCTTCCCTCCTGCCCCCCTCTTCTCTCTTTCATCCTTTCCTCCCTCTCCAGTGTTTCAAGTTGGATGTATCTGTAGGCCCCCTTCCTCCCTTGAGCACCTGCTGTCCCTGGCCTCGCAGGCGGGTTCTGACTCGTCAGTGTCTACTCGAAACCAGTCCTCTCTGCACAGTGTGCCACACTTTGCCTTTTCCTGGATCCATACATGGGAGCTTCCAAGCTCCCTTCATATGTTATTCCGTTCTTTTCTTTTTGTCATCCTGTGTGTATTGACCGTGGACTGTAAGCCAGGCCTTATGCTAGGAACTGCCCTCAAGTATCTCACAGTCCGGAGGATATTTGAACAAACCCATTGTCTGTTTATCATCAATTAATAATTTTGCTTAGCTATAGGGCACCGAGTGGGTATCGATTCCCTCTCCTCCAACTCCTCCCTTCCCATTCTTTGATCTTAATAATAATGAAGTTCATTCACATCCAATATACCCTGGGAGAGAACATCGAAGTTCTGAATATAATAATTAATCCTGGATTTTGAAATCACTGATCGAGGGGAGACCTATATAGAGAATATAGGTAGTTACAGTGTCACCCCCATGGGTCTGATTTATGTTTTAAGAATCTATTTTTTTTAATTTTTTAACAGAGTCTAATTTTAATTTGCATATTATTTTCATTAGGCTGGGGAATAATTGACGCACATGAGTCAGACGTGCTTAAGTAACCTGCTAACTTTAAATCTAGAAAATTAATTGTCATCCGAACACGGCTCAGCATTAGAAGAGTGACCCTGGCTTTTGGCAGTAATTGTTAAATTAATTGGATTGTCAGGCTACTGAAAATGTGGCCGAAAGACAGGACCAAGTGAGACGATTAAAGGGAGAGATGAGTAGTTACAATATGTTTATAGAACCCGCTGAAAGGAAGAAGTCGTGTTTTACTACATTCATTTTTTTAAGTTTCTTTAAAAGCCCACTCATGTATCTATAAACTGTGTTTGTTTCCGTGTTCTCTGGTGCCTGATTTACAAAGCGTTATGTGTGAAGAAGACAGAATGTATTGAGAAATACTCCTCTACAGCGGGATGTGTGCACTTAGCGTGTGCGTCTGTGAAAGGCTACACTGGCTGTGCGACACTGCTGTCACCAGCTTCGTTCAAGTCCAAGGGCTCAGTGTTGCCATCTGATGTATGGACGACCTCAGTGCAGCCCAATTAAAAAAATATTTCTCTGGAGAGAAATGTGTTAAAAGGAAACATTTACAGTATCCTTGGCAATCCTCAGAGCTCCCCATCCTGCTGACGTACGGACTCCAGAGCTGGAAATACAAAAGCAAGGGGGGAAAATATGAAAAATCTGGCACGGAGGCCCGTGTTTGCCGCGTGACTTTAATCAGAAAGGCGTTTTGTCATGGCGAGCGTATCTTGGTTTTCGCAGACGCGTTTAGGGCACTGAGATGACATAGATGATGGACGAGGTGTATTTTACTGTCCCCTGTTCGGTTCTGGCGACCCAGGGTGCAGGCACACAGCCCCCGCCGGGTGACACGGCCCCTGTGTGGCTCCCCTCCACCAGACCGCCCCAGCCCGCGCTGCTGACCTGGCGTCTACTGCGCCCTCTCCAGCCTTGGCTCTCGGTGCCAGGGGCAGCCCAGGGCCCGGGGGCTCCTTCTGACCCTCAGAGAAAAGGGCCATTTACACAGGTCCAAAGCCTTTTGTTCCTGGGGCAAAGATGCTTCGTGGCCCGCCACTGGGTCTGGGCATTATTTGCATATAACCAACATCACCGAGGGCGTGAATGCCTTGGTCCTCACCTCCCAAAGTCTGCGTAGAGGTCATAAGCCCTGGTTAGGACGGCTGACCATGACCATTTGTGGCTGTAAGTACGCTCCAGTACGTTCTGGGAACGTGATGTGGAGGGTTTCAGATGTTTTCTTCTCATCAGTGATAGTTCAACCTCCAAAAAAACTATTTCGTCCTTAATAGTGAGTAAATTGGTAAAAAGAAATGTTAGATTTTGCTCCCGGATCTGCTCATTCTGCATAGATTCTTCTTCTTCCTTACCCAAAATATAATCATAACTAACAGGTATGGATTCCTTAGATAAAAAGGTTCAATAGCCACTGAGAAAACAACTAACCTTGAACTTCAAGGAGAATAGAGATGATGATACGGAGGAGATTTAAAGACAGATTGATTATTTCATGAACTAAAAAGCTGTTATTCCTCTGGGGAAAAAAAAGAAACAACTTTTAGGAGAAATCGATGCATAAGAAGTTATAAGATATAAAGCACCTTTTCTTTTGTACTCCTGCCAAGTAACTTCTTAGCAGCCGCACGGGGAATGCTTGGCATCTTTTGAAACCATTGGTTCATTTATCGTGATAGCAGATTTTTATGTACCGCATATGAAATCCAGAAGAGTGATGCTGTCTCTATTTAGCGTCTGCTGTGTGTCAAGGCCACGATGGTACCTCGTTCAAGAGCGCGAACGATCATCTTCACATCAATCAAAGGAGGCTGATCCCTCGCCACGTGTCCACCTGGCATCCTCCGGCTAGGGCTTCCCCGATGGGGTCAACCCAGTTGGTACCTGCTACTCACGTGACTCTCTGCTGAGGCACAGAGAGGCACCCGTACCCCTCTTCCCTTTGCTAGTCCTTCCTGTGTTGGGTGGGATGTTCACATTTTTCCGCACGGGATAAAAATGAAGGCTCTTCTGCCTACTCATTCCAACACTGGATAAAATGACAGTGTCACACACAGGGAACAGAACACTCCTCTGGTTGCTTCAACATTCTTTTTTTGGCCTCATTTTCCTCTCTACTGAGTTTCTGAGTCCAAATTTAGTGATGATGACTAAGAAATTGCCAGGATGTGACAGAGCGTTCAGTTCATTGAGTCCTTCCTTGCCATTTTTCAATAGTTGTAACAATCGCCAAGTTTTTCCTCCTAATGTTGTAGGTGCCAGTATCTGTGTAGTATCTGTTATTCTTAACAGATACGAAGTCGCTCGTGCGGGATCTGTCCGCGCAATGACAGCCTCCTTCTGCAGACAGCCAATTCCATATGGTATTAAGGAAGTTCCCTGCAGACTTTTCACGGGGTGGTACTTCTGAATCCCGGAATTCCTCAGACTGAAATCCGAATCTCTGAAACCCAAATCCTATAAACAAGAGTTGAGTGGCCTGCTGCGTGCTAGGCAGTATGACCGGCCGTTTGTGAGAGGAGAAGGTGGGTTCGGAAAATGAGACACGTTCCCTGCCGCTCGTGCATGGGCCTGAGTCCCGGGGCCAGCTAGAGATGCGGGCCGGGCTGAAGGGAGCGCAAATACGCGTGGAATCGACTCCGACTGAGGGAGATCCTCTCTCCGGGCTCGGCCGCGAGGGAGGAGAGGAAGGCCAGGAGGCAGGGAGACCGAAGGATGACATTCAAGCAAAGGAAATGAGTGGCCCCGGAAAGGCACAGAGACGCGCCTGACCCCGTGGCAGGAGCGTGAGGCTGGAGGCAGGGTAGTGACTGAATCGTGGAGGATTGTAGAGGCCGCATCAAGTTGTTCTTACCGTAAAGCCGGGCAAAACCGTCCCAGGCTCCGAGGGAAGGGAATACGCTTTAGCAGGGAGACGTGCTAGCCAAGGGGAGAGGCCGGGGAGCAGATGACTACAGCGGGCCCGCGGAGAGGGCAGGGGCGCAAGCTGGACAGCAGCAGGGCAGACGGAAGGTGAAGATCACGGGCTGGACGGGTTTGCGGGTGATGACCTTCAAGGTCCCCGGAAGTTTGCAGCGTGAGCGGCTGCCAGGGTAGGGTGCTGGCGGGTAATTACTGAGACAGAGGGGACCCAGCAGTGGGGGTTCGAGCGACTGTGGCTCTGTGCTTCAAATAGTATCCTTCCCCTCTTTCTGTTTTGAATTCCTACCCGCCCTTCAAAGCTCACCTAAAAACACCCTCTGTGAAGCCCTCCCTTCCACAGTCCCCCAGTCAGAGTGAAACTGGGCTTCCCCTGTTCTCACGAAACACCCCCTTTGTGCCTCCCGTTCTGTACTTAATGGCAGCGCACCTCGTGTCCGGATCATTTGGGTATATGGCCAACTCCTGCCAATACACGGGAAGTTTCCTGAGGCTGCTTATTTACCTGTGAGCTTCAGCCACCCAAGCGTATAGTGGATTGTCGGAAACTGCGTATCAACGAATGAATGAAGGCTGCCATCACACGGGACGTCAACTGCAGCCCTTTTTGGGGACCTGCCTCAGCCGTCATCCCCTCCCACCATTTGGGAGCCGGTCATACAGTATTTCTGTGCCTACACAGATTCACTCACCTCGATCATATATGTTGTTCACCATATTTAGTTTTGAATGGTTTCTGGCTCTTTATGAAAGTAAAACTCACCCTCCAAGGATGAGATTTTTTTTTTTCCCAAATGGTGATTTTGGGCTTTTTTAAGATTTTATTTATTTGAGAGAGAGCACAAGTAGGGGGAGCGGGAGAAGCAGACTCCCCACTCAGTGCAGGGGCCCAATGTGGGGCTCCATCCCAGGACCCTGAGATCCTGACCTGAGCTGAAGGCAGATGCTTAACCGACTGAGCCACCCAGGTGCCCCCCCCCCAAATGGTGATCTCATTCCCAAAGAATTTCGGCAACATTCTATGCAACTGTCCTCATCACTAGAAGACATGTGGAGCCTTTTCGTCACATTTCTTTGTAGGCGTACATTGGATTTCCCTGTTGAGAGCCCCACAAAGGGGAGTTTTCACAGCCCGTAAATGGAACACCGGTTCCTACCTGTGATCGTTGCCTTGGAAATACATTTCTTCTTGCACAGGTTGAATCTGTGTGAATCTTTGGGGGGCTTACCAAGCATGCCCCGAGGCTGAAATAACCCCAAAAGATGACTCTAGTAAATGCTGTGGGGGCCAGATGGGGAGAATTGCTGAGCTTACGGAGAAAAACAGATCTTGTGGATTCCCAAAAGAAAAGAAAACATGGCTTAACTTTCAGAGAAAGACTGCCTCATTTGGGGAAGCTGTCCCTCTTTGCTGAAGTGACTTCAGATTGTCTTGTGCACCTGGTGTGCGTTGCTTAGAATATGAAAGTGAAGGACGGTAGTAGGTAGGACCATGGAGGCATTGTTCAGAAAGGGCTGGTGTCCAGAAAGCATACGCTGTTTTTACAAGGTTGTCTTCTTTTTAGGGTTTTATGAGAAGTTCTTCCTGATTTAACATCTCAGCAAGTTAGCAAATATCTAAAATGGCTTCCTTGGCGCCACCATCATATGTCATTCAGCTAGCATTCTTCTCCTTGTCTTCCACTGCGGATGGACCCTATGCTGCTCCGTGGACTCCTTACAGATTAGAATCTGCTGTTCATTTCATTTGGCTTACAAATGGCCACTTTTAATGGCTGTTTATTTCATACACACAAATTCACAATGCTTGCAAGAAGGTTTTCAGTTTGTTTGTTGTGTTGGGTTTTTTCCTGAAGTAGTCCGTTGGATCAGGAGCCCTTCATTTGTGTGGACAAATCCAAAGAAAACATGGCCAAGCTCATGGCAGAAATCCCATTCCAGGGTTCAGAGCCCCCTGGGCTGCTCGCTCATATCTGCTTGTAGAATTACTGTCAATTCCTTGCTTCTCTATTGATTTGCTTGTAAACATTACTGTAAGGCAAGGATGAGGCGAGGGTAGAATTTTTTTTTCTTTTTTAAGTCAAGGTCCAATGATTAAAAAACAAATCAATTTGGTTTACCTTGAAGCAAAAGGTAGCCTTTCTTTGTAGGATCCCTCTAGAAATGTAGGCAGTCAGTAATGTCACACCGTAACACAGATTTAAGCCTCAGGCAGTTGACAATTACAGTGAATGGTAACTGGAGAACCTACAAAAATTAAGTAGAGGGACCAAATGTTTATTTTCTCTTATTTAATCCTGAAGGGAACAAAGCTCCACGTGACAGCTTCATACTTGTCTTTTCAATCTTTAGCTCTTCTGTTTA
The DNA here is from genome assembly GCF_017311325.1 of Ursus maritimus. Classification (NCBI taxonomy): domain Eukaryota; kingdom Metazoa; phylum Chordata; class Mammalia; order Carnivora; family Ursidae; genus Ursus; species Ursus maritimus. The sequence continues at coordinate 11,085,054 of NW_024423319.1, read as the reverse complement.
TCCAATGTATTACAGGTATGTGGCTTGTTGTAATTTTTCCATTATCTTATTACAAAGAGAGCTAATCATTGATCAATGGCACTTGCACTTAGGGCTTTATTCCAAAGCATCACGTGAAATGTTATATATAGTCTTGGTTTCCAATGATAATAGTTTATGCTGTTAAAATAGAGCACCAGTCATACAAGCTTGAACAAAGTACGTCCTAAACGCCTGAAGGACAATACCACAGGTTCTCCATGAAGTTCAGAGCTATAAATATTGAGCTTTGGTTTATTTACTTGTCTTGCCAGGAACATTTTACACCTGAGTGCAAATTCAAAGAATCGGTGTTTGAAAATTATTACGTGACGTATTCATCGATGATATACCGCCAGCAGCAGTCCGGCCGAGGGTGGTATCTGGGTCTGAACAAAGAAGGGGAGATCATGAAAGGAAACCATGTGAAGAAGAACAAGCCTGCAGCTCACTTTCTGCCCAAACCACTCAAAGGTAAACTTGATATGCTAGGAACTGTGGATTAGAAGAGTACCCTTAACTTAACTCCGTCCTTCATCATGCTTCTCTTAAGTGGAGCGTAATTCTTCCCCATTAAAGGCAATTATACAGAAATTTAGTAACATTTTATAACACTTAAAACATTAAGCATTGACAATAGCATCCAATCTTCGGGTTTTAATTTTCCCAGAATACATCTATAGATAGTAACACCTTGCTTATGGGGGAGCAGCTTGATTGCTAACCCAGGACAGCCAAGAACCCCAAATCCTACCAAAACGGTTCCTAGAGAGAAACACAGATGCTCAAATGTGTGCACGCTTACCACTTACAGGGAAGCTCCCTGGGCCCTCTTGAAGGGCCCAGAGATATCGTCCCAGCGGTTTCCATTCCCAGTCTGTCTTGCAGTCATTGGCAGGTTAGTAGCAAGTTGGAAAGGGTAAGGGAGAGAGATGGGGCGCAGAAGATAAGGATGTTAGAAGTAGCTGAGAGGTGGTAGAGAAGGGATAGAGGACGTGGGCAAAGCAGAGCTAGTCCTCCAAGAGGTCACCGGCCTGGGGTTAGAATCGAGGTGAGAGTAGCAACACACCACCCCGTCGGTTCCACACAGCACTGCTCAGCAGCCCGTGTTCTGTGGCCAGACTACTTGGATTCGAATCCCAACTCCCCTCTGTCCTAACTGGGTGGGCATGGCTGGATTATTGACCTGTGCTCCTCACCTGTAAAATATGGGTAGAGCACCCAAGTCACAGGATTCTTAGGGGGATGAAACGAGGTAATGCCCGTGAAGCCCTCAGCATAGTGTCTAGTACGTCGTGTCAGCTGGTAGTGCCGCTCACAGCCCAACGGCAGTACCGTGTACCACTAACTGCATTAAGACTTGCGCGAAATATTTAGACTCTTGCACACGTATCCTTTTGAGCATGATAGGAATCAGTGTTTTAAAACGTTTTGGATGTTAATATTTGGCTTGCACAGCATGTTGTAGATTATATTTAAACTTCCAAGAGTGTTATTAAATGCATTTTTCATTAATGCCCCCATGTATATAACCGTAAGTGATGGAAATGAGGCATTAGAATTCTCCGCACACTACCGCACCGGAGACTAGATCTTGCTCAAGCCGAGCCAGTCCGTTCTTGGCAGAGCCCTTGGAAGCAGCGTTTTCCCTAGAGCAGGGAGGCCTCGTCGCCAAAAGACAAGCTGAGGGCCAGCGCGGGGTGCGCGCTCGAAGGCCTCTGACCCGGTGTTCCTCTGCTTTGCAGTGGCCATGTACAAGGAGCCGTCACTGCACGACCTCACGGAGTTCTCTCGGTCTGGAAGCGGGACCCCAACCAAGAGCAGAAGTGTCTCCGGCGTGCTGAACGGAGGCAAGTCCATGAGCCACAACGAATCAACGTAGCCAGTGAGGGCAAAACAAGGGCTCTGTAACAGAACCTAACCTCCAGGTGCTGTTGAATTCTAGCAGTCCTTCACCCAAAAGTTCACATTTATCAATGACGTTCACCAAACAGGCAGAGTTCACTAGTCTCTCTGCCGTGACACCTTATCGTCCATACGAACGCCCCATAATCTCGATTGAGCTTGTGCAAAAGAATGCCAGGCGTTATCAGTGAACTAAATCCTGGAGAAGGACTGCCCAATTTTCTCATGATCTCACCTGTGCTTTGGGGATGACAAGCCGAAAACATTTCACAGCACTAATGCTGATAAAAATTTGCTCTCCAACCAAGAAAATTTAAAAGACCACAATTGCTCTTCAAAAACAAAACAAAACAAAAAAATCAAAACAAAACAAAATTAGCTGCTTAAATGTTTTGTAGGGGCAAACAAAATGACGTGACCTGTGTTGTTTTCTTGGCTTAATGTTTTCTATCTACGCTTGATTCAGACGTACATCTTTACCTTGGTGTAGTACAACTCTATGATTTCTGAAATTCAGTGGTTCTATTGACTCTGTCTCTTAATCCAAATCAACCAAATTCAGGGTTGAATCTGAATTGGCATCTCAGGCTCAAGGTAACAGTGTTCTTGTGATTCTACCAATTTTTTTTTATTAGATTTGTAGTGTATTCTGGTCAAGTTCTTGTGCTGTATCCTGTGCATAGAAATTGAGGTGTATTGTCAACCCCAGTCAGTAAAGATTACTTAAAGAAAAAAGATTATCCTCAAGTGTAGATTTCTCTTAATTCCATTTGTGTTATCGTGTTAAACTATTGTTGTGGCTTCTTGTATAAAGACAGGAACTGTGGAGCTGTGATGTCGTCCTTTGTGTTGTTAAAATAAGAAATGTCTTCTCTGTATACGTACGAGTCCTCCTGTCGTTGTATTTGGCATGTGACTATTGTGTACAAGGAAATGTTAAGACTGGTTACCCCTAAACAACATATACTTATACTTGCTTCTGGAAAAGTGTTTAAGACTTAGCTAGGTTTCCATTTAGATCTTCATATCTGTTGCATGGAAGAAAGTTGGAATCTTGGCATAGAGTTGCATGACATGTAAGATTTTGTGCATTAATAATTGTTAAAATCTGTGGACATAGCATGTACAGGCAGTTTCCTGTCCTGTGCACAAAAAAGTTAAAAAAAAGTTGTTTAATATTTGTTGTTGTATACCCAAATACGCACCGAATAAACTCTTTATATTCATTCAAAGAAAAATCCTTCAACGTGTATTGATTGTTTGTCACGTGCCATTAACTGTCGTAGAAACTGACCCTAAACACTGAATTCAATACACGTTGAAAGTGTGTCTGTGGTACTAGTTTTTGGACTCGGGCTTCAGATTGGAACAGAGAATTCTCATTCGCACTCAGTGATGGAATTGTGTAAATGAGACCTGTGTTCTAGTATCCTCTCTACCATTCACACTGTCAGTTCCCCTCTCCTGTGCTCGTTTCTCTCGGAGGAGAGAAGGCACAGGACTAAATATCTAAGGGCCTTTCCAGCTCCAAAGGCCGAAGGAAGACGTCAGCGTTCTCAATGTCAGTGACTACACTAGCTCCCCAAAGCTGCCATCGCCTGGCAGTGCAGGCTTCAGGAATAGTCCGTCTAGGAAGGAAAGAGTGGAGGAGCAGGTAAACACATGGTTGGTGCTTTCCAGGGCGTCCATCAAGTAAAGTGACCGGGGCCCCGGGCAGCATGCTTTCGCACAAAGGGGAGGCTGCCGGCTCCTGAGATGTCTGGGCCGTCATCTTGCGATCGCATCTTAAGCCCCCACCCTGCCTCATCCTGCCTGAGCTCTGAAGTGTCCCGGCAGGATGTGAGGCTGCCTGCTTTGCTCGGACGCAGGAGCCTTTGTACTGCAGACCATGAGCAGAATCACTCAACCCCCGCCCCTTAGTAAGTCCCACGAATCTTCAGTCCGTAGAGAAAAGTAATACATTGTCTCCCTCTTGTTTCAAGGACTTTAAGGTTTGGTTATCGACTATTTTGGTTGCTGCTTTTGCTTTCTCATCGTTCAGAAATAGCACAGGTCTGCCGGCGATAAACAAATCAGAACGTCGGTGTCTCAGGGAAGCCTGGCATAAATAAAAAGTGGTCACAATACCCAGGAAGAATCTGTTATTCCCAGCATTCTCTTTGTGCTCTTTCAAGTTGTTTTTAACAGAAAGTGGTGCTTAAATACATCAATAATTCAGTAGCCTTCAAAACAACCTCCGTACAAGTGAGGAGACTTTCACACATCGTCACAGACACACACCCACCCACACACACACACACCCTCTGTGGTAGAAAATGTTAGCCCCGCTACCTGCCTGATGAAAGGACAGGTTTGGAAAAACACTGCAAAGCCGGGGCTCTCAGACCAGATCGCTGACCCTCGCCCCCAGAGTCTCTGGTTGAGTAGGTCTGGGGTGCGCTCAACACTTTGGATCTCTAACAAATTCCCAGGTGGTGCTGTGAGCCTGCTGGTCCTGGGGAACCACTCCCCGAGATCCACTCACATACACTCTTCCCTTCTTTGGGTTTTGAAGTGTGTGTTAGCACACTGAATTCTAAAAAACCCCAGAGTGGTGATCCCCGAGCCTGCCACGGGCACCTAAGTCACCTGGGCTGTCAGTCCTCTTCTGTGGTTTTAGGCACGGCCCTGGAATCTGCTGAGTCTGGTGCCCACGCCACTCTGAGGCCCGCTGCTCTACGGCATAGCCCTGGATTTCACCTTGTCTCTGAGCTGTGAGTGGGTATCCGATCCCTGCATCGAATTGAGCCAAGGGGGGACAATAGGGAAAGAAACCACTTCCTTCAAGCTACTTGTAACTAAGTTCACAGAAGAATTTGTCACAAACCCCAGCTACTCGTTTCCAAATGTTCCAAGCATCCTTTGTCCAAGTGAACACCTGGGGGGAAACAAATATCCGGTGGGATCACCTCTCCATCGGAACCAGCTCATTATAACCAGTCTGCGGCGAAGCGGTGTCAAAAAGCAGAGCTGGTGGCCGGTTGGCGTCAGTGTCATTCAAGTATGCTTTAGAAGCCTCCTGCAGCCGAAGCGAGCCGTTCACAGGTCAAACAAATGCGCCCTCACCAGCACGTCCATATTTCTACCAACGGTCTTTTCCAGGCAGCCTAGGCTTTTCCCATCATGCTTCTCAAAATTCTTCCAAGAGATGGCAGTGGTATAATGGATGACCATCTCCAGTCACAAAAACCGGTGGAGGGGCCCCAGGCTGGCTCAGTCAGCAGAGCACATAACTCTTTTTTTTTTCTTTTTTTTTAAATTTATTTGATTAATGATTTTTTATTATATTATGTTAGTCACCATACAGTACGTCCCCGGTTTCCGATGTAAGGCTCGATGATTCATTAGTTGTGTATAACACCCAGTGCACCATGCAATACATGCCCTCCTTACTACCCATCACCGGTCTATCCCATTCCCCCACCCCCCTCCCCTCTGAGGCCCTCAGTTTGTTTCTCAGAGTCCATAGTCTCTCATGCTTCATTCCCCCTTCTGATTACCCCCCCTTTCTTTATCCCTTTCTTCCCCTACCGATCATCCTAGTTCTTATGTTCCATAGATGAGAGAAATCATATGATAGTTGTCTTTCTCTGCTTGACTTATTTCACTTAGCATTATCTCCTCCAGTGCCGTCCATGTGAACACATAACTTTTGATCGCGGGGTGGTGAGTTCAAGCCCCACGTGGGGTGTGGAGCTGACTTTTAAAAAAAAGTGAACTGTAGCTAGGGCAGGTCACTAGCACCCCAAATTACGAACCGTATTTACAGTGACAACTTTCCATACCACTCTGTATGCAAAGATGGGGTCCCATGGTTTGGCTTGATGCATTTAGTTACCCTGGAATTGAAAGCACCAGGCTGCCATGTTGGCTCATGTTGTCACCTCGGGGTGTGCCGTTTCCCCCTAAGGACTGAGAATGCTGTCGCGCTGTAGTACACACCACAGGATGTCTCTAACTCAGGGCTGCTTTGTAGCTCTAAATGAGAAAGAAAAGAGCAAAATCCAAACAGCATTTGGGTATTACTCTTTCATGGATCATCCTGGACCCTCTCTCTCTCTTTTTTTAAAGTTTTATTTATGTAAGTCATCTCTGCTCCCTACATGAGGCTCAAACTCTCAACCCTGAGATCAAGAGTGCNTCTTCCGACTGAGCCAGCCAGGCACCCCTCTCCTGGACCTTTTCAATCTCCTAAACATTATGCTGCTTTAAATGTTCGTTTGAATTTGTTGCACAGGGAACAATAATCTTTGCCAAATCGGCCAGGCCTTTTGCTAATATCACGTGAGTACAAGTGTCTGGTATTTTCTTCATCACATTTACTCTAATAAAAAATAGAGAAAAGTACATGGCACCATTTGGGGGTTGTTCCAATTTCTATGTGGGCATTCTTTAAGAGGTTTATAACAGCTGCAATTCTGTCATTATGCAGCAAGTCTTTCTAGAACACTCAGCATAGACGGTTTTCAGTATTAGAATTCTAAACTAACCAAATATCAATCCAGTTTCTCCTTATCAATTAATTTGTGCTTCGAATACTCTGCCTCTCTCTCTCTCTCTCTCTCTCTCACACACACACAGTCACTTTACACATGCACACACGTGTAGATGTGCCTCCCAAAGGTCTCAGAGAGGCTCTGTCCTTTGGGAGGATGAACACAGGTCTATTCAGGAGGGAGCCTGGGGCAGCCAAGTTAAACAGCCAGGGCTCCCTGGCTTCAGCAGGGGTCCTGCCAGCTCTGACACTTATGTCCACTAGGAGGATTGCCCAGTGTTGTCCCTCAGCATGTTCACACGTGTGCACATTGTACCTGAAGTAATTGTGCGTGCTCTTGCAAGAATTTGTTTGCAATTCTGTAAAGTTAACAATTAGAGTAAGTGAAATATACAAGGGCAACGAATGAGTAAAAGCTTAGCTCCTTTGAGTGAATTGCTCAGCTTGTTGGCTCAGTGGATATTTATTACCTTCTAAGCTGCCAATACCGCACAGCAAGTAACTGAGGCCGGGATAAAGCATTCACGCAAGGACAAATGGATTGAGACTGAGTCGGTCTTGCAGGAAAAGAGATATGCTGGGGTTTAGCAACAGGGGAATTTTATTTCCTTATTGGAATTAATAAAGTGGAACTCCAGTTGGAAATAACTATTCTTTTCTACATTCCTTACATAGGTAAACCTCTCTGTCACTAATACCCTTGTACAAATTGGATGATTACTACCCAAGTGTTTTTTTCTTCTTTAAAAATTGCAAAACCAGAAAGAATTCATTGTCAAAGTCTGGCTAAACTAGTTTTCCCTTAATGTAAAACAGTTGGCACAATGTTAGAGTTTCATGGGCTTTAGGGACGTTTCAAAATACTCATCATTATATTAACCAACACACTGAATGCCAGATACGAAACACTGTCCTATGGGTGTGTGTGTGTGTGTGTGTGTGTGTGTGTGTGTATTGTGGGGCAGGACACTAATTAGTCTTGCTACCTACTCTCAGAGAGGTTTCAGTAAGGAGATCTTCAAATTTCTTTGGAGTCACGTGCATGAAGTATAATATGTGACTAAACTGTGCTAGAAACCAAATACACAGGTTCTACTTTCTAGAAACTCTCCATCTAGCATACTAGATAGATACCAAATGTTGTCAGCTTTTGATAAATGCTATATAATACAGTCAAGTTTCCAGGAGAACACAATGGAGAAGAAAAAGTTGATTAGGGAAACAAAGTTTCAAAGAGGAGTTAATGTTTTAGTTGAGTCTTAAAAGTGGAGTGGGAAATCAACAACCAGAAAGGTAGTGGAGACAACTCTAGGCGAAAAAACATTCTAGGGAAAGGCACAGAGTCATGAAAAAGCAGAGTGTCCAGAAAACATTAATTCGCCTATAGTTTAGCTGGATAATGGGAGGCATGGCGCCCGGTATGCGAGTGATGCTTGGGAAAAGAGTGGTCTCCCCACAATGTTTCCTCTTGTTGCTGTCTCATCGCCTGAAGGAGACTGTGAGCCACCTAGGTCTGGATTCTTGGAGTGTCTCTGAAACAGTTGCTCTCTGTCATGTAGAAACCCAATGAGTAAATTAGTCTCTTTGGTAGACAGAAACCAAAGAAAATAGTCTATGATTCACGGCCCAGCTTATTAGACTGGAGTGGACTGATAACAGTGTGTTCTTTGTCTGCTCTGAAAAGAATTTGTCAAGCAATATGGGTCATTTGGCCACTACAATCATATAGAACAAGAAAAAAAAAAGGCAGCAAGATGATGAAAGGCAAACTTCCCTCAAATTCCTTCTGTCCAAAATGTGCGGTTTAATGATTTTTATTCCTTCAAATAAAGTTTATTTGGAATGTTCAGATTTCCAAAATGGTTTAAAATGGCCTCTCTCCCTCCCTCCCTCCGTCTGTCTCTGTCACACGCACGCGTGCATATACGCAAATACACACACATGATATTTGTATACTTCTTGTCAGGGGACCTACAATTTTCAAATAATGTCATCTAAAATGCTGTTAAATGTATCAATTAATTTGTTTTGACAAATGCATACACAATGGAACCCAAACCCCTATCAGGATATAGACTATTTCCATCACCACAGAAAATTCCCGTATGCCCTTTCCCAGTCAGTGCTCACCCACACGCAACCAGCGGTCTAATTTTTTTTCACCTTAGATTACTGGTTTCTGTTTCAGAACTTATTCCAAATATTATCATACCATGTGTGCTCTTCGTATAAGTCTTCTTTTGCTCAGGAAAATGTTTTCGAGCTCCATGTCGTCATGAATTCTGTCCCTCTTCCTTGCTGAGCGGTATTCCACGACATGACTATAGCATCGCTTTTTTATCCATTTTCTAGTCGACAGCACCTGCGCTGTTTCCCAATTTGAGCTGTTTTGAAGAGAGCTGCTATAAACAGTCTTATGCAAGGGTTTTGTGGAAATATATTCACACTTATCTGAGGTAAATACTGAGGAGTAGATTTTCTGTGCCCCAGGGCAGGTGTTTGGTTCATCTTGTAAGCTACTGTTGGGCCACCTGGGTTGGGTCAGTGGGTTGAGCCTCGAACTCTTGATTTCGGCTCAGGTCACGATTTCAGGGTCTTGAGATCAAGCCGTGTGTCTCGACTCTGCGCTGGGTGTGGCGCCCGCTTGAGATTCTCTCTTGCTCTCCCTTTGCGCCTCCCCACCTCATACATGCACATGCTCGCTCTCTCTCTTAAAAAAAAGCTACTGTTAGAACTTTTCCCAAAGTAGTAATACTATTTTTACACTCCCACTAGCGTGTATGAAAGTTCCAGTTGTTCCAAATCCTTGTCGACATTTGGTGTATCCAGTCCTTTTAATTTTAGTTATTCTGGGATATGTGTCATGGTGTCACATTTGGTTTTAATCTCCATTTCCCTAATAGTAATGGCAAGGGCATTTTCATGTGCTTATTGGCCATTCATGTATCTTCCTTTGTGAAGTGTCTGTTGCCCTGATTTACCTGTTTATATGGCATTTTCTTCTTATTATCGATTTTTAGGAATTCTTTATATAATCTAGATACCATTTCTTTGTCAGATGTATGATTTGCGAATATTTTCTCCCAAGTTATTGATTTGTATCAATTTTTTCTTTCTTTTTTTTTTTAAAGATTTTATTTATTTATTCGACAGAGATAGAGACAGCCAGCAAGAGAGGGAACACAAGCAGGGGGAATGGGAGAGGAAGAAGCAGGCTCATAGCAGAGGAGCCTGATGTGGGGTTCGATCCCATAACGCCGGGATCACGCCCTGAGCCGAAGGCAGACGCTTAACCGCTGTGCCACCCAAGCGCCCCTGTATCAATTTTCTTAATGGTGACTTTTAGCAGAAATTTTCATTTTGATAAAGTCTCATTTATAAATTCTTTTCTTTTATAACTATTGATTTTTCTGTCCTGTCCTTAGCTTTTATGTTTACATCTATGATCCAGCTCGAATTAATTTTTGTGTATGATGTAAGGTACTAGTTGAGGTTATGTTTTTTTTATATGTGGATATCCAGTTTCTCCCCGCTGGTTGAAAATAATTATCTGTTCACATTAGGTTGCTTTGGTATCTTTGTCAGAAATCAAATAACCATGTATGTGTGAATCTATTTCTAGACTCTCTGTTCTGCCCTGTTGGTGTATTTATTGATTCCTATGCCACTACTACCCCATCTAAGTTATCGTAACTTTGTAGTAGGTCTTAAAGTCAGATAATAATTCCCTCAGCTTTGTTCTTCTTTCCCAGATAGCTTTGGAAAACTCTAGGTCCTTTGCTGATAGCTGGAGTTGTCCCTCAAGGCTCACTCTTTAGTCTTCTGCCTTTCTACTTTTCCATCCCCTCAAAGTGCTCACCTCATCTCATGTATGCACTGATCATTGCTGATTAATGAATCTCCAAATCTTAATCTCCAGCTAAGTCCAATGCAGCCCCAAACCCTTATATACACTCCCCTAAAACTTAGACATATCTCCATATCAATAAAGGATTGAACTAATTAGGCTTTCTTCCAAGCTGGTCTAAATGAGGAGTAAGGTCATCCTTACCAGCTTCAAGTTCAGACAAACAAGGTCTTCGAATTGCCTGTCTCCCATACTCAGCCAATCCCTGAGTGTTGCCAAGTATTTATTTGCTCTTTCTTTTCCACTTTTTTTTTTTTTTTTTTTTTTTTGCCATTCTCACTGCCACCTTCTCTGGAATATTCTACCTAGATTAATGTTCTCATCTCCCACTATCTCCCCTTCATATCCTGGCTAGGTAATCTTTCCAACAATCCTTTAAGCTGTGTTATTCCTTTGTTTAATTATGTATGATCAATTCTACACCTCTGGATTTGGCCTTGGAGGCTCGTCTATGTATGGTCTTTCTCCAACTTTCCCACTTCATCTCCTAGTCATCTTTATAGATAAATGTGTGATCTGGTAGCTATTTGAGCCTTTCAACAATGTCATTTTGACTACATAAAATTCAGCTTTTCCAGATATTACAAGGCGTAAGTATAATGAGTTTCCTCAGATCATAAGTAAAACCCATTCCTATTATTTAATAGCTACACTTACATTAAAATTTCTCAGCCTTCAATAACTATTTCAGCTCACATTTAGATGATTTAACCGATAGGTCCTATCTTTTCAAAGTATTCTTGGGTCTTGATTGATCAAGCTCCCAGAGCCACTTTAGTTCCCTTTCTTATTTTATGACTGTTCAGCATTGAGCAAGTAGTTTCTCAAGCCTTCGAGTCCTCCATGACCTGAACAACGATGCCGATCCAGAATTTTCTCTTGGCTTTATTCCTTGACACTTCTGTGGGCAGCAGATTTTAGGTGTTCTTTTGTTCTGTTACTGTGACTTCAACAAGAAAGGTATTATCAAAATGAGCATTAGTAAACTGACAAGTTTCCTTTTTGTGTTTTATACATGACACATTTCTCACTGCGTCGCTTCAGTCCAGGCTCATTGTTCCCTGAAGAAATTCTATCCTTGTAGAAAGAAGCTTAGTGTGACTTTAATTTTATTAGAACTGGGGATATGTGCACCCCTCTCACTCATTCGCTTGATGGCCTAGGATAAGACCCTTCTCCTCTCTCAGTTGTTTTGCTTATAAAATAAGGGATTTTGAATCAATGGTGTTTAAGGACACACCGGTTATCCTAGTCTAGAATTATATTGAGGGCTGCTATGGTTGGAATGTTTTTGTCGTCCCCCCCCCCTCAATTCATAGTTGGAATCCTAACTGCCAATGGTGCTGGAAGACAGGAACTTTGGGACAGGCTTAGGTCACGAGGATGGACCTTTCACGAATCAGATCAGTGTTTATACAAGAGACCCCACAGAGACCCATCATTTCCACGTCCATATGAGGACACAACTGGGAAGTCTGCACCGCAGAGGGGGGCCCTCCCTCGATAGTGCTGGTATCCTGATCTCAGGCTTCCAGCCGCCAGAGATGTGAGAAATAAATGTCTGTTGTTTGTGCTCTATTCGGTCTGTAGTATTTTGTTAGAGCAGTCCAAATGGACTAAGACAAAGGCCTTTTAGGTATCTGTTAGGAGAAAGATGTTTGAATGAAGTCCTTCCCTCAAAACACCACACTTAGGCAATTCCCAGTCTATTTATACATTATGTTGGCCCAAAATCTAGAACTCTTCCACTACTGGACCATATTTGGACCTCACATTCTGAAAGGGAAACTTAAAATGGTAAAGAGAATGAAGTATGTTACTCATACCATCAAGAGTGGGGACCAAAGAATAAACATCTTCCAAGACTGATGAGTTCATCTGCCACACTCAATCATCGTTTGTCATTTGTTGGGTCCTTACTAAGGTCCAGGTCTCACGTAGACACTCAGAATATAGAGATGAAATTAATATGGTCTTTGTCCTGGAAAATAATACAATCTACTGAGGAAGACAGGACATCTACAAATAAATTACCCTACTGACTGAAATGTAATATAATATTTACAATGTGTTACAGGACCATATTCTGATAAGTTAGCAACATCATAGCAAATAGTAGGGTTTCTGCCACCAATTATGGAAACTGAGTCAGTTCAGTCCCTTGGGCTGTAGGGTTTTTTAAGGAGAACTCATCTGCCCCTTCTTTCCTGGCATTGCTAGCACAAGAACACATCAAAGATTTTACATTTTCTCAGAACCAGAATTGTTCACGCAGAATAAAATAGAAACATAGTGGGAGAATGTCCTAGATCTAAAACTACCCTTAGTGAGGTTGAGAGACTATCATTTTGAAATCCACTCACTATCAGACGTTTACAGGTAAAATTTTAACAACAAACACACACAAATAAACAAACCTATACTGTTTCAATTCTGTTATTGCATTATCCTTGTTCTTTACTAAAAGATAGTGGTACCGAAAGACGGTGCTTCAGATCCTTTCTTTCTGCCAATGATACTTACTCAAATGGATGCACTGTGGTTCTTTTCAATTTCCTGAAGACTAGCCCTGACCTCTTCCCACCTCTTGTCTCTGAAGAAAGCTATTGGAATGTAGGTGCACGCAACACTACGACTGTAAGAATAAACGCAAGTCTACCCTGATGGCTTCATGCTTTTATCTTGAAATAATTATAGATTCATAGAAGATGCAAGCAGTACAGAGAAGTCGTATGTGCTCCTTACCTGGTTCCCTCAACGGTAACAACTTACATAACTATAGTACAATATGAAAACATTGACATAACTATAGTACAATATTAAAACAAGGAAAATGACATCGGTACAATCCACAGACCATATCCGATTTCATCCATTTTACAATGTGCTCGTGGGTGTGTGTGGTTCCACGCAATTTTATAACGTGTGTAGATTCGTGTGACTACCACAATGATCACTATATGGAACTGTTTTGTTACCACTAAGATCCCCTGCACTGTTCCTTTATAGTCACACATATTTCTCTCTCATCTGCCCCATCCATAAAAGCCATAAAAACCACTAATCTGTTCTCCGTCTCTGTAATTTTGTTATTTCAAGAATGTTATATAAATGCCATCATACAGTATGTCACACTTTGACACTGGCTTTTCTCATTCAGCCAAATTCCCTTGACATCCATCCAAGTTGTTGCACGTATCAATAATAAGAAGAAGAACAATACTCAATCACTGAAATCAATCAATAATCATGGAAATCAATGAATAATCCATCCAAGTTGTTGCATGTATCAAGTGCATTCCTGTTTATTGCTGTATAGGATTCCCTGGTATAGACGTGTCACAGTTTGTTTAATCCCCTACTTGCTGAACAACATTTATGTCATTTCCAGGTTTTGTCCATTACCTGTAAAGCTGCTATGAACATTCATGTGCAAGATTGTGTGTGGGCGTTAGTTTTCATTTCTTTGGGATAAATGCACAACAACACAATTGCTGAATCATGTAATAATCACATTTAGTTTTTAAAAGACGGACAAACTGCTCTCCACGTGGCTGACATTACTTTAGGTTCCACCATCAATGCATAGTGATCCAGTTTCTCTGCATCCTCACCAGCTTTTGGTGTTGCCACTATTTTTTGTTTTAACCATTCTGATAGGTACATGTGACATATGATTGTGGTTTTAATTGCATTTCCGTAGTGCTAATGATGTTCCACATTTTTTCATGTTTTCATTTTCCGTTAATACATCCTATTTTGTGAAATATCTATTCATGGCCTTTGTCTATTTTCTACAGGGTTTTTTAAAAATTTACCATTGAGTTTTAAATGTTTGTAATATATTCTAGGTCAAGTTTTCTATCAGCGATTGATTATTCAAAGTATATACTTAGGGGAGACCCTTGGGGATGGTAGAGTAAGGACCCACGAAATTATTTTCCTCCATAAAAGTAATGAGAACACTGGCAGAAATTCTACATCAACTTTTTGAGAACTCTGGAAACTAACCAGAATACATAAAGAACTCTTACAACTTAACAATAAAAAGACAATAACCCACTTAAAAATGGTCACATGATTTCAATAGACATTTCTCTAAAGACCCCATAAAAATTGCCAATAAGTACGTGAAAAGATGCTCAATGTCATCAGTCATTTGGATAATGCGAATCACAACCACAATGAAATTATAATAAATACACCCACTAAAATGGCTAAAACAAACCAACAAAAGATAACAACACATATTGGTGAGGATGTGAAGAAATTGGAACCCTCACACAACTGATGGTGGGAATGTAAAGTAGTGCAGCTGCTTTGGAAAAATGCCTGGCCATTCCTGAAAAACTCAGACAAAGTTAGCATATGACACAACAATGCCACTCCTAGGTATAGAATAAAAAGAAGTGGAAATATCTGTTCTCAAAAAAACCTGTGCATGAATGTTCACAGCAGCATTAGTCACAATAACTAAAAAGCAAAAACAATCCAAACGTCTACCAATTCATGAACTGATAAAATGTGGTATATCTACAGAATGGAATATTATTCATGGCTACAAAGAGTGAAGTACCGCTATACGTACGACATGCCTGAACCTTGAAAGCTTGCTGACAGAAGCCAGACACAAAAGGCCCCATGATGTATGATTCCATTTATACGAAATGTCCAAGAATAGACAAATTCTTACAGACAGAAAGTAGATTAATATTTGCCATGGGGTGGGGGAAGGGGAGATTGGGGATTGACTTTTATTTATTATTTTTTTTAAAGATTTTATTTATTTATTTGTCAGAGAGAGAGAGAGCGCGCGCACAAGCAGCGGGAGCAGCAGGCAGAGGGAGAAGCAGGCTCCCTGCTAAGCAAGGAGCTCGATGCGGGACTCGATCCTAGGAACTGGGATCATGACTTGAGCCAAAGGCAGATGCTTAACCAACTGAGCCACCCAGGCATCCTGAGGAGTGACTTTTCATGGGTATGGGATTTCCTTTTGGGATAAGATATTCCGGAATTAGTAGTGTTGTTTGTACAATGTTGTGAATATAGTAAAAACCAAAACTAATGGTTGCTGGAGGGGAGGGGATGGGTGAAACGGCTGAAGGGGAGGGGGAGATACAGGCTTCCAGTTATGGAACAAGTAAGTCATGGGAATAAAAGTCACAGCTTAAGGTATACCGTCAGTGATATTGTAATCGGGATGTAATGGGACAGACGGATGGTAGCGACACTTGTGAACATAATGCATAAACTTGCCAAAGCACTAAGTTGCACACCTGAAGGTAATGTAACATTGTGCGTCAACTATCCTCAAATACGTAAATAAATGAATAAACCTGTGCAATGTGCGCTTCGAAAATTGAAAAACTTTATAAAAAGTACATAATTAGCTCACTTTGGTCTTTGAACTAGTATTAGTAACAAAATATGTCTGACATCTTTCACAACTTCCATATCAAGTCAACCCAACTGAGACGCCCCGCTCTAGAGAACAAAGAGAGAAAGCACTTCCTAAATGCTCTGTCACCAGAGAACAAGTGTTCTTTGGGTTGATGAGGTCCCCCTCTGCTATTTCATATGCTGGTATGTCACTCTGATGATATAGAACTCCATAGCCCTAGGGTTTTTTTTTTTAAAGACATTCAATAGGGATAATAACTGTACCTTTCTTACAGTTTTCTTACGAAGATTAAAGCCAAGAGCTTCGAATGGGCACTGGCACCTGGCAAATAAGAAATGTTCGCTATATTATATAACACAGAAGTACTGGTATAATATGAAAACAGGGCTCGAATAAGAGCTTAGTGTTTTCTATCATTATTATTGCTGCTGCTGCTGCTGCTGCTGCTGCTGTTATTATCCCTTTTGGAAGCTAACAGGGGCATATTGTGTAGCCGGCCCATTGGTCTTTGTTAGCCAACCCCCTATCCAAATGAATAGTCATTACGGAGAAAGAACGATCATTTTCCTTTTTTATCATTAAATATGTAATATGTTGGCTGTGATGTTGTGATTTATAGGAAATAGGAAATTGCTCATGTTTTTGGTTTTCGTCCAAGTTCCTGGCTCGCAGGTCCTAAAACACTTGGAATGTCCTGTGATAAGGGTGATAAAGGTGTCTTTTGTTATGTTAATGAGGTGATTTCTGGACCCCACCCAAAGGCAGGGCTGGTTGCTAGGAGGACCTACTATGTGCTTAGAGGCTTGGAACTTTTAGTCCCATGCCCCACCCCCACCTCTGGGGCGGGGCAAGGGGCAGGAAGTTGAATCAGCCAATGGCTAATGACTTCCTCATGAATATGCAAGACCGCTCCCTACAAACCCGAAAGGAAGCGGTTCCCAGAGCTTCCTGGTTGTCGAATGCGTGGTGTTCCGAGGACAGTGGTGCCCCTGGGGGAGCGTGGAAGCGCGGCCCCTTTCCCCAGTCCTCACCCTATGAGCTCTTCATCTGGCTGTGGATTGGTATCCCTTATCATATCCTTGACTGGCAGGTAAGTAAGTGTTTCCCTGAGTTCTGTGAGCCTCTCTAGCAAATTGAAAGAACGTGAGGAGGAGGTTGTTGGCATCTCCGACCTGTACCCTGCTGGTCAGAAGCATAGGTGAGAGCCTGGGGCTTAAGCGCGCCTGGTGCCCGAAGCGGGGGTGGGGGCAGGCTTGTAGGACAGAGCCCTCAACCTGTGGATAGCTCTGGGTGTCCCAACTGAGGTGCGGCGGGAGTCCCCCCACGTTGGAATTGGCTCTGGCAACCCCAGAAGAACGGCTCTGTAGAAAATCTGAAAAATGTAGAATATAAAATATATTTAAAATATAAAAATCAGCAAATTAAAAATAGCCAGTATGTATGTGTGTGTGCAAAGATTTTATATCTTTATATCTATATAGATATGTTACATATAAGTTATATGTATGTGTTTCTTGGGAATGTGAAGCCCATTTTTTATGAGTGTGGGGTAATTTCAAGAACTGTTTTGTACCATGCGGAAACAGGCCGTGTAGTAGATTGTCAAAGCTGGAAAAACTCTTAGTTTATTGTCTGTTATTTCATACCCTGAAAACGTGCCCTCTTCTGTCCCTTTCTTCTGTTCATTTATTCCTGAAGTTCACGGTACAAACATTGGATAGTTTACTCTTCTTCTGTATAGTTTTGGTTAAGAACTGTATTCTCCTCCAGACATTTATTTTTACAGAGAAGGAAATGGAGAAATTGAAATTTTAATTGCCTTGCCTTTGGTCACAAACTTCGTTAAGTGAGCCTCTAGGTCCCAGACGAGTGCATTGCCTCACTGATTGGACTGAGATGCATTTGATTCAATGGCCAGTGCCATTTAGCAGGACATTTGCATTTGGATTTGAGATATTTAATTTCATTCTGAATGTTTACATGTCTTCATATGTTTAAAGTGAATTTCAGGAGGGGCGCCTGGGTGGCTCAGTCAGTTAAGCATTGCCTAAGCATCGGTTAAGCGACTCGTGGCTTCGGCTCAGGTTGTGATCTCAGGGTTGTGCTCTCAGCGTCGTGAGATCGAGCCCCACATTGGGCTCTGCACTCAGCGCAGAGTCTGCTCAAGTTTCTCTTTTCTTCTTCCCCTCCCTCCTGCATTCTCTTCTCTCTCTCTAAAATAAAAAAATAAAAAAAATAAAATAAAATAAAAAAATAAAAATAAAGTGAACTTCAGGAACTCTCCGGAAGCTGGGACATAACAGAAGTGTCTGCCTCTTCCCAAATACCCACCCATGGAATAAGCAAAGGAATTAAAAGCAAGGCCGGGGACCTGTTTCATCTCTGGAAAGCAGGCAGGAGTGCTAGTCACACACTAGAAATTTCAAGGAATTTCTTCTAAATATTATGAACATGTCAGGAGACTGAAGAAAGGTGAAAATCCCAGTCTCTCTCTTCTGAAAAGGCGTAACAGAATTATGGCTACTCGTAGAGGCCATGGTGGAAAAAGCCAACCATTACCACCTCATTTGGAAGGCAAGGATGAGCCTTAGGGCAGATGTGAAACAAGCCTCCTCCAGCCCCCTTTGCCAATAAAGAGCCACAGTATCCACACGCAGCTCCCCTGGAAGGCTCCAGGGTGCACAGAGCTACCAGAAGCAGATAGCCAGCTCTACAGATGGCCGCATTTCTGTCAACAGCCTCCGGAACAAGGCCAGACAGAACCATCAAAGAACTGGAATGGAGGCTAAACTAAAAGACATCTAAATACAAAAGGCTGTCCCACAGCTCAGTGGCTTTTCTGAACAGAAGGAAGTGATCAGAGAGAGATGAAAATCTTTCTGGAACTTCCCAAAGCACCAACCTCCTCTCCACACTCTGCTCCATCACCAACTGTTACACTGAATGTGTATATCAGCCCATTCTCTTGAATAGCAAACTGATAGTGAATCCATAAAAGGAAAAGCCACGCACATTTGTGTGGGGGAGAAAAACTTAATTTGACCATAACCCCCCTTTTTTCATGTAATAATAATTGATATTCTACAGTCACAAAATATGTTTTGGGAAGTAGTTTTGAGGGAAATGTTTTAAGCTAAATATTATTTGCTCAGGTAAGGTAGTATAGATATATTTTCTGAGCCTTTGCATAACTGAAAGAATGATTAAAATATCCTTTCTGATATGTTTGTCTGCCTATCAATCTGCAATGACATTCATCAGCCAAAAGTCATCTATATGAAAGTGAATAACCCAAAAAAGGCAAGTGTGACTTCTGAAACCGGTTAAATAGAGTTAAGTAACTTGAATCTCATGTAGCTAATTGTTTAATGAGACATTTCCTGCACTCCAAAGGCTTAGATAAATAGGTGTCCTGAAACCTTTGCATCCTAAAGTGAGGAGCTAGGTCATCTAGTAGGACTTGCAAAGCCTGTGTCCCCAAACCTAGGTCTACCACCATGTGTCCATCATTCATCTCCAAGGCATATAAGCAGAGGCCAAGAATTCTTTGAGAAGTTGAAGAGTGTGACAAATTTAGAGTTTTGGTGTGACTTATGTAGTCCCTCATGAGGACTCACGAGGGTGGAGAGGAAACTATTTCTTCCCACCTGAAGCCAAGTCAGGACCACTTCAAGAGAACTGTTTGGAGAACTTGGCATACGACGTTGATATGACACTGAACCGGACTCTGCATTACCCGAACGCCACTGGAGGACTTTTCTGTTGCCTGAGGATGACCAGAAGAGATAAAGAACATACCCGATATTTTCTCTAAGGAGATGGAGGAATACACTTATAGAACAAGTTTAACAGGAGGTGGTGAGAGACAGTCAAAGAGCTTCCTTCAGTCCCTGCTGAGCCCAGGTCATTCAATAAACAGGTTCAGTAAATTTATAAAAGATAATTTAAATGTCATAAGTGATTCTCAGAAAAGATGCACAAGAAAGACATCTAACTGAGTAGTAATCAACTTGCTCTCAAACACCAGACTGTGAAAACACATCAAGGAGTAAAAGGGAGGGAGAGGTAAGAAGTGCAGGTGTACTTTTAGGAGTGTAATTTATATGGTGTTCGAGTTCTTAGCACGTTTCCCATTCCCTGTTTTTCTGGTAACAGAACCACTTGTTCCTTTTAGGAGCCCATTTTATGTGCTTCTATTGGGAATGAGCTTTCCTTGGACCACTACATGAGTGAGCATATGGCTCAGGCCTGGACCTGGCATACCATTTTTTGGCCCATTATAATTGGTTCGAGGTTGTGCACATGTCCTGGGCTAAGGCGATCAAAATCTTCCATGGGACTTTTCCTGAAGTGGTATGGCAATAGGTGCTCTTATTCTCTGGGATCAGTAGCCATGACGATGTGTGTCTAGAAGTTCTGGGGGCCATCTTTGTCACCAAAGAATCAGGCTGAAGTGAAACCAACCAAAAAAAAAGTAGAACTGAAAGCAATAGAGGGGCACCTGGGTGGCTTAGTCGGTTAAGCGTCTACCTTCGGCTCAGGTCATGATCCCAGGGTCCAGGATGGAGCCCCATGTTGGGCTCGCCATTGAGCGGGAGCCTGCTTGTCCATCTTCCTCTGCACTGCCCCCTACTCGTGCTCTCTCAAATAAATAAAATCTTTAAAAAAAAGAACAGAAAATTGATGACATCATTTGTATCTCTGACAACAGTATTGCCTAAAACTATTACCATTGCGCTTTCCAGTTATGTAAACCAGTAAATGCACATCCCCGGTATTCAACTGTTTTAAAAATGCTTCCGAGTTTCTTTACAAAGTTATCATGACCATGACATTAAAATCCAGTAAGTATAATAGGAAACCAAAATCACTGACCAATTTTATGAAAACAGATGCAAATACTTTGAATGCTACCTTAGAACTGAAATCTAGCAAGATATTAAATGAATACTGTATCAATATGAAATATGCTTTACTTCAGAAATGCAAAGAATTAAATATTAGGAAATTTATTAATATATTTCTTGCATTAATAATTGAGAAGAAAAACCGTAAGATTACCTCCATGGACGCCAAAACACATTATCTTTTTTTTTTAAGTCTGTCACAGTGTTACTCATCTACAATAAAATATAACTTTAAGTGTGCAATTTTTTGAGTTTTGACAAATTGATATACTCCTACAACCATCACCCCAATCAAGATATAGAACTTTTCTATTATCCCAAAAACTGTCTTTGTGCCATCAAAGTCCCATCTCTGTCAATCCTCCCTCAACCCATACATTTGGCATTAGCTCCAGGTAACTTCTGATCTGTTTTCTGTCACCAGAGATTATGCTGTCTTTTCTTTAGTTTTATATAAGTGGCATACTACACTATGTACTCTTTGTGCCTGGCTTCTTTTGCTCAGCCTAATTTTTTTGAGGTTCATCTATGATGTATCCTTTTTGTGGCTAATAGTATTCCATTGATGAGTTGATGAATATTTGGATTGCTTATAGAGTTTCTGGCTATTACCAACAAAGCTGCTATGAACATTCATGTACAAGTCTATGTGCAGACATATGGTTTTATTTCCCTTGGATAAAAATGTAGGTGTGGGGGGGCGCCTGGGTGGCACAGCGGTTAAGCGTCTGCCTTCGGCTCAGGGCGTGATCCCGGCGTTGGGATCGAGCCCCACATCAGGCTCTTCCGCTGTGAGCCTGCTTCTTCCTCTCCCACTCCCCCTGCTTGTGTTCCCTCTCTCGCTGGCTGTCTCTCTCTCTGTCGAATGAATAAATAAAATAAAATAATCTTTAAAAAAAAAATGTAGGTGTGGGATTGCTGAGACATGATAAGTGTATGTTTAACATAATAAGAAATTTCTAAATTGTTTTCCAAAGTGGTTATGCTATTTTATATTCACACCAAAAATGTGAGACTGTTCCAGTTGTCATTTACCATGTTTCTGTAGATTTTAGCCTTTCTAATGGTAGGATCGCCTTGTGGTTTTAATTGGCATTTTCTTGATGACTAATGATGTTGAGCATCTTTTCATGTGCTTACTGACCATTCTTATACCTTCTTTGTGAAGTGTTGGATCACATCTTTTGCTCATTTTTATTTGGTTGTGTACCTTACTGTAGAGCTGTCTTATTTAGTTGTAAGTTATAGAGTTCTTTGTATATTATGTATGTAACATTTTTATCAGGACGCTTTACAACTGTTTCTCCAAATCTGAGGCTTGCGTGTTTATTTCACTAACTATGTATTTTGAAGAGCAATACTCTTTAACTTTGAAGTCCAATTTTCCAAATTTTCTTTTCATGCGCTTCGGGTCCCCTTTAAGTAATCTTTGCCTTGGGGCCCCTGGGTGGTTTCATCGGTTAAGCGGTTAAGCCGCTGCCTTCCTCTCAGGTCATGATCTCAGGGTCCTGGATCAGCCCCGCAGCTGGCTCCCCACTCAGTGGGGAGTCTGCTTCTCCCTCTCCCTCTGCCCTTCTCTCCACTCATGTGCTCTCTCTGTCTCTCTCTCTCTCAAATAAATAAATAAAATCTTTTTTTAAAAAAGAAATCTTTGCTTAACCTCAGGTCGGGATGATTTTCTCCTTATTTTGTAAGTTTTATAGGTTTAAATCTTAGATTTAAGTCTGTGGTGCAGTTCAAGTTAATTTTTATGTATGGTACCAGAAAAGGATTGGGTTGTTTTGTAGCCAACTGTTTCAGTACAATTTGTTTAAAAGACTATCCTTTCTCTGACTTGTCTTTGCACCTTTGTCAAAAATCAACTGATCATATATGTATAGGTCTATTTCTGGACTCTGTTTCATTCCATTGGTCTACATGTCTGTATCCTAAGCCAGTACCACAATGTTTTGATTACTGTCGCTTTATCTTAAGTCTTGAAATCAGATGAAGCAAGCTCTCTAACTTCATTCTTTTTGAAATTTGTTTTAGTTATTCTAGATCCTTTGAATTTCCATATGCATTTTAAAATAATCTTGTCAATATTTACCCTAAAAAGCCCCAAACTGGTTTTTAAAACTTTTTCAGCATTCATTTCTAATAAAAATTTGTACTAAATTAGGTCATTTTTTTTTTTTACAAAAAATCCCTATCTCTCTATTATCTCATATATGTGCCAACAGCCAGCATTATACTCAATGCATAAATGTAAAAGGTGTTTCGAAGCCAATAATGACGACTATTAACATCACTGATAATTAATATTACTTTGGTAAAATGGCACAGTGTTTAAGAACACAGATTTTGACTTCTGATTTTCTGGGTTCAAATACAAAGCCAAGGCTTACAAGCTGTGAAATTTTAAGGAGGCAATATAATTTATCTGGCTCTCAGATTTGCATCTGAAAATGAGAATGATGATTTTTGCTTATTCCTAAGATTAATATGAGAACTAAATTGGATAATGCATGTAAAGTGCTTAACCCATGTCTAATTTATACTAAGTACTTAATGGATTTTAACTGTTAATATTATTACTATTGGAATTTCTAAATAATAATAAATACATGAGATAGAAATTTTAGAACATAAAAGCCAGTCCCTCCTTGAAATTCTCTTTTTTTGGCTCCTGTGACACCGCTTGGTTGTCTGTCTACCTCATGGGCCCCTCCTTTTTGTGTCCATTCCTGGGTCTTCCTCGTTTTCCTGATGTAGCGTTGGAGTGCCCAGGGCTCAGACTTTGAGATCTTGTCTTCATATGCAAAATTATGTGGTCGTCTCTTCCAACCCAATGGCTTTAAATTACAATCTCTACAAATAGATGAATCCCAAACTTCCATCTCTAGCCTGGACATGCCCCTGAAGTTATTCTTTGTATTTTGAACTGGCTACATGCATCTCCACTTGGATGTTTACTTGGAAACTGAAACTTACTGTGTACAAGGCAGAACTCTCGATTCCTTTTCCACCCCAAACCCCATCTTTCCCCAGACCTCCCCATCTGCTTAATAGATAAGCCATTAACTCAGTTGTTCAGGCCAAAAACAGAGATATAATTCACCTTACTGTTGATCCCTTTTCTCTCATAACTTAAGTCCTGCCCGTGAGTAATTATTCTCACTTCTGTCTTCAGACTATACCCCCAGCCTGAACACTTCTGCCGCCACCACCCTCGTCACCGCCAACATCATCATCTCTTGTCTGGACTATAGCTTTTTCTCTTGTAGTTTCCAGGCTTCCATCCTACCCTATCAGCCTGTTCTTCACCTAGTAGCCAGAGGAATCACTGTACAATTGAAGTCAGAACATGTCACCTTTTTCATTAAGATTATTTCCTGGTTTCCCACCTTGCCCAGAGTAAAACTGAAAATTTTACAAGGTCATACACATTCTACCGCCCTCACTGCTTCTCTGACCTCACCTCCTAATTCTCCCTCTTGCTCACTCCACACCAGGTACACTGGTCTTCTTCCTTTTCCTTGAAAATATCACTCATTTCGGATGGAGGGCAGCACTTTGCATGTGCTGTTCTCTGTATCTGGAACATTGGTTACCCACATGAAGATCTTGTCATGGCTTACCCCCTAACTTCTTTCAAGTCTCTTCTTCAATGTTACTTTGTCAGAGCATCCTTCCTGAACCACCCTACTTAGAATTGTAACCTCTCTCTGCCGTCGTC
>NW_024423319.1:11043210-11060659 GCF_017311325.1 Ursus maritimus | reverse complement strand
ATATCCTCTTTCCCTGCTTGATTTTTCTTCATAACGCTTATCACCACCTGATATATTGTAGAAGGTTTTTGTTGGATCATTCTCTCTTTTCTGCTGTGAGGGTAGAGTTATCATCTGTCTTGTTCCGTGGCTGGGGCTCTATCCCCAGTGGGAGGAGCAGTGTCTGGCATAGATTAGGTACTGAATAAATGTGTGTCGAATGAAGGAATAAATGAATCACTATATTCAAGTGACATTATAATCAACATGGAAAGAAAAGAGAGTAAACTAATAAATAGTTGAAAAAATAAAAGTGGATTTATTACAAGAGTGACAGAGCAAAAGTGAGGAAGAACTTGAAATAAGTGACAATGAAAAACTGGAAAGGAGCAAGGCAGAAAATAGAACAGTGATTGTGATAAAATATTAGAAAGGAAAGGAACTGCATTGGGCAGATCATTAGTGAGAGTATATAGTGATTGTAGTTTTGCAAGATAAGAATGTGAGCTTCGTTTTTTTGGCCAGGGAGGGGGTAGCTACAGATTTTGAGGAGGGGGAGTATTTTCAATCCAGGGCCATTGCAGGTGGTTCGATTAAAATTTGAAGCCAGAACTTGCAATCTTCAGAGAAGCACATGGGCAGTTGGACAAATACTCTCTGTATTTCATTTAACAACATGCTCATTTTGATCCTGAGTATTAGAGTTTGAGGATCTGCCTAGGAAATAGATCCAGAAATAATGGGGTTGGCTCTGCCGCTTACTTTTTTCATATGAATAAGTATTTTTATATTTTCTTAGCTTGTTCCAAACAGACAACAGAAATAATGCTATATAGAATAAAGAAGTAGCCTTACCAAAATTAAATATCAAAGCCTTTTTTATATACTAATATTATTTCAAAAATACGAAGTACAAAAATCCTACTCACAGGAGCAAAAAATATATTGATAATTAAGCACAAGTAATATTTAATGTTTATATAGGTAAAATTGTGATATTTGGCAGCATTAGAAATAAAAACATTAAAATTTACATTAAAATACAAAGGAGGAACCAAGAAAGAGCTTACATGTTAAATAAAGGACTATTTGCTTAATAGAATACTCTCTTATCAATAAGGAAAAATTGATAAAAAAAATAAAATTGGAAAGTTTTAAAAGTCAAGGGGCGAGTAATCAAAATCAAAATGAGCATTTTCAATAAACATGCAAGACTGCACAGTTTATTAGTATTTAAAGAAATGGACGTTAAGATAAAACATTGCTTTGAAATATAAAAAGTATTCAAGGTCAGAAAGCTTTGAGGGAGGGGCACCTGGCTGACTCAGTTGGTAGAGTACGCAACTCTTGATGTTGGGGTTGCGAGTTTGAGCCCCACGTTGGATGTGGAGAATACTCAAAAATTTAAAAAAATCTTAAAAAAAAAAAGAAAGCTTTGAGGGAATAGGAAAGCTCCAACCAACACTGTTGATCAAGGTATAAATTGATAAAATTATCTCTTGAGGGAGATTTAGTAATACGTATAAAAATAACTTGACGTTTTGTATATTCCATGACCAGAAAATTAATTAATTTTTAAAATAAGCTTTACACTCAACATGGGGCTCAAACTCATGACCCTGAGATCAGGAGTTGCATGCTCTACCGACAGAGCCAGCCAGGTGCCCCTCCGTGACCCAAACATTTAACTGTAGTATTTTAATCTTAGGAAATAGCCATAAAAATGAAAAACAAATTTTCTACAAAGATGTTCATCACAGCTTAAAAAAAATCAGAGACAACTTAAAATGTCCATCCATAAGGAAATGGTTAAACAAATTATGGTTCACTCACCATAGAGATGTGTTCAGGTAATAAAACAATCTTATTCTGTAAAAGAAATTGATACGATATATAACAAAATGTTCATAGGAATATCTGTGGGTAATTATTATTTTCTTTCTATATGTTTTTAGATTTTCCATATTTTAATTAGTATTTACTACATTAATATTCATACAAAATGATGAATATTATTTTATGAAAATGATTTGGTTGAGCCAGATATTTTATTTTGGAGAATAAATTCAATAGTTCAAGTTATTTATTCATTCCACAAATAATTATTGCGCTTATACTATGTACCAAAGAGTGCTATATGAAGTTAAAACTGTAAACAAAATTTAGGAAGTCCTCATCCTTACTGAGTGACTCTAGTCTAGAGGGAAAGACAATGATTAACTGTATAGCACATTGCCAGGGGCTATGAGGACAACATAGCAGGGTAGGGTGACGGGGGTATTATAGAAGGAGTAGATGGGAAAGGTCACTCTGAGGAGTTACCATGTTAGCAAAGATCTGACTGAAGCGAGGTAGCCAACCTTTCAAAGATTCACAGAAGGAACATTCTAGTCAAAACAACAGCAATTAGGTGACATCAGTGGGGATAGTGGAGTAAGGAACTTTGAAACCCCTTTCCTCCATAGAAGCAATGAAAACACTAGCAAAAATTGTCAGAATCAATGTTTTCAGAACTCTGGAAATTAACCAAAGGCTTGGAACAATCTGGGAACATTTATTCAAGAAAAATAGCTGAATCTTGGTAAGGATAGAGAGCTTTGTGACATTTTAATCTGCCTTATTCCTCAGCCCCTCTTCCCTGCTCCACAGTAGCCTGCAACCATAGTGACCAGCAGTAGTCTGGCAGCCACCGGAGAGGACGGTCCCATTCCCTTCAGTGCTTAATCTGGGGTTCCCCGTGTAGTGTAAGCCCTGACAGTTGCAGGTTTTTTTTTTTTTTTTTTATGTTTTGTTAACGCAAGTGCCTGACAAGCTTTGATTGCCGGGGCATCCACTTCAAAGATGGCTATCAGGCTATCTGGAATTAACACATTGTCCTCCATGTGAGTAGACAAAGAACCAGGCCACCTCCCTGCACTGAGGCTTCTTTGTTTTAGGGATTTTTTTTTTAAAGATTTTATTTATTTATTTGACAGAGATAGAGACAGCCAGCAAGAGAGGGAACACAAGCAGGGGGAGTGGGAGAGGAAGAAGCAGGCTAATAGCGGAGGAGCCTGATGTGGGGCTCGATCCCATAACGCCGGGATCACGCCCTGAGCCGAAGGCAGACGCTTAACCGCTGTGCCACCCAGGCGCCCCTGTTTTAGGGATCTTGACTGATTTCAGTAACATAGCTTTTGGGCCACTTTTCCCCACTCTTTAAATTCCTGCTCTTATGTTTTATTTATTTATTTTTAAAGATTCTAATTTATTTATTTGACAGAGAGAGGCAGCGAGAGAGGGAGCACAAGCTGGGGGAGTGGGAGAGGGAGAAGCAGGCTTCCGGCTGAGCAGGGAGCCGGGCTCCATCCCAGAACGCTGGGATCATGACCTGAGCCAAAGGCAGATGCTTAACGACTGAGCCACCCAGGTGCCCCATGCTCTTATGTTTTAAATTCACCAATAGAAATGAGCCCATGTGGGGCGCCTGGGTGGCATAGCAGTTAAGCGCCTGCCTTCGGCTCAGGGCGTGATCCCGGCGTTCCGGGATCGAGCCCCACATCAGGCTCCTCTGCTATGAGCCTGCTTCTTCCTCTCCCACTCCCCCTGCTTGTGTTCCCTCTCTCTCTGGCTGTCTCTATCTCTGTCAAATAAATAAATAAAATCTTTAAAAAAAAAAAAAAGAAATGAGCCCATGAAATCCTATGTATCCTCCACCTTTGACCCCAATAAAAGAATCCCAGCCTGTTCGCTCTATCACTGTCTTTCTCTCTTCCCCCCACACCACCTGGCTGTGTGGCTCCAGGTGTGCTGTGTGATTCGCTACTCTTATAAGTAATAAACCTCTATTTTTCAAAGTTTCCTGAGAGTTGTTGCTGAAGGGACTCTTTCAATAATAAGAACCACAAGGGTCTGTCCTAACATTGGTTGGGAAATAGATGTCTATGGAAGGGCCCCCAGAGACTTCTAGCCCATAGCATCACTAATGATAGGCTGAGACCAACATAAAACACCCTAGAAGACTCCATTCCTGAGGCTTGTCTTTATTTAACCTAACTCAAAACTCATCCAGTGCTATCTTTTCCTGAAGGTATTTATTGAAAGCAATTACAGCAATTGTTTAAAATTATAGCTGTTTGAGGCATTTGGTAATAGGGCAAACAATAGGCCAACCAAAAAGCTTAAAAGGAAAGCTTGAGGGGTACCTGGTTGGCTCAGTCGGTTAAGTGTCTGCCTTCGGCTCACGTTGTGATCTTGGGGTCCTGGGATCTGCCCTGAATTGGGCTACCTGCTCAGTGGAGAGTCTGCTTCTCCCTCTCCCTCTCCCCCCACTTCATGGTCTGTCTCTCTCTCAAACAAACAAACAAACAAACAAACAAATAAGTAAATAAGGAAAGCTTGGGAATAAAATGTCCATAGGGGGCTTTGAAGAACTGACATATTCTTGAAAATCTAGAAGGCTATGCCCATGTGTAGAGAAGTGTGCATTCCTATGGTTGTGTGAATGCTCAGGACAGACGGAGAGCATCCTAAGCTGTCACCTTGTGTTGAACTCAAGGCTCTTCGCAAGCAGGAAGTAAAGACTAAAGGAGTGCTGACAACAGTCTTTAGTGTATGAGCAGGAAGGCGGAGCCCCTGGGCTAACACTGGGAGACGTAGTTCCAGCATTTAGGAAATCTCTGTGTAGTCATGAGTTGACCAGTACTATAACTAAGCAGAGACTTCAGTGGCTACACATAACAAAGAATTTACTTATACTAGACACAGAACGTTAGAGAATTAGTTCGGGAAAGTGACTAAACAAGCAAACAACAGACAGCAAAAATAACAAACCCCAGGGAGGAGGAGGAATCCGATTTCTGGCATTGACACATTATTTTATATAAAATGCCCAGATTTCAACAAAAAGTTGCAAGACGCAAAGAAACCAGAAAATATGGCCCGCAGACAGGCAGAAAGTCATCCATGGAGACTGTCCCTGAAGAAACACAGATTTGCACGTCAGTAGACTTCAAATCAACTATCTTAAATATACTCGAGATCTAAAAGGAAGTGCGGACAAACAACCAAAGGAAACCAGAAGGCCCATGTATCACCAAGTAGAGAATATCAGGAAAGAGAAATTAGGTATTTACAGCTATAGATTTCATTCTAAACACTGCTTTAGTTTCGTAAGGTTTGGTATGTTGCACCAAAATGCCAGTGGTGCGATTGGTGAGTAGGGGTGGAGTTTGGGATGCATTTGAAGGTGGAGTCCAGTAAATTTGCTGAAACATTGAATCTGGGTATGAAGCAAACGATAAAGCATGAAGACACTGAGGATCTTTACCTAAGCAATATGGTTTACGGTGGTGCAGTTCAATGCAATGGGGAACGCTGGGGAAGTCAATTTTGTGGGTAGAAATCAAGGATTTTGTTTGGGGCATTTTTAGATTTAGGTGCTTATTAGATGTGAGTCTGATACAACCTTGATAAGAAAGCCTCAAAGTAAAATCCCCCATAGGCTCTAATATTTTGAAATCAGATAAAAAGAGGAGGAAAAGCCAACAAAGGAGATTGAAAAGGAAAAAGCCAGTGGGGTATCAGGAGAACCAAGGGACTGTGGAGTCCTAGAGGCCAAGTGAAGAAAATGTTTCAAGGAGGAGGATATGATTAACTGTCAAATGTTGATAAATCCTTAATATAAGGACTGAGAACGGATCGTTAGATTTGGCAAGGTGGAAGTTGTTCCAACAGAGCGGAGGAGGCAACAACCTTCTAGGGGTGGGAAGTGAGAAAATGAAGATAGTAAGTCTACACTACACCTTTGAGGGGAGTGTGGTAGTCAGTCTCTGAAGTACTCTCCCCTGATTCCCTGACTCCCGGTATTCACACCCCGGTGTAAGCCTCTCCCCTTGAGTTCCGGCTGGATATAGTGACTCACTCCTAAGAATAGAATGCGGCAGAAGTGATAGGGTGTCACTTCTGGAAGATTAATTTACATAAAGACTGTAGCTTCTTTCTTGGCTCTTCTCTTTCTCTTTCTCTGTCTCTCCGAGCACTGGCGCTGAGAGAAGCAAGCTGCCATTCCAACTCTGGAGAGGACCAAGTGTGGCGAGGAACTAAGGACTGCAGTCCAATAGCCCACGAGAAACCAAGGCCTATCAACTACTTGGTGAGTGAACTTGGAAATGAATGCTTCAGCTCCGTTGGTGAGGGGACTGCAGCCCTGGCTGGCAGCTCGATCCCAGCCTCATGAGAGAGCCAGAGCCAGAGCTCCCCACTAAGTTGTTCCCAACTTCCTGATCCAGGTGAACTGTGAGATGATCAGTGGTATTTCCAGCTGCTGAGTTTTGGAGAATTTGTTACACAGCCGTAGATAACTAACACAGGGGTGGAGGAGTGTGGAGGGTGATTGTATAGTCTAAGCAGGGTTTCTTTTTTAGTGGGGAGATTTTATAGCGTGTTTGTTTTTTCTGCCTGTCATAGATCTGTCTCGTCTGCACATAGTGACACAGTAGCGAGAGGTGCTAATTGTAATCCTTGCACAGGGCTCCAGTACCGGGGTGGAAAGGTTGCTGTTAGATAGGAAAAAAGGACTAGGCAGTGTGTGTACAATGTAATTGGGTTAGTAGATTTGATGGTAGAAGGATGTGTAAATTCTCTTCTGACTGCTTCTGTATTCTCAGTAAAAGAAGGGAGGTCACCACCTAAGAATGAGTAGAGAAAATGAAGCTAAACTAGTGATAAGTAATTTTTTATAACTGTTAACCTATGGTATAAAGACAGTTCATAGGATTCGAGAACAACAAAACTGTGGCCAGTACAAAGTAACTATGATTTCTCTCAGCTGTCCTCAAAATGCTCCTTTAAGCTTTTCAATCTCCCATCCCTTGCCCTAAATTATGTAAAGATCTAATAAATAGAAGCTTTCTCACAGCCAGATACAATGGCTGTAGAAATTCCTGGGAAGTCTTCCTTGGAGCACTGCTCTGTGAGGACCATATGCACAGACAGATAGTACTGAGAAGAATATGCATTTGAGGGTATCAAAGGTGGACTTGGGCACTTAGACCTCACATGATGGAGGCAAACACTGGGACTGGGATTGGAATTCCATGAGCTACGAAATCTGGGTACACTCAAGTCTGGTCAGGGTAATTTGGATTAGGTAAACTGGTCTCAGTCAGAACCGGAGAGTAGAAGTTGGCTGGGAGCTCAGCTAAGGATTATCAAGGGTTACAAAATAATGAAAGAATTAGAAATCCACAAATACAAAAGCAAAATCATCTAAGAAGCTACACATATAATGAGGCTTGGAATTGACATTCTAATAGCCCCATCATTGATAAACGAATAAATAAAACATGCCATAATTCCAATCCACTGAGAAGCTCTCAGAGCATGATTCATTGGAATGAACAGTAATTCAGTGAACTCGTACTGCAAATAGAAAGCTTCAAAGTGTAATCAGTTTTGATGCCTAAGCTCTAACTACCATCCCTGAAAAGTTTGCAGTGAGAGCCACTTTCACTTTGCCAGTGTTGGTTGGAAACATTTCAGGTAGGAGTCCACATATTTGGAAGGCAATTGGAAATAGATGGAGGCCCCAGAATAATCACATTGACAGCAGTTGAACTGACTTGACTACTATGAACCAAAAATGTATTCCCTCTTCTAAGCTAAATTATAGATGAGCCCAGTGGCTGATGAATCTTCTAACCTTTATCTCACATGTATCTTTACCTTGTCTATGCAGTGCACCTGGAAGTCCTTGTACTTATGTATAGTGTGAGGTATCTGAAATTCCTATCTAGATTGTGGGCATGATCCCCATAGTTTGGTCCCCCAAACTGGAAGTAAGAGGAGTACCTTTATAGAAAGGAATGGTGTGCTTTTAGAGCCCCATACCAAAGAGATCTCTTCCTCCACTGAAGTCCCACCGTACTTGATATCATCTCTCTTTGCCATTTATTATGTTCTGCCCGTTTTGTAGTTATCTGTGGATATGAGTAATGAACTTAGAGCACCTTGAAGGTATATATTATCTTATATTCATCATCAGATATGGTGGTCATTAAAGCTATTCATCAAAATATTTCTGATTCTCCTTCCAGAAGTGGTAGGAGGTGGCTGGCACTTCCCTGTCCAGCCTCTAATTTACATTGAAAGTAGAAGAGAATTCCCAAACCACTAGAACTAACTGAAGAGTTTAAAAAGGTTGCTTAACACAAGTCAACATAAAAATCCATAACATTTCTTTAGATCAATAATAAGCAATTAGAAAATACCATAAAAAATAAGATAACAATTTATAATAGTAGGCATCACTGTGAAGTATCTGAAATGGAATTAATCACGAAAGCACAAAAATCTAGTGAAGAAAATTTGAACGTTTACAAAGGACTTTGAAGAATACCTGAATAAATAGAAAAACATAACATCATTTTGTATGCATTTCTACCCAAAATGATCTGCAGCTTTGATGCAATTATAACAAAAATCCAACTGTATTTTGGGAATAATTGGGCGTACAGACTCTAAATGTATAGGAAAAAGCGAATGTCCACAAATAGCCAAGATAATTCTAAAAAAGAAGACCAAAGAAGAGTCTTGCCCTACCAAATTTTAAAATATATTACAAAGTTATATCAAATCAAGGACAGATTATTTAATAAGTGGTATTGGAAAAACTGACTTACTGTATTGAGAAAATGAAATGAAATCTGTACCTGTCACCATGTACAAAATGTCCCCAGTGAAAGGCAAAGTTAGAAGAAAATATAGACGATCCATTTATTGTTGGGTTTCAAGAGGATTCATTAAGAAAGATGCAGCAAGCACAAAATATAATGGAAAGAGTTCCACTTAACCACATCAAAAGTCAAGGCTCAATTCATTAGAAGATACCACAGACAAAGAAAGATGAGGGGCATATTACGGGAAAATCATTTGCAAGGTCAAAAACACAAACAGATTAGTATCTGGAACAGTGAATCTCAATCCTATCAGATCTAATGTTCTCTTTTAAAAAATTGTTTTGTAACCACCTTATATTACCCTGAAATCAAACTTGTAGATAATATTATCTACCAACACACATAATTAAAAATAATTATTACAATGTCCTAATTGTAGGACGTTGTAGGACAGAAGAAATAAAAGGATAATAGTTGTGTGTTTCAAATGTAAGTGATAGGGCCAAATACATTAGAAGACATAGGAAGTAGAGAGATAGTTGCATATAGACATAGAATCACTAGGAATGGGACAGCTACAGATGTAAACTAATGGAGGTATGTTTTATTGGAGTCACAAATTCTTGAGCCTTGTTGCCATTGGTTACCTGCCTTCCAAAATGATAAGCAAACCTAGGTAATCATATGAACAAAAGGGAGTTGCATTACTGAACAAAATTCAGGACTACTTTGTGCTTAAAATTATCTAAACTCAGAAACTAGTATGTTTCATACACAAACAGCTTTGTCATCTCCTTGAGTATCTGACAAAACGTTTGAAGGTTAGGAGGGATAAAAGAATGTTTTGTGTGTATGTAGGATGTCTAACATTCCTGGCTGTCACTCACTAAAGCCCAATAATGCCCTCCGACCATTGGGACAACTAAACATGCCCCCACAAATTTCCAAAATGTCTGCTTGGGAGGGATGCTATCTCCATTGAGAATAGTCTAGATATATAAGGAACTTGTGCAGGTCAGCAAGACAAATAGACTGTGCAGAATAGAAAAGTGGGTAAAGATTACGGAAAGGTAGTTCACAGAAAAGCAGCATGAGTGAGTAATAAATGTATGAAGGGATGATCAATTTCATTAGTAATTAGAAATAGGCAAGATGAAACAGTAACATTATATTACTTTATGCTCACAACCCAAACTTTTAAAAATGGATGCTATACAGTGCTAGAAAGGATATGCATACTCAGGAATCTTCAGCTATGCTTGATAGAAGTATAACTGATGCAGCTATTATGAAAAGACATTCGGAAGTTCCTAGTGAAAACAGAAATGTGAATTTCCCAGGATCCAGCAATTCCACTCCTGAGTATTCAGCCCAGAGAAATTACTGTACAGACACAGAAACCCATGTAGGGGTATGTTCATCGCAGCAGTGTTAGTAACAGAGAAGTATTAGATGCCATTTAAATGTTTGCAAGTAGAGAAATTCATAAAGTAAGGTATGTGCAAAGGATGGAATATTATATGGTAATAAAAACTGAAATTGATTGGTGTAGATTTCAACATAATGTTGAGTGAAAAGAAAAGGAACTGAAAAGAGTAAGATGTATAGCCCGATATTATTTGTATAAATGTAACACCAAAATTATACATTATTGGGGATACTTATTGTATGGGCATAAACGGTTTGGAAGGTAGATTGAAAAGAACCACATGTACTCAAGATGAAATCAAATGAACTGCATGTTGGTTTGAAGTCCCTGTTGCACTTTGAGGTTGAGAGCTAGGGGAGGCAATGGAGGTGGCAGTTCTTGTAGAATTGGGGACAATAAACACATTCTGAAAAGCAGAGATTGTATGGAAAAATGATGCATCATTAGACAGCCGTTTCATTCCCAGGAAAGTCTATTAGTAACTATTCTCTGAAAGTCCGCAAAGAAAAAGCTGGAGGGGTCCACATCAGAATGACAATAACATATTCACATAATTTTGCAGGAAATCATGATGGTGTCAGAAATCAATGGTCTTTTTCTTTGCTTTCATCTCCATTAGAGGCAGAGCCAAACAGTCAGATCTTATGAAACTGAGATTTATCTGCTGCTTCGGTGCCTAACAAGACACTAAATGCCAGAAGATTTCATTTTTGGTTTCTGCTAGATACTGTCAAAGCTTAGGAAGCACAGGCCTTAGGGAGTTTGAAGGATTGACAGGTCTATGATGGTAGCACGGGGGTTGAGGGAGTCTGTCTCATTACACACTGGCTTATTAGGAAAAGTACCACCACTCTTAGAACTTGATCGTGTATTTACATTAGCTTCTGTCATTGCTCATGGTCAGCCCATTATCCTTGATTAACATAAATTAATCTCAATACAAATTTGCTTGCGTGTAGAGTGACTCATCCCTAATGGTTGTGATTTTGTGCAATTACCAAATAGACTTTTGGAAAAAAAAAAAGATCTGAGCTGAATTTATAGCTGAGGGATAGCAGTAGTCACTGCTCTGATTTCCTCTCGCTTCACAGAAAGAAAATAGTTGCTCCACAAATGAGTACAGGATTTTTTTATCATAGGCCAGGCACAGCGATGTCTTTTGCAGGCTGTGTTCGGTACATTTCATTATCTCACAAA
This sequence comes from Ursus maritimus, assembly GCF_017311325.1. Classification (NCBI taxonomy): domain Eukaryota; kingdom Metazoa; phylum Chordata; class Mammalia; order Carnivora; family Ursidae; genus Ursus; species Ursus maritimus. Next base: position 11,049,397 of record NW_024423319.1, on the reverse strand, counting down.
AGCCCTGGAAAGAGTGATTGTAAGGCTCTGCTGTGTGATCCCAGGTTACATATATCATTTTAATGAATCTGTTTTCTATAAAATAAGAAATCAGTGAGACACCTGGCTGGCTCGCTTGGTGGAGCATGCAACTCTTGATCTCGGGTTTGTGTGTTTGAGTCCCATGTTGGGTATAGAGATTACTTAAAAAAATCTCAACAAAAAATTAGGTAGAGATGATCTCCAGACTTGCTTCAAGCTAAAAAAAAAATCGGATCCAGGTTTGTTAATTTGCGTGAGAGTAATTCAGAGACACACAAAACTGAATCACAACCCTGTGTAGAGGTACATCATTGTTTTTGAAAGGTAATTTTCACATTTTTAAATTTGCTCCATTTTTTTAAACACAGAACTGTATAACTTAATGATGCATATGCAGGGTAACAAATATAAGGTGCTGAAATTAAAAGCAAATATGCAATTCAAAAGAAGTTTTATTTTGAGGTGTCAAAGCAAATTATATTAGAAAATTGCAGTGACCTTCTAAGAGAGCCTCACTTCCTAATCTCTGTAAAAGCTGCGTGTAGCTAGGTGTATCAGTCCGTCCATTTTCATACCGCTTTAGCAGAAAAATTTAAAGACTGGTTTTATCAACACTTGATATGTTAGAAATGGAATCTTTGTATGGTTGTGTTTTTCTTGCGCTGAATTTCTGTATAGGCGTAATCAAACTTTCAGGGTGATTTTACCCGAGCACATGAACAAGGTGTCTGAAATTCCTGCAGGCTAAGAGGGCGGAAATGATTCCAGGGCCTTCTATTTGGGCTCTTAATAATACTCCCTTTCCAAAAAAAGACCTCAGAGTCACAATCTGGAAAACCAGGGCCAAAGTAACCTTTGCCTTTCGATGTGACAGAGTTTGTTGCATCTAGTACCCAGTCCCTGCCTGTCGCATTCCTTTCTTCTGCTGCTGGGGGTAGGTTCCATGTCCTGTTTAAAAGATCCAGGAGAAATACAGAAAACAAAACCATTTTCCCCAAAAGGTCAGGAATCTTTGCCCAGTTTCCTAGAGTGACCAGGAAGTGGTAGGAATTACTGGTCTCTTGAAATCATGCTATGAAAGAAAAAATGCCTACGTGAGATACCATCACATACATGAGAGCGAAATTGTAGATCCACAGAAATAATTCTTCCTGCACATTCAGTTTTAAAGGACTTCAGACTCTGGAAAGAATTTCTACTTATTATAAGACTGATGGAGCACTGAAAAAAATTATCAGTACCCCATCAGTGCTCTCCCTCATGCCACAGAGCAGTCTTGTCTGCCTGCAAGAAGATAAGGAGAGCTAAAGATTGGGTCAAATGATGAAATCGCGGGGTCTTCCTAGGGTGGAAAGATTGAATAGATTACCACCCACTCCAAACTGGCGTACCAAACAGTTGTACCCTCGGGGGAAAGTTGAACCAGAAGTAAAGCAGACCAGAGATGGTCTTGGGTGGTCTAGGCAAGACACCCTGTGGGAAGGAGTGAAGACTACATCGGGGCTAAGAGCGCCCCCTAGCGGAAAGTCGACAAGGAAACCATAAACTCAGTGCCGCAACTGCAAACATTTTAATTTGGCCACAAGGATGACAACTTGGAAGAAGACTCTGCTGCAGATGGGAACGCAGCCTGCCCCAAACCTTGATATTCGTCTAGAAATCCCAGGCACAGAATTGTCCCTGACTTTCTGACAGAACCGTGAGCTAATAATTGGTTGTTGATTTAAGTGACTAAGTTTGTAGTGATTGTTATGCAATACTAAAAAAGTAATAATCAACAAACACCTGAGCCACTGGAACTACCTGTCATCAAGTATAAAACAGATATGTTTATGGTGCTTAAAGAAATGAAAGAAACGCTTTAAAAGATCAGCAGGAAACAAGAACCCATGAAATTTATCACAGATTCCTGCAGTCATCCATGGGAAAGTGTGAAGGATCAGATTTACTCTCCTGACTTAACGCAACTAGAAAACTTGATAAAATACATGAATCAGTTGCTCTCAGTCTGGACAGCAGGCAGCCCAGGACTATTATTATCACAAACAGAAGAGAAATAAATGAGATGATCCCTCCAATTCCATCAACCTATTGCCAGGAGGTGCTTCCAAGCTACTGTGCAGAGGGAGGGGGAACTGGACTGAAAAGTCAAAGATCAAAATTTAGGGAGGCCAGTGTTGCTGGTAATCATGGAGCAGAGCCCCAGAGAGGAGAAAACTGCAGGCAGAAAACTCCAGAGATCCGCAGAGGTGTTCCCTTGAGTCTTTGGCTTATTACTTCTGTGCATGAATGAGAGGAAACTGCCGGACACAGGAAATAGAATCACTGTAAAGCACGAGGCTGAACAATTTCCAGAGATCCCACAGGGCTGGGAATATTTGGTGTTCCTACCAGCCAGAGTGGAAAAACGTCATAGCACACAATGCATAGGGTAGAGTTGTCAGAAGGATAGCCCCATGGTAGAGGAGATATGTTAGATCTTGAGTAAAGAGTACTCTAAGAAGGCTCAAGGGCTCCTAAACATTGGTCTTAGCAACGATTTGTTGGACATGACAACAAAAGTGCAGGCAACAAATGCAAGAATAAACAAGTGGGACTACATCAAACTAACAAGCTTCTGTACAACAAAAGAAACAATCAGCAAAGTAAAAAGGCAACCTGTGGAATGTGGGGAAATATTTGCAAACCATTTCTCTGATAAGGGGTTAATATCCAAAATATGTAAGGAATTCATACAACTTGATAGCAAGAAAAAATCAGATTTTAAAATGGGCGAAGGACTTGAATAGATATTTTTCCAAAGAAGATAGAGGGCCAACAGGTATTTGAGAAGATGCTCTCCATCACTAATTATTAGGAAAATGCAAATCAAAACCACAATGAGATATCACCTCACACCTGTTAGAATGGCAGTCATCAAAAAAGACAAAACTGTTGGCAAGGCTGTGGAGAGAAGGGAACCCTTATGCACTGTTGGTGAGAATGTAAATTGGTGCAGACACTATGGAAAACAGTACAGAGGTTCCTTAAAAAATTAAAAATAGAACTACTGTAAGATCCAGCAATTCTGCTTCTGGGTATATATCCAAAGGAAATAGAAACACACCCCCACGTTCATTGCGGCATTACTCACAATAGCCAGGACATGGAAACAACCTAAGTGTCTGTCGCTGGATGAATGGATAAAGAGAATGTGAGATATATTATCTCCATTATCTATCATCTATCTATATACAATATATATATACACACTATATATATCTCTCTCTATAGAGATATATAGATACCTCATTAAATATTCATTAAATATTATTTAGCCAATAAATAGCAGGAGATCCTGCCTTTTACAACAACATGAAGGCATTATGCTAAGTGACGTAAGTTAGACAAAGACAAATATTGGGGTGCCTGGGTGGCTCAGCCGTTAAGTGTCTGCCTTCGGCTCAGGTCATGATCCCAGGGTCCTGGGATCGAGCCCTGCATCGGGCTCCCTGCTGGGCGGGAAGCCTGCTTTTCCTTCTCACACTCCCCTTGCTTGTGTTCCCTCTCTTGCTGTCTCTCTCTGTCAAATAAAATCTTAAGAAAAAAAAAGACAAATACTAGGGGCATCTGGCTCAGTCTATAGAGCATGTGATTCTTGACCTCAGGGAATCTATTTCGATTCCCACGGTGAGTATAGAGATTACTTAAAAATCTTTAAAAGAGAGAGAGTCAAACACTGTGTATTCTCATTTATATGCAGAATCTTAAAGAAGCTGAAGTCATAGAAATAGAGAGTAGAATGTTAGTTCCTAGAAGCTGGGGTGTTTGTTGGAGAAATGAGGAGATATTGGTCAAAGGGTACAAACTCCCAGCTAAAATATGAATAAGTTCTGGGGATCTAATACACAGCATGGTGACTATAATTAACAATACTGCATTATATACTTGAAAGTTGTTAAGAGAGTAGATACTAAATGTTCTCATCACAAAAGAAATGGTAATTATCTCAGGGGATGGAGGTGTTACCTTATTGTGATAATCGTTTTGTAATACATACATGTATCGATTCATATTTTACTATTTTATGTCTTAAACCTTAAACTTACGTATGTTATATGGCAATATCTCAATAAAGCTGAGGGGAAATGTAAAAAACTAGTTTAAACAGACAAGATGTACCTATATGTTATCTACAAAGGATGAACATGTTGTAAGTGAACATTCACAAATAAGTTGAAAGCTCAAAGATGGAGAATAATATATAAACAGTACTGTGAGAAATCTGGAGTGGCTGCACAAAACACAGTTCGAAACTGATAGTTTTATTAGAGAGAAGGAAGGGCATTTCTTTTTTTTTTAATTTTATTTGTCAGAGAGAGTACAAGCAGGGGGAGCAGCAGGCAGAGCAGGCAGAGGGAGAAGCAGGCTCCCCACCGAGCAAGAAGCCCGATGCGGGACTCGGTCCCAGGACCCTGGGATCATGACCTGACCCGAAGGCAGCTGCTTAACCAACTGAGCCACCCAGGTATCCCAGGAAGGGCATTTCTTAATGATAATAAACAATGCACTAGGAGGACAGAAGAATGCCAATTCTGCATGTGCCTAAAACACAGCCAAAAAGGGAAATGAAACAAATTTGACTACATTAGAGAAAAAGATAAACCCACAAACATAATCAGAGATTCTAAAACATCTTTTCTGAAGAACTGATAAAACTAGATAGAAAATAAGTATATAGAAGATGTGAAGAACACTCTTAACCACGTTAGCCTAATTGGCATTTGTAGAATTAAACACCAAACAACTGCAAAGTATGTATTCTCTTTACATGTATATGGAACGTATACCAAGATAGACCATATGCAGGGACATAAATCAAGTTTCAGTACATTTCAAAAGTTTGAAATCTTACAGAGCATGTTTCTGATTAAAATGGAATTATATTAGGAATGCCCAGGTGGCTCAGTCAGTTAAGCATCTGCCTTCGGCTCAGGTCATGATCCCAGGGTCCTGGGATCGAGCCCCGCATCGGGCTCCCTGCTCAGTGGGGAGTCTGCTTCTCCCTCTGCCTTTCCCCCTGCTCGTGTGCTTTCTCTCTCTCAAGTAAATAAACAAAATCTTTAAAAGAAGGAAAAGAAAATACGTGACTGAATGGAATTATCCTAGCAATGTAATAAGGTAAAAATATTCTATATAATCCACCATTTTAACAGAAAATAAGAGTAAACATTGAAGAACTATATTTTATAAAAATTAAAAATTTCTCCTCCTCAGAAGGTATCATTATGAAGACGAATAGGCAAGCTGTAGGCTAGCTGCGATGTTTGTCAGGGTCCCCATGCTTCCTGTGATGACCACAGGGACAACGGCAGCTCAGCTCTCTAAAGGCTTGGTCCTCCTGCTCTGCCTGATTGCCCCACCCCCGTGTGACTCCGCAGAGTGCTTGGCAACACGGGTGCCTCGATGCTCAGCCCTTAAACTTCCCAGCAGAAGTCACGGAGAGTGAGTCTCAGAAGCCTGCTTCCCTTTTTTTTTTTTTTTAATAGTTTTTATTTTGTTATATTAGTCACCATACAGTACATCCCCAGTTTTTGATGCAATGTTCCATGATTCATTAGTTGCGTATAACACCCAGTGCACCATGCAATACGTGCCCTCCTTACTACCCATCACTGGGCTAGCCCAATCCCCCACCCCCCGCCCCTCTGAAGCCCTCAGTTTGTTTCCCAGAGTCCACAGTGTCTCATGGTTCATTCCCCCTTCTGTTTACCCCCCCTTACTTCTTCCCTTTCTTCTCCTACCGACTTCCTATTTCTTATGTTCCGTAAATGAGTGAAACCATATGATAATTACACCAATTTTCTTTTTTTAATAATAATATTTTATTATGTTAGTCACCATACAGCACATCCTTAGTTTTTGATGTAGTGTTCCGTGATTCATTATTTGCGTATAACACCCAGTGCACCATGCAATACGTGCCCTCCTTCATACCCATCACCGGCCTAGCCCATCCCCCACCCCCCGCCCCTCTGAAGCCCTCAGTTTGCCTGCTTCCTTACGAGACTTGTAACTGACCCTTCCTTACTGGCTACTGCATGGGCCGCAGAGTCCTGTGTGTAGAGGATGCTAACCCCGACAGGGCTCCCCCACCTACTCTGGCTTCTTTTTTTTTTTTTTTTTT
>NW_024423319.1:11025399-11043200 GCF_017311325.1 Ursus maritimus | reverse complement strand
CCAAAAAGGGAAATGAAACAAATTTGACTACATTAGAGAAAAAGATAAACCCACAAACATAATCAGAGATTCTAAAACATCTTTTCTGAAGAACTGATAAAACTAGATAGAAAATAAGTATATAGAAGATGTGAAGAACACTCTTAACCACGTTAGCCTAATTGGCATTTGTAGAATTAAACACCAAACAACTGCAAAGTATGTATTCTCTTTACATGTATATGGAACGTATACCAAGATAGACCATATGCAGGGACATAAATCAAGTTTCAGTACATTTCAAAAGTTTGAAATCTTACAGAGCATGTTTCTGATTAAAATGGAATTATATTAGGAATGCCCAGGTGGCTCAGTCAGTTAAGCATCTGCCTTCGGCTCAGGTCATGATCCCAGGGTCCTGGGATCGAGCCCCGCATCGGGCTCCCTGCTCAGTGGGGAGTCTGCTTCTCCCTCTGCCTTTCCCCCTGCTCGTGTGCTTTCTCTCTCTCAAGTAAATAAACAAAATCTTTAAAAGAAGGAAAAGAAAATACGTGACTGAATGGAATTATCCTAGCAATGTAATAAGGTAAAAATATTCTATATAATCCACCATTTTAACAGAAAATAAGAGTAAACATTGAAGAACTATATTTTATAAAAATTAAAAATTTCTCCTCCTCAGAAGGTATCATTATGAAGACGAATAGGCAAGCTGTAGGCTAGCTGCGATGTTTGTCAGGGTCCCCATGCTTCCTGTGATGACCACAGGGACAACGGCAGCTCAGCTCTCTAAAGGCTTGGTCCTCCTGCTCTGCCTGATTGCCCCACCCCCGTGTGACTCCGCAGAGTGCTTGGCAACACGGGTGCCTCGATGCTCAGCCCTTAAACTTCCCAGCAGAAGTCACGGAGAGTGAGTCTCAGAAGCCTGCTTCCCTTTTTTTTTTTTTTTAATAGTTTTTATTTTGTTATATTAGTCACCATACAGTACATCCCCAGTTTTTGATGCAATGTTCCATGATTCATTAGTTGCGTATAACACCCAGTGCACCATGCAATACGTGCCCTCCTTACTACCCATCACTGGGCTAGCCCAATCCCCCACCCCCCGCCCCTCTGAAGCCCTCAGTTTGTTTCCCAGAGTCCACAGTGTCTCATGGTTCATTCCCCCTTCTGTTTACCCCCCCTTACTTCTTCCCTTTCTTCTCCTACCGACTTCCTATTTCTTATGTTCCGTAAATGAGTGAAACCATATGATAATTACACCAATTTTCTTTTTTTAATAATAATATTTTATTATGTTAGTCACCATACAGCACATCCTTAGTTTTTGATGTAGTGTTCCGTGATTCATTATTTGCGTATAACACCCAGTGCACCATGCAATACGTGCCCTCCTTCATACCCATCACCGGCCTAGCCCATCCCCCACCCCCCGCCCCTCTGAAGCCCTCAGTTTGCCTGCTTCCTTACGAGACTTGTAACTGACCCTTCCTTACTGGCTACTGCATGGGCCGCAGAGTCCTGTGTGTAGAGGATGCTAACCCCGACAGGGCTCCCCCACCTACTCTGGCTTCTTTTTTTTTTTTTTTTTTTAAAGATTTTATTTATTTGACAGAGATAGAGACAGCCAGCGAGAGAGGGAACACAAGCAGGGGAGTGGGGAGAGGGAAGCAGGCTCATAGCGGAGAAACCTGATGTGGTGCTCGATCCCATAACGCCAGGATCACGCCCTGAGCCGAAGGCAGGCGCTTAACCGCTGTGCCACCCAGGCGCCCCCCTACTCTGGCTTCTTGATACCTTTAACGAACTCCTTTGTTGTGCTCTGCAGTGAAGGAGCCGGGCGACGATGTGTGGGGCTATAAGCCACAGCTAGAAGTCCAACAAATGCGGTTTTAAAAAATGAGCTATTTAACCGACATGCTACGATCTTGGTATAATGATTCATTCCCTGGCATTACCTAGCACAGAGGCATTCACTGTAGGCTGAAGGGCATTGTGATATAAGAAACCAGTGCCCTGGGCAAACAGATATTTCATTTTTGGGGTGGTGGTGGTGGTAGCAACGTTGGTGTTATTATCTGAAGGTGAATTTCCACTGGCGGTTACTGGGGAGAGGCCTGCTTGTCAGTTCCAACAAATAGAAGAGTAAGATCTGGGCTGGGCTAAGGCGAGGAGGCCTTTGTGGCCCTCTCTCACAAATCGCAATTATTGTGGGTGAACATTTTGACAATGAATTACCTGTAGATATGTTTAATGAGCATTATGCGGCAAGAAAGAGTTCTTGGACTTATTTACAGAAGTACATGTTCCAGAGAGCTACAGGCCCACAACCAGTCCTGTTACTTTCACCCTCAGAGTACTCCAGAGCAGCAGACAGAGGCCATGCTGGGTCCTTCTGCCTCGACAAATGGTGGAAAGCCACGGCAGGGTAGGTCGCCAGGCAGTGGGGAGCCAAGAGGCACCCAGTGTATGGACTGTCTGGTTCTCTGTTTGAACTCTGACCTCTTATTCTCAGAGCACCCCTTTGTCTCTCCACAAGGTTTGGCAGGCTTTCAGAGCCAGTGGCCCCAGCATCCAGCAGTCAGGCGAGAACCAGGCCGAGGGGCGCCTGGGTGGCTCAGTCGGTGAAGCATCTGCCTTGGGCTCAGGTCATGATCTCAGGATCCTGGGATCGAGCCCTGCGGGGGCTCCCTGCTCAGTGGGGAGCCTGCTTCTCCCTCTGCCTCTGCCCCTCCCCCTGCTCGTGCTCTCTCTCTTTCTCAAATAAATAAATAAAATCTTAAAAAAAAAAAGAACCAGGACTAAACATCTGGTATATGTGGAAGAAGATAGACGTAGGTACTCATGAAGGGTACTCTGTGCTAGGCTGTGGTTTGCAGGCATAAGTTTGCTTAATTCTTGTGAAAACCCAAAGATGGAGAAACTTGTTCTTCCCATTTAACAGGTGAGGAAACTGATGTTCAGAGGGAGTAAGTGAATGTCCAAGATCACAGGGCCAGTAAGTGGCGAGCCGGTATTTTGAACCCAGTCCACCTAGCTCTGTGGCTCAGGTTACCCGGCCAGCCTCTTACCAGTCCTCTATGAACAGGCCAAGGGGCAGCAGAGAGTGGCCTTCAAGTGTCCAGTGGGCAAGTGAAAACCTCAAGTAACGACACGGTGGATGGTGAATGGTTATTGTTCATAAAAATTAATCTCCGGGATTTACATGTAATGTGGTGCCTATTTTTTAAGTTCATACAGTGCATGAAAGTGTTTTTATAAGAATTGTGTTTTCTTTTATCCCATGGCACAGAATTTACATAGACTATACGTGCATCTTTTAAAACACTTATTCAGCCCCTTTTAACTCTGATGTTCTATCAAATGTATGATCATTAGACTCATTGGTGTTTCATCGGAGAATGAGATTGATAATTGTATTTACAACGGAATATGCAAACAAATCCATTCATTAATATTTAACAACCATTGAGAACTGCTTGTTTTGCATGTCTTAGGCCAGAGAGTAGCTTATAGGTAATATTCCTATTTATTTGTCCACAAGAGAGGACTGAAGGATCTCTTCCACTGCAAGAATCACAGCACTATCTAATAACCCCTGCTTCCAGTCCTTTTCTGGAATGAGACAGGGTATAAATAAATAATAAATGAAACCAACATGCCCGTTATTTCTCTGTATGCTTGTTTCCCATTTCCTTCACCACTCCTCCAACTTCATGTTAAAGCCTCTGTGCCATTAAGTTCATGCCAATTGTTATGTCACCCTCCCCCCATCCCCATTGCTGTCACCTTCTGACCTGTTGGCATTCCCTATAGCGTGAACAAAGCCTTCTGTACCTCCTCGTCTTCGGTTCCACCCCAACTACCACCATCATCCTGAAAATGCAACACACCTTGGAGACCCCCGCCTGCCATCCCCACCAACTTTCTGGCCTCACCAGGGTCTTCCTCAGAGCCAGTGAGGAAGTCTTCTTACCCCCACTACCCCAGCCTCAGAGCCACAGGGGAAGCCTTCTTACCCCCACTACCTCAGCCAGGCACTCCTGCCAGGGCCCCTCCCCACACTGGTACCTGTGGAAACCGCTGCTCTGAAACCAGTGATTCGAGCACCCCACACTGAACTTATGCTCCTGCATAGCTCACGGACAGCTTCAACCCGGTATGACTAGAATTGAGAGGAGCCAGAAGCCGGCCAGTGGAATTCAATTCTTTATTGGCGTGTGCAGGTGTTAGCAGCACGGGGCTCCTTCTGTGAGAGGTTTCGGCACTGCGTGAGGTGGCGTGGACTCCTTGCAGGCCCTGGGACCCAGGCATCCATGGTTCTTGCGGGATTAGAACATTTCAGAGACCTGAGAAGCGGCATCGTCCTTGAAGAGGTGGCCGCTCTGCATGTTGTTGTTCACGGCCCGCTGCACCCTGCAGTTGTGCTGGGCCTCGTTGCCCACCAGCTCCAGGATGTTGGTGGCCACGTACTTCAGAATGGCCGACAGGCAGACCTGGCTGGAGAGGCTCAGCTGCTGGGCAGGGTGGTCTTCCTGCAGGAGGGGCTCTTCGTGGCTCACGGGGAACTGCAGCTTGGATTTTGGGAAGCAGGAGGATGTCTGCTTCCCGAGCCTGTAGGAGCTCGGACCACTTCTTTTCCCAGACATGGTGTTTTGCTCTGATCGGCCTACCTGGATTGTCCAGCAGGCCTGAGCCTCTCAACACACCAGTCACCGGTGCTTATTCGTGCCCACTCTGTCCCCGTGCTGCGGCTCCTCATTGGTCAGGGAGCAGCCTTTGTGACATCACAGACGTTGCTATGTCACTGGTGTCCATTGGGCCCTGATCAGGCCTCAGCCTGGAGATGTGTGTGCTGGGCACTCGGTCGTCCTAATGACTAGACCAGAATGTGACACTGACATGCGCCAGCGTGGCTGGTAACCCCTACCACAGCGGAGTGGAGCGGCTAGAACTCACACGTTATTAGCAGTGGGGGGAGGTTACAACCAGCAGCGGGGAAAGTCTGACAGTTTCTTGTAAAACTAAGCACACACGTACTATGTGACCCTGACGTTTTCTTCTGGGTATTCAGGAAATGTAAATATCTATCTGTCTACACACACACACACACACACACACACTGTGCACCAGAATGTTTATATCACTTTTATTCAGAATAGCCAAAACTGAATATAGCTCAGGTGTTCATCAACAGAAAAAAGGATAAACAAACAGTGGTATATTCATAAATCGGCAATAAACAAAGGAACTACTGATGCCCACAGTAAGAAGGATGGCTCTCCCAGGTACTATGCTGAGTAAGGGAGCCAGACACAAGCATATATACTGTGTACGTAGGTGTATGTGAAGTTCTAGAAGAGTCAGAATTCTGATTGCCTCCAGGGTGGAGGAGGGTCAGGACTGATATGAAGGAGACTTTGTGGATGTAGGTGTGCATTGCATGGATGTATCCATCTTTCAGAATTGTGCGGTTGAAATGTGTACATTTTCACATATGCCTTTTTTACTTATAAAAGGATTGTGTGGGGGCGCCTGGGTGGCTCAGTTGGTTCAGGGTCTGCCTTGGGCTCAGGTCATGATCCCAGGGTGGTGGGATTGAGCGCCCCGTGTCAGCCCCTGCTTTTCCCCTGCTCCCACTGCTCTCTCACTCTCTCTCAAATAAATAAAATCTTTAAAGGAAAAGAAGCATATGAATGTAATAACCAAGTAGCTTGGGAAGTGGTGGGGACGGCTCGAGATGAAGCAGAAGTGGCAGGATGGTGGTACTTGTCGAAGCTAGGCGATGAGTACAGGGGGTTGCATGATGCCGTTTTGCCGCTTTTATGTTTGAATTTTTTATGATACAAAGTTATGGAAAAGAAACAAAGGATGAAAGAATGGAAGAAAGAAGGCAGACGTTAGTAATCCATCATACCGTCCTTGTCTAAGAATCCACTTCAGTCCATCGTCTCTAATAACCCGAAGAGCATGTGAGAGAACACTTATTTTCCATCCTTGGCCTGACGCATACACTCCTGAGTTCGTTCAACACACGCACACACACACACACACACGGAGCAAAAAATAACTAGAACATCTTATTCCAGTATATTAAAGTGCTTAGCTTCAGGTGGTAGGATTATGAGTGATTTTTACCCTGTCTATATTTTGCTGCCTCTTCCAAGTGGATAATTATGAATATACATTTCTTTTTTTTTTAAAGATTTTATTTATTTATTTGACAGAGAGAGAGACAGCCAGCGAGAGAGGGAACACAAGCAGGGGGAGTGGGAGAGGAAGAAGCAGGCTCATAGCGGAGGAGCCCGATGTGGGGCTCGATCCCAGAACGCCGGGATCACGCCCTGAGCCGAAGGCAGACGCTTAACCGCTGTGCCACCCAGGCGCCCCTGAATATACATTTCTAATCAGAAAAGTAAACCGTACAAAATTTTAAAATACCATTTTTCATTGAGTTTCTCCTGTATTGTTACTATGGTTTCAAAAATTCAACAGGCTTTACCACATTATTGCTCAGGAAAAGCAATGCTGCTAATTGTATTATTTGTTAGCAAAAAAGCTTTTGCCAGGGTATGAGCCTCCAGGGTCCTTTTTTTGTATAGATAAAAATGCAATACCGCACAGGAGATCTGCTTATTAGACATTGGGCACGCTCTCTGTAGAACCAAAATAACTCTTCAGAAATTTCCTGCCAAATTCACAGCTAAACTGTTATGCAAATGTAACTACATCTAAATTAAAAGTGCTGAGATGATACAGCCAACCAACTTTGAAGTTTGATTGCTTTTGGTGGTGTAGGCCGAAAGGTTGGGATGTTTCAAAGTAAACAAGATGAATCACGCTTTAGTTTGTTTCCTGTTTGACCGGGGGTTTCTAGGATGCAGGAAAGCCAGAATGATAAATGAAAATAACCCAGAGTGAAGGAAAAGGAAAGCGTAGGATTAAGTGTTTGAGGGAAGAGCATCAAAGCCCTCAGAAAACAAAACTGGACGTGAACTTAATTGCAGGAGAATCCATAAGCCTTAGAACTCTACCTCAAAAAGGGAGGCCTGCCTTTGAATGATACATGTGAGAAAGTCTCGTCATTTAACTTTCTTGCGTTTATGTCTTGCCTTCTCAACTCAATTTTAAAATTGCTAGCTCCCAAGCGCAGGGAATCTAGCTTTTACTTCTGGCTACTTGTCATCGAGCTAGCTATAAGCTCTGAGAGGGCACACTGAATCCTCCGGAGTTAGACCTTTTGAACCTAGCCCAGTACCTCAGACGTGAATGAAAAACTCTTCCCAATCGCGTTACCTGGTGCCTTGCCCACAGTAGAAATTCAGTAGGTCTGTGTCGAAGTCATTCTCCATCGATCCTTGTATTCATCCCACGAATATTACTGGGTGTCCGCTACGTGCCAAGCACTCTTCGAGGTGCTGGAGACATGGCATTGAGCAAAGTAACATCCCTGCTTCCGTGGCGCTTAATGTTCTAAGGAAAAAATTACCATCTAGACAACATTACAATATACTTTTTAGTTTTCATTGAAATTACAACAACCATCCCCCATTTTAAATGTTCCCATACTAAAGCAACTCCTGGGTGCGCTGGGTTGACATTTCACTCTTGTGACACTTCACATGGGTAAGTGAATGTGATTAAAAGAGGTTTAAGGTGACACGTAGAAGCATACCTAATTCTTGCAATTGGAGGACTTTCCAAGATAACACGTGAGAATTGCTACAGAATATACAGTTCTTGAAGACTACATCCTCTGAACCAGGAGAGAGCTGGTTTCCAATAGAAACAGAGATTCCTTTCATTGACAAAGATGAATTGTTCCACTATGACTCTCCTCTTTCTAATTTCCTGGCTAGTCGAGATCAATCAATACTCCTTAGACAGTACCCATTTAAGGCTCTGACAAGTGTTATTTTTTAGAGGCCATTCTTTAAGCTTCTCATTAATGAAAAGCAGTACTGTTAGCATCCATTGCTACTTCCACTGTTTCCTGGCCTTGCTCCGTCTGCTCCTGATATTACAAACAGCTGAAATCAGTACATTGTGATATTATGCAAATGTGCTCTGGCAGATCGAGCTAAGAATAGTGTGCATTGGGCTATTTCAATTTATTTGGTGTATAGATGAATTTGGCGTTTTTTAATTAAAGAACTTTCTGGACACTTAAAAATATCTCTGCACTAGAGATGTGTTTCCTTACAAAGGTTAAATAAACACCAGTCTGAGGAACAGATTTTAAACTGGCTGAGGTTAAAAGTAGGAATTCAGAGAGGAAGAAAAAAGAGGGCATCCGGAAAGCAGATATTAGTGTTTTTCACAATGTCCTTTAAGATGAGCTATAGAAGCATGGGCTGGATGCCCAGTAGAGCTTGGTGGATTCAGCCCTGGTCAATTTACTGTAGCCAAAAGGTGCTGATTATGGCTCTCTGCAATCCTGGAGGGAACTTTCTAGTGTCATACTGCAGAGCTGGAAATTTGGGCTTGTCTTGTTCAACAATTTTTTAATGACTTGGAGGAGGATATTCATCTATATAAAATCTGCTTTTCACAAGAATTTGGTAGGGACAGTGAATGGATTGTTATGACATAATCAGGAGCCTTAAAGATCTCTCCAAGCCAGACTCTTCATCTGTATCTAGAAGATGAAACTTGATTGATATAAGTAAACATAAAGTTTGATATTTATGTTGAACAAAAAGCCCGTTTCTTATTTCAGGGGAATTCTTAGTCAAAGATCAGAAGACACTTCTTTCCAGGCCCTAATTTTTTTTTTTTGCATCTTAGGGGGGGAGTACACCTGACTTCTATAACGAAGATGATAGTCTTGTCTAATTGCCAGTTTTCCTTTTTCATTTGGGACAGAAGTGCACTGCTTCTGTACTTAAAAAATTACAAAGTAACCAACATACATATTGTCTCAGGACAGAAAGCAAGATCAGACATTTTTACAGAGCATCTCATGTTTTGTTCCCTTCCCTGGTAAAGCCTGTGATGCCTAAATTATCATTTGGAAATAGGATGGCCAAGTACTGGTAATACCACTTTCTAGGAATCCAAATGAGAGGTTAAGCCCATTTCTTTTTTTTTAAATAAAGGATTGTCACAGGGCACCTGGGTGCCTCAGTCTGTTAAGTGTCTGCCTTTGGCTTAGGTCATGATCCCAGGGTCCTGGGATCGAGCCTCACTTGGGGCTCCCTGCTCAGTGGCGATTCTGCTTCTCCCTCTCCCTCTGCCCCTTCCCACTGCCCCCTCCAACTCATGCTCTGTCTCTTGCTCGTGTGTGCACGCTCTCTCTCAAATGAATAAATAAAATTAAAAAAAATAAAAATAAAGGATAGTCACATGGGAAATGACCAAAACCTCCTGGTTTGGAAGGATAGGATTTTTCAAGTGTCTCCTGGCACAATACTGAAAGGAGCATACTTGAAAAGAAAAAAAAAACACAGGTTTTTCATTTACTGAAAGTAGATATGAATAAAGTATAAAATGCAACTTCCAAAAAAGCTAGTGTAGCCTTGGTTCTGTTAACCAAAATGGAATGTCCAAGGAAAACAGGTAATGGTTCTGCTTTGCTATGTACTAGTCAGCCCATCCTTGTGTTCTGTGTTCTCTTCTGGACACTATCTTGAGAGAGACTGACAAACGGGAGCATATCCAAATGCTGCTATCCATAGAGAGGATGAACGTTCTGGAAAGTACGTGATCACTGCGACCTTATAAATAAGTCTGGGCTATAGCCTCCTTGAGGGTGAGAAACCACAGAGAGATCATCAGAGTCCCAGCCTTCCCAGCTGTAGCAACCCTTAGAGCTGGAGCCCTGATGGGCTAGAGAGGACATCCAGGAACAACCAGTTCCCCAGCCAACCCACCACTGACTAAAAATGCATCTCTGCAACTGACAGAATGTGGAGCAGAAATGAGCCAGGCCCCCTGAGCCCTGCCCAAATTGCCAACCCACAAAATCATGAACAAATAAATGGCTGTTGTTTTATAGGGCAGTTTGTTATGCAACAATAGAAACTGGTAGGTGCTTTTATCTAGCAAATTCTGCTTCTAAAAATAACTCTCTGCAAGGCGTATGTACACATATGATCACTACCGTACTTCTAATAAGAATAAAAATAGAAAAAAGAGGACTAGTTAAGAATCATGGCCTATCCAGGTAACGGAATCCTCAGCACTGGAAAGGAATTGGGTGGTTCTCCATCTATATATGTGGAAAACTGTCTAAGGTATGTTGTTAAGTGAAAAAGCAATGTTCAGAACAGTGGGAACAGTTAACCACATTTATGCAAGTAGACAAGTATAGGCATACACGAAAATGTATACACAGAAACAATCCAGAGGGATGCACAAGAAACTAGGGGCAGTCTCGAGCTAAGGAGTTGGGCTGAAAGTTGAGGACAGGAAGAGGACTTTGTACCTTTCATTCCTTCCAATATGTTTTTTATTTTTTATTTATTTATTTATTTTTAAAGATGAGTTATTTATTTGACAGAGAGCACAAGTAGGGGAAGCAGCAGGCAAAGGGAGAGGAAGAAGCAGACTCCCTGCTGAGCCGGGAGCCTGAGCTCCGATCCCAGGACCCTGGGATCATGACCTGAGCCAAAGGCAGATGCTTAACTGACTGAGCCACCCAGGTGCCCTAAAACTTGTGCATTTTCAATGAATTCAGTTTATTGTATGTAAATCTTATCTAAAGTTAACTAAAAAATTTAGAAAGTATCCTAACTGGAGTACACAAGAGGGAGACGAAGTACTCTGCTAGGTGCTGGGGATACAGTGGTGAGCAGAAAAATGCCTTTGGTCTTTTTCACATGGATTACAGGTTATACAATGAAGGTGACTGCAAAGAAAATAATCATGGAGAGTTACCGACTCCAAAAAAGGACGAGCAAGGAAAGCGGAGGTTTTAGGAGAGCCTATGCTGAAAGAGCTTGCCCTAGCTTGTGAAGTCAGGGGAGGAGGGTGGAAATTGGTCCAAACAGATGGGGCATCAGGAACTCCCCTAACCTTCATAAGCTATCTCTCATTTGGCACATGCCACAAACTTTTAGTGTAGGATTGTCATGTGCAGGTTATCTTCAGTCCCTAACTAGACTGTAAGCAACTTGAGTCTGGAGCCTGGAGCCCATGTCCCATATCTCTTTGTATCTCCCTCTTCTAGTATTTAGAGGAGGGTGTACACAGTAGACAGTTCATATTTACCAAGTGACTACTTTGCCTGCAGACCAAAGAGCCTAGAGGCATCCAGTGTTGCCTCCTGTGGGAGCTAGTGGCTGTGGGAGGAAACAGACAAGATGCCTGGCTCCCCACCCTCCCCTCCCCGTCCCTTTCTAAGACCGGACCCACCATGGCTCTCACTGTTCCTTGCTTCTGGCTTTCCCAGTGCCTGCTCCCCGGACACACCGTTTGGGGCAACGTTCGCCCAGGCATTTGCAGTTTTCGTTTTTCACTTCACGAATTTGATCTGTGCTTTAAAACTCCTCTTTCACCTTCTATCTCAATCAAACAATGCAGTCACTTTGACAGCCACTGACACATGGCGAGGGCTCAAGAAATATCTATCAGTCCATTGAAATGTCAACCTCAGCCCATAAAAGGGCTCGCTCCGTTGTCCTAGAACACGAATTCAGCGTCTCTCTGAACCTGAACTGAAAATAGCTCTCCCAAAGTTGTGCCGGGGTGCCGTGTTTACACAGCCCCGGATTTCACCGTTAGCCACATGGAGCTTTTAACCGCCAGCACTGGGGATTGTAACAGTTGAGTCTACATGTCACCTGTCTTAACATGCTGTTTCAGGTCACCGTTTGGCCAGGTTGCTCTATTGTGTGAAAATCGGCCATTAGCACGGACTAAAAATAAAGAAGTGGCTCTTCTGTTAGATCCGCGACTTTAGAGGTGTAGGGATATGAAAATGGTTGATGTCCTAGAACAAAGAGAATATCTCACAGACTTGAAGAAAGAATCTCCCAGAAAGTGCTGGGGGATTTTTTTTTAAAGCTACGAGTAAGCAGACAAGCCATAAATGGGATTGCCCTCAGCATGACCATTGATTACTTTATCGGCTGCTCATTCAATTAAAAGTCTTTGGGTGGTAGCTCTTCTAACTCAACCTTGCTCTTTAGAAAAGAAAATTAAGAAAAGAAACGAAATACTTCGCATAACCACTAATTATGTAAATTGTGCCGGGACGGTTATTTCTTGTGTAAACAAGGGCATGAAAACTAAGAGGAGAATTGAACTAGTCTACAAACTGGAGTTCTTTACTAAACATCAGAGTCCTTGACCCTCAAAATACAGCATCTCTTCAGGCCGAACCCACTGTGCTTTAGACTATTGACAGGGCATGTTCGAAGTTAATATAAAGAGAAAACATAGACCTCCAGAACTTCAAATCAAGGAACACTGCACTCCCAAAACTGCATCGATGAATCATGTTATGAGGTGTATGCTGTGGCAGATTGGCTATTATTCATGTCACCGTGCTGTATTAGTCTTGATATTGACATGAAATATAAAGGCAGCCATTTCTGCATGTAAAAAATCAGAGTGATGGTGTAATGGGAGCGATTGTAAGTAAAATACGGCAACAGCCAGTTAGCATGAATAATTAACTTTGCGAGGAGGCCCCAGGAGCCACAGGAACCTGGGATTTGGTGCAGTGTCTTTATATTTTAGATAATTATTTTCTTAGCCACTTTGTAAAGTGTCAGAGGCTTCATTCCTTTCAAATGGTTACTTATTTGTCCTTACTGTTCCAATAAGGATAGATTTCCTTTGCTTGAAAAGTGTTTTTGCTTCTGTTATCTTGTTTCCTTCTCACAACAGCCCTAAGAAATTGGCAAGAAAGTTGTTATCATCCTGTTTTATGCATGGGGAATAGAAGCCCCTAGAAATTAGGAACTTGCACAGCATTGTCAGTTAGTATGTGGCTGAGCTTGGCCCTGCTGACACCTTAGTTTCAACTCAGTGAGACTAATTGTAGACCTTGCCTCTAGAACTAAGAGTTCAGAGAACACATCTGTGTTGTTCTCAGCCTTTCAGTTTGTGGCAATTTGTTACAGCTGCAATAGAAAATGATTACAGGGAGATATATAACCAGATGATAAAGTGAAGTGTGAGTGCCCACTTTGTCAGCATATATACTAAACCTGGAGCTGTAAAGAGAAGAGTGGCCTGAAGCAGAACCACGAAGTGTTTCTTTCATAGTAGGACAAGGAGAACAGTTTAATAATTTGTTCTAGAAAAATCGGCTGCCCATATGAAAATTAAGTACATGTGGATTTCTACTCCGCACTACATACAAAACTCAGTTTTCGGTGGCTTGGAAGTCTAATGTGAAAAGCAAAACTTTTATTAATTTTCTAGAAGAAAATCCGGGAAAATATCCTTATGAGTTTAGAGTAGAGAAATAGTTCTTTAAGAAGACAAAGAAAATGTACACTGTAAAAGGAACAACCTGATAAAAAGAACCAGTGGTGGTTCTATTTTTAAACATTCAAATACAAAAAAAAATAGGTTTTTAAGTGATAAGACGCACTGCATGTTGGGAGAAAATAAAAAAAAAAAAAAGACTACCGTCCAGAATATGTAAAAAATTCCCACAAATCAGTAAGGAAAAGTCACTCCAACAACAATGAAGGTATGATTCTAGCTCACGCTCTGGTGGCTCCACAGAGAAGGGACTGAGGCAATGAAAATTCTGCCCTCCATTCAGTTTCCTTCTGACACTCCCCACGTGAAACCAAATAGAAGTGGCCCAAGACCCATCAGATTTGAAGTCTAAGCATATTAAGTTGGGAGACCATATTAAGGAGAGTTTGGAGACCAAGGGCAAATCCCATACAATTACGATGGGACTGTAAATTCCTTCAACTGCTTTGGAGAGCAATTTGGCAATATTTATGAAAGCTTAGCTCATACGTACTTTATTTTTTAAAAAGATTTTATTTATTTATGAAAGAGAGAGAGTAAGCACTGACATGGGGAGGGGCAGAGGGAGAGGGACGAGCAGACTCTACACTGAGCGCAGAGCCTGACCTAGGACTCCATCCCAGGACCCTGAGACTATGACCTGAGCTGAAGGCAGACGCCCAACTGACTGAGCCACCCAGACACGACTCATACCTACTTTATGACCCAACAATTGTACTTCTATGTATATATTCTACAGAAAGATAGGCACTAGTGCAGCAAAAGATAAATACAAGAAAGTTCACGGTATAATTACCTTAAAACATGTTTTGAAAAACAATCCATCGATTAGAATTCATGACTACCTTGTAGTAGACTCAAGCCTGAATATGCAGTACACTCAAGGAGACAGCACAGAGGAATCTCACACACAACACTGAGTGAAAGTGCACATCACAGAAGAATACTTTCAGTATAATTCCATATGAGGTTCTCAAAACGTGGTGTATAGTTCTACATCTGTGTGTAGCTAAACGGTATAGAATTGCGTGGAATAATGGACATCAATTCGGAATAGTAGCTACATCTGAGGTTATGGAAGGGCTGCCTAGGAGGCTTCAATACACTGATGATGTCATTCCTTTTTAACCCAATGATGAGTAAATAAGTCCTCGAATATTTTATTCAATTTTATGCCAGAAATATTTTATAATGCTCTTTCAAACACGAAGTATGACAGGTGCTGGAAAAGAGACACGCCCAGGGGCCTCTGAGAGCCCAGAGGAGGGGCCCATAACCTAAACCTGGTCAGGGTGGTCAGGGAAGGATTGCTAGTGGTGCTAGCATTCATCAGATGGTTTAGGCCATCCTAAAATCTCCGGGACATCAGTGTGGGAAGAAATCAGTGTGGTGTGGCTACATCATTGAGGAGCTAAACTTTACATGGGCCCGAAGGAACAGGGAAAAATGGCATGGAGAGGGCAGTAGTTGGAAATAAGTAGCTAACTCAGAGAGAGGGGACAGAGGCTTCTAGAGAGAGCATGTTTCCTTGCAAAAGACAAGTGTTAGCCAGTAGGGTTCTAAGTTTTATTCACTTAGAAACTAGAATTTCCCCAAGGAAAATTTACCCTCAATCCATAAAGAAAAGCTCAAGGTAGGGAAATTGGCTTGGTTATGGTATGACTATCATCCCTTCAGTGTGTGTTGTGCTCTCTTGCCTACAAAGCTTGTCTATACTCACAGACCCGAGAGGTAAGAGGACAAGCAGCATAATCCCCCCATATTACAGGAAGCAAGTTAAAGCCTTAGACAGATACAATGACTTGCCCAAGGTTACCTGACTGATAAGTGGTGGGATCAAGCCTAGAACCAGTTCTTCCAAGTGCAAGTTCAAAATTTATTCTACTAACGTCTGAGTATTATTCCACATTTCACACCTGAAGTTAGATCAACAGTTGAACACATTGTCTTACATAAACACGAATCAAGTGAAGAGCTTTTTAGCAAATTTGAATGGGATGAGAGTGCTCACAGACACATTGTTGATAATTTATTTGTACAAGGCAATGATTTATTGCAGTGGAGTGAATTGCCCAATCCCTTGGGAAGGGTGGGTTGGTAAGTAATTGGGATATTCCAATGTGCATAACCTTTTTAAAAGTACACAGCCTGATTAAAAGTGTAGTCTTCCAGAATAAATGGTTCAGAGGTTACATTTCTCTATTAGACTGAAATTCTATAAATGAAATTAATGAAATAAAGCTGATGAGGTCTTCTAATAGAGTGGTTATGAAAATTGCCCTTTGGCGGATCGGTCAGCCTGTCTGTGAGCCCACAGAGGGGACAAAGCATGATCTCAGTGCAGTTGTAGGTGACCAGTTGGGTTAAAAAGATTTCCTGGATTTTTTAAAAAAGATTTTATTTATTTATTTGACAGAGAGAGAGACAGCCAGCAAGAGAGGGAACACAAGCAGGGGGAGTGGGAGAGGAAGAAGCAGGCTCCCAGCAGAGGAGCCTGATGTGGGGCTCAATCCCATAACACTGGGATCACGCTCTGAGCCAAAGGCAGACGCTTAACGACTGAGCCACCCAGGCGCCCCTAATTTTCCTGGATTTTATACTTGGAGAGAGCCATATAGCACAAAGGTCAGTAGCCAGGGCATTGAAGAAAAAATGGTGTTGAAACCTATCGATCACATTTGGAGACCCATTCTGACCCTAACGTTTCACTTGATATTATGGGGGCAAACAAAGGCATGATGTAAATTCTCTGCCTTCAAGAAGCTTACAGTTACATTTGGGGACCATAAAACATCGCAACACAGTAAATTTTGAGGTATCCACTGCAAGAACTATTTGGAAGAAACTAATTACAATGCCTAGCAGATATCTGTTACTCAATAAAAAACAGGTGGGGTGGCATCTTGAGAAATTTTGTGCCAGTAGTTGGTTTCTTTGTAAAATATTTGAGAAATATGGTGAAACTACCACCATGTTTCTCAGATGGTTTGAGCCCTACACAATGTGAAAGGCAAGAGAGGACAAAATGGCTCCTGGGCTGATTATTCAATCAACAAAGGGCTTCTGAAGCCATTGATTGGCAAAAAAAGATGCAATTTTGTTTAAATTGCATCTACCTTCAAGTGGTAATAGTTTAAAGAGATAAAATGATTTGTTAAAAAAAATTCCAAACAGTATTCCGTAACTCGCATTATTCCCCAAGTAACAAAGAGATACTTTATCCACTTTTTAATACATGCCAAAATACGAGGCATTTAACCATGATTTTAAATACAACTGGAAATACTTTATAATTAGGACAAGATCTAAGAAAAATCTCATAAGGAAAAAATAATAAAACAGTGTTTAGGGCTAGGAAAACAAAAGCAGTATGCAGTAATTGGATGAGCTCAAAGAAAAAGAACAAAGGATAAGCAATAACGTATTAAATTATTGTTAATTGGAAAAGCCAAGATGTTCCTCCGGGCAGAAATCAGTAATTAGAATGTGGTGAAGCTCATTATCATCATCTGGGTTGGAAATAAAAAGTGGATTGCATATCCTCTCTACTCAAGTTTCTCCCAGTCAACAACATTTAGAGATTTCTACCGGTGAGAGAAAGCAGTTCAGGAAGTAAAATGTAGCATTTCAACCTTTTCTCCCTTAGAGACAGTATACCAGGAGGCTTCTGAAGTCCTTGCCTTCCGATCAACACCTTTGGGCTCCAGGCCACTCAACACAACAGGGGTCTAGAGCTAGGTAGCGAGCAGCCTGTGGTAGGAACTGGCTTCAGCTCTTGCAGATCTCACTGATTTCCCGATTTCTGCTCTTTGGAACAGTGTCTGACTAGACCTGTGGCCTACACCACCCTACCTCCATCCCCTCTCCAACCTTGATTGACAAACCTACGTGGCTCCACCTGGCCCGCCCATTCCATCGTCACCCCCTGCCTCCAGGGTTACGAGATTCCATGGATCCTTTCTCTAGGCCCAGAGCTCTGGATTCCCCAACCCATTTTGGGTTTCACTATGCAAATCCATCCCACACACCAAGAAGTAGGCCCTAGATCCGTGTTTCTCAAAATATGATTCATAGACCACCGGAGTCAGAAATGCCTTGGGTAGGCATGAAGCTTGCTCAAAGCTCAGATTTACTGAACCAGAATAGTGGAGCTGGAGCCCAGAAATTGTCATTTAAATCCGTACTCTGGGAGATTTTATCATACATGAATATTTAAGAACCAGTCCTTGTTGCTTGTTGTTGGTTCTTCCCTGGGAAGTGCCTTGCCCCAAATCCACATATAGCTTTTTCTCATCCTTCATGGGTCAGCTCCTATGTCACCCCCTCCTAAAGGCTTTCCAGGTCCTCTCTAGAGCACGGTGCCCTGCCCCCCCCCCCCCCTT
>NW_024423319.1:10937871-11025391 GCF_017311325.1 Ursus maritimus | reverse complement strand
GCTTGAAGTCATCATCACATCGTCATCTTTCATTTTCTTCGCCATAGTTAACATTATCTAAGGTTATCTTACTGTGTATGTGTTTACTCACGCATCGTCCGTCTTCCCCAGTGAGAATGCAAACTCCACGAAAGCAGCACCTGATCTTTCCTTCACAGCACTTCGTTCGCTGTGCCTGTGACAGTGCCTGACACATAATAGGTAGGTTCTCAGTAAATATTTGCTGAATTAAGCAAACACTGACCAAATGGCAACACCCAACTTTTCAGGAATGGTGAAGTCTTTTTATTTTACTCAGTTGAGTTTTGTTTTTTAACAATCTGACCCAGGTATGCACGTGCATTTTGAATCTGCCTCTGCGGTTGTGTCATCTCTGTGTAAACGAGCAGTTGCACAAGCCCTACAAAACTGACGTCTGTGTGTGTCAGCCCTCCTTCAATTGTGAAAACCCTCTGAAACATTTGGAGAAGTAGTTGTTTGGATAAATTATTTTTCTAGATAGATGAAGAGTAACCCTTAAGTTTCATGGGACTCTTTCTATAATATTCTACGTACTTGCAGTATTACGACTTACAACAAATATATCTGAATGACCAAAATATATTCCTCATGTATATTTGGTCTTTGTCCACGGTTCCTGCCTCACAGGAACCTTTAGGATTTCCTAAAGGATGAGAGCAGAAAGGTGTCTTTTGTTGTCAATCAGGTTACTTGTGGAAAACAACTAAGTCTGGGGGCTGCTTGCTTCTGGAGCTATCCAGTGATTAGAGGGTTGAAACTGGAAGTCCCACCCCACCCCCCAACCTTGGGGGAGGGGAGAGGGACTGGAAATTGAGTTCAGTCACCAGTGGCCAGTGATTTAATCAGTCACGCCTCTGTAATGAAGCCTCCATAAAAACCCAAAAAAGATGCCGGGTTCCGAGAGCTTCCGGGTTGGTAAACACGAGGCGGTTTGGGGAGAGGGCAGGGAGGCTGTGCGCCCTTTCTCCAGACCTCACCCTATGCATCTCGTCCTTATGCCTGTTCCTGAGTTGCATCCTTTTATAATAAGCCAGTGATCTAGTAGGTAAAATGTTTCTCTGAGTTCTGTGAACCACTCTAGCAAATTAATTGAGCCTGAGGAGGGGATCTTGGCAACCTCTGATTTATAGCCAGTTGGTCTGAAGTACAGGTAATGTTCTAGGCTTGCTACTGGTGTCTGAAGTCGGGGTGGGGGGCAGTCTTGTAAGACGGACTCTGGAATCTGACTCTATCTCCAGGTAGACGGTGTTAGAATTGAGTTGGGAACTCCTCCCCAACACACACGTTGGAAATTGATTCTCAGAACACTAAAAGAGCACTTCTTGGCCTTAATGAAGGTATTTTTTTTTTTTAAGATTTTCTTATTTATTTGAGAGAGAGAGAGCGGGGGAGGGGCAGAGGGAGAGAAACCCAAGTGGATCTTGTGCTGAGCACAGAGCCCAATGCAGGGCTTGATCTCATGACCCTGAGATCAAGACCTGAGCCTAAATCTAGAGTCCGACGCTTAACCCACTGAGTGACCCAGGCATCCCAGCCTTCTGAATGTATTAAAGGGCCAGGAACTTGGCATATGGCTTGGGATCACCTGAGCAAAGATTCCCAGGCATTCAGATATCAGGGATTCATTAAGGACACACCGAAGCCCCATTATCAGAGTGTGTAGAACACAGCAATCCCTCGAGTTAATAAATTTATTCTGCCAGTTTATCCATGCTTTCCTGAGCGTTTGGGCACTTACGGTGGCTCTTTTGAAGAAATGTACCTTGTTTTATTGCGATCCAGCAGCTTAAATGATCTTCAATCCACTATTTTTACCACTGATTTATTATCACGGGGGGCTAATACCTTTGGGTAGACCTTGCTCCACCGATGCCATTTAATTAAAAGTTGCAGTTTTGTATCATTATTTTACAGATAAGCAACAAAGGCTCAGAAAATTTAAATAACTTACCTAACGTCCACAGAGTATATGACTACTTGTAAACTGATCTTCCAGAAATTGTTTACTTGGCTGCCCAGATGAGTAGCAAGACTGCGTTGGATTCCCAAGTTCTAGTCTTTCCTAACAAGCTTTGTCCATTGCTAGCTCATTAAATACAGATGAGAAGGAGATATGTGGATTCATTTTTATTTTCCTTATTTGTAGGTTTTTACATAGGCCTTTTTTGAGAAAGTAATACATTATCATAATAAATCCCATGCAGTAGAGAATGGTATACAGTGAGACGTACCTATGGCAGCCACAGTGCAACCACCACCCAATGGTCTCTTGTCTGTCCTTCCAAAGTGTTTCATGCATAGAAGACAAGAAACTATACACACACACACACACACACATCTATAATATAAAATATATATATATATATATTACACAGACTGAAACATCTGTACCTTGACTTTTTTCACTTAATGTTTTTTAGAGACAATTACTTAAAAAAAAGATTTTATATATTGAGAGCAAGATAGAGCACAAGTGGTGGGGAGGGGCAGAGGGAGAGGGAGAGGGAGAAGCAGAGCAGGGAGCCTGATGCAGGCCTCGATCCCAGGACCCCGAGATCATGACCTGAGCCGAGGGCAGACACTTCACCAACTGAGCCACCCAGGCGCCCCCCTAGAGATAATTATTTTTCATTATAAACCTATACATCTCCTGTCAGTTTGAATTTACCCACGTCCTACAATTACATCTTTGAAGCACACACAAATAATTAAAAGAATGAGACAGTGAGCACGAATATACACATTATATAGATTTCAGAATTAACAGTTTACAATGTCTGTTTTATCACATATCTATCCAACGATCAATTCATCTTATTTTATGTAATGCATTTCCAAAATCAGTGGTGGACATCAGTTCACTTCAGCGGGAAACAACACAGAATAGCTACCATCAGCCAGAGTTACATGTTTGTTCACAGTTCTTAAGGTAGAATTTACACAAAATGAAATGTAGAAATCTTAAATGTAACATTCAGTGAGTGTCAAGAAAGGACTACACCCTGTAACCCCAAAGTCTCTCAAACTATAGAACATTACCATCACTCCAGAAATTTCCCTAATGCCTCATTCCCTGTCGCACCCTACCTACACCCTCACCAGAGGCAATGTTCTGATTTTTTTTCCCCATTAGATTAGTTTTGTCTGTTCTGGAACTTCATATCAGTGGAATCAGACAGTATGTACTCTCTTGTGTAGTAAGGCTTTTATTTGACATAATACTTTTGCGATTCGTTCATATTGTTGTGTGTATCAGTAATTTGTTCCTTTTTATTACTGAACTGTATTCCATTGTATAAATATGCAATATACATTTTACACTTATGTCAATGATCCATCCCAAATTAATCTTTGTTTACGATGTGAGGTAGAGGTTGTGCTTTATTACCTTTCCATATGGATAACCAATCGTTCCACTGCCATTTGTTGAAAAGATGTTCCTTTCAACATTGGATTGCTTTAGTGACTTTTTCAAACCCTGAAATAGCTGTTGTAAGTGTGGGTCTTTTTTCTGGACTCTGTTGCATTATTTCTTTATGCCAGTACTGTACTGTCTTAGTAATGTAACTTGAGAGTAATCCTTGAAATAAGGTAGTGTGCTTCTCCAAATGTGTTCTTTTTCTTACTGCTTTTAGTGTTCTAGATCGTTTTAATGCCATATACATTTAGGGAAGTGGGTTGTCAGTTTCTCCAAAAATCATGGTGGGATTATGTTTGAGATTGCATTGAATCTATAGATCAATTTGGGGATTGATAACTGACATCCTAGAAATGTTAAGTCCTCCAATTCATGAACATAGCAAATGTCTCCATTTATTTAGGTGTTAATTACCGCCAGTAAAGTGCTGAATAGCACTTACGGTGAAAGCGGTCATCCTTTCCCTGTTCTGAGGGGAAAAGCATTCACTATTTCACCGTTAAATGTGATGTTGAATCTAGGTTTTTTTGGTAAATGCCTTTTATCTATATAAAGAAGTTTCCTTCTATACCTAGTTTGCTGACGGTTCTTATGATGAGTGGGTGTTGAATTCTGCCATATGTGGTTTTTCCTTTATTCAATAAATATGGCAAATTATGTTGTTTAATTTTTTGAATTATACCAATCCTATATTCCTGTGATAAGTGTTGCATGGTTATGATATATCTTTCTATATTTTTGAGTTTTATTTGCTTAAATTCTCTTGTTTTGTGCCTGTACTTATGAGGGATACTGGTCTCTTAGTGTTTTTTTTTTTATTTTTAAGTTTTATTTATTTATTTTTAAGGCATTTCTACATGCAGCGTGGGGCTCGAACTCACAACCCTGAGATCAAGCATTGTAGGCCCCTCCGACTGAGCCAGCAGGTGCCTCTGTTTTTTGCCCTTTTTTTTGGTAATGAGTTCCACACATATTAAGATTATGTTTATGCTTTGTCTCATAAAATAAGTTGTGAATTGATCCCTCTTCCTGTATTATCTGAAAAAGTTTTTCATGTTATTTTCTTCTTAAATATTGGATACAATTCACCAGTAAAGGCCTATGAGCCAGCAGTTTTCCTTTTGGACAGTTAAAAAATAACAAAATCAATTTCTTAAAGCTTTAGTGTGTAATTTAGTTTTTCTGTTTTATTTTTTGTCAATTTTGGGAAATTGTATATTTCAGTAAATTTGCACATTTCATCTCTGTTGTCTGCTTTGTCCTAAAATGATCCATAATATTCTTTATTATACTTCAATTTTATTTACTTCAATATCTGTAAGATTTGTAGTGATAACTACTCTTTCATTACTTATCTTGCTAATTTGTGTTCTTCCTCTTTTTTCCTTAATCAGTCTAACTAAGGGGTTTATCACTTCTGTTGGACTTTTCAGAGAATCCAATTTTGGCTTTGTTTGTGTCCTCTGAGGATTGTCTGTTTTCTGTTGCATGGATATCTGCTCTTCATTATTTATTTCCCTCTGCTTAATTTAGAATTAAAAGTTATCTTTGCGTTTCTTTTTCTAGCTTTTTGGAGTGGAATTTTTTTCTATTGTAAATACTTACAACTACAAAGTTTTCCCAAGTGCTGCTTTATCTACATTCCACAATTTATATATATCATATTTTTATTTATATTTATATATTTTATTACTATTGTTATTATTACTGGGTTCAAAATATTTTCTAATGCCCCTTGTGATTTATTATTTCGTCTCCTGATCATTTAGTAGCAAGTTGTTCTGGTTCCCAGGTATTTTTTTCCTTTTCTAGATATATGTTATTTTTATGGGTTTATAAGTTAACTCCCTGTGATCAGAGAACCTATTTTGTATGATTTCAGTCCGATTAAATACAATGGACTTTTTCTTTTGGCCCAGATGGTGGTCTCTCTACACTCAAATGGGAATGTTCACTCTACGACCGAAAGGTATGGTGGCCCGTAATACAAACCAACTCAAAGTGCTTGATAAAAGTTGTTCAGATCTTCTCTTTACTGATTTTTGTCTTCTTCTACAGTTACTGAAAGAGGGATGTTAAAATCTCCAGCTATGAGGACAGAAGTCTCAAGCTTTCCTTTTTACTTTGTCACATTTGTTCATTATTTTGAAGCTCTGTTATAAAGTACATAAACATTTATTATTGTTACATCTTCCTGATGAATTGACCCCCCTTTTTAATTATGAAAGGCCCCCCTTTATCTCTGGTAATACTCTTTTATTGAAGTCTTTCTTATCTGATATTAATATAGTGACCCATGACATCCTAGGCATACTTTAATATCATATATCTTCTTTTCCCATCAATATAATTTTTAAACATTTTATTTATTTATTTGAGGGAGAGAGAGAGAGAGAGTGCGTGTGCGAGCACGAGCAGGAGGAGGTGCAGAGGGAGAGGAGAAGCAGATTCCCCCCTGAGCAGGGAGCCCAATGCAGGGCTTGATCCCTGGACCCCGGGATCATGACCTGAGCCAAAGGCAGACGCTTAACCCACTGAGCCACCCAGGCGTCCCTCGATATTTTTAAAATCGTTTTGTTTCTGTACCTTTAAAGTGTATCTCTAGCCGATAGCACATACTTGGGTCTTGGTTTTTATCCATTCTGACAACTTCTGCGTTGTAATTGGAGTGTTTGTTTATCATCAACGTTTACTGTACACTTTGATACAGTTGGCTTACCATTTTACTATTTATTTTGTGATGTCTCCTTTGTTGTTTATTCTGCTAATCCTCTTTTCCTTCTCCCTATTGGATTAATTGAATATATTTTTCTAGAAATCCATTTTATTTTATCTTTTGGCTTTGTAGCTATATCTCTTTCCTATATTTATTTTAGTATTTACTCGAGAGATTACTATACACTTCCTTAACTTTTCAACAGTCTACTTAGGGGTGCCTGGCTGGCTCAGTGGGTTAAGCGCCGGATTCTCGATTTCCGCTCAGGTCGTGATCTCAGGGTCGTGATTTTATTGATTCCAGGTGTTCGTAGTTTACATATTAACATAGTGACTCTGAGAGAGGCAGGATCACAGGATCACAGAATGTCAGAGCTGGAAAAGATCTTAAAAATCATCCAGTCCAGTGTTTCCCCAGAGGGACACGACTGGCATTTTGAGGGAGACAATTCTTGATTGTGCAGGACTGTCATGCATGTGGTGGGACTTTCTGTATCATGGCACCTGCCTTCTAAATGTCAAAAATGCCACCATACATTTCCACAGTCCCAAACGGGGGTATTGAACAGCCCTCAGGGAAGAATCATTGTTACAAAACCGCATTGTCCAGGTGGAGAAACTGAAATTCAGAGAGGGTAGGTAACTTGCTTAAAGTTGAACACCATTTTTTTTTTATTTTTTTTACGGAACTGTGACTAACGCCTGGTTCCCATTTGAATTCTCTGAACTGTACTGTGCGTGAGATTGGTCATGAAAATACTCCAACTATAGCTAAAATGTAAAACTAGGAGATATTTTTATTTCTTGTGTCCTAAATGAATACCACGTGTTGGAAAAAATCACCCTGAAGAAGTTAAGAGGTGGGGGCTCTGAACAAGACTTCAGTCTACGCTCCGTGGACCTTTCATAGCACGAGAGTTGCATTTGCTTCTTATTCTCTGCTGGGCTGATTTAGCTACGTTTATAAAATGCTCCATGTAAAACCTTCACACACACACACAAAAGGCTCAATATAATCTCAGAATAATTAGTGTTTTATTTTGGTTCTGTATAAATATGTATACATTTCTATTTTTAAATTCTGAAAAGCTCAGTTCTTAGTATTTTTTTTTCTCGAGTTTAATGGGCATGAATACAATCTTTTGCTGCTTCCTGTCATAAGCAGAGCCACTCAAACAGCTCCCAAAAGCAGCTTGGAAACTAGCGCCCACAGTTGTGCTGCCCACACATGGCTCAGCCTGTCCTCGCAGTCCCAGTGTGAGGCAGGTATTTAACTCCGTCCCTACGAGATCCGAACCTGTGTCAGATTGGCCATGTGCTGAGCAGGGCAGGTGGCCCAGATGTGGGATAACCACCGAGGAGAGGAGGCTGTGGTTCAGAATGCCTGGGATGAGAAATGACACCAAGTCTTGGACAGGAAAAGGCTAAATATGTACCAGACACTGAGATGATGCTTCTTCCTTTGGACAAGAACAAGTTTAGATGGGACCAAAAACAAAGCCACAAGGCAAATACATGAATAGAAACATTTAGCAGATGGATAGGGCAAAGGGGGTTCTGAGTGGGTGTTGGCAGAGATTGTCATAGTTCTTGGATTCCATCCAGCCGGATTGCTGCTGCTGAAGTATGTAAGACTTTCTTTGTTAGCATTTGTGAGTATTTAATAGGAAGGATTTTCACTAGGGCATTTCATCATTAGGTGGCATGAGATTATTTATTCATTTGTTTCATATAACAAATATTTATTGAGTACCTGCTAAAAGTCTGGCATTATTCTAAAATGCTGTAGGGAGAGAGACAAATACCGCATGCTCTCACTTATGTATGGAATCTTAAAAAGAAAAAAACCAACCCCCAAACAAAAAACCAAACTCTTAGGTACAGAGAACAGATTGGTGGTTGCTAGGGGTAGGGTGTGGGTAGGGGGCAAAATGGGTGAAAGGAGTTAAGAAGTACAGACTTCCAGCTGTAACATAGGTAAGTGCGGGAATGTCATATGTAGCATGGCGACTCTAGTTAAGGATGCTGTATTGCGTGTTTGAAAGCTGCTAAGAGAGTATCTCTTGAAAGTTCTCATTGCAAGAAAAAATTCTGTAACTATGTATGGTGACACACGTTAACTAGATTTATTGTGATTATTTCACAACGTATACAAATATGAGATGATTATGTCTTACACCTGAAACTAATGTTACGTGGCAGTTACACCTGAGTTTTCAAAAATGGTGTGGATACCATGGGATGGAGGGGAGAGAGAAAGATTGAGAGAAGAGCTTACTCTTCTGAAGCTAACCCTCTCACTGGGTATATCGATAATAAGGGGGATAGGAAGCACAGGTGGGGATGGTTAGGGAAATCTCAGATAAAATACCGTGTGAGCAGAGACATGAAGGAAGTAAAGGAGAAGATAGGTCCAGGCAGAGGCAACAGCAGGTATCTCTCTAAGCCTGGGGCAAGCCTAGTATATTCCAGGAACAGCAGAGAGACAGTATGGCTGGAGGGAAACAAGGGAGGGGAGAGTGAGTGGTAAGAGATGAGGAACTCTTCCATTACCATCAGTTCATGTCTCATTGGAAATGTGTGATGGGACTGATTTTGTGATTTTGCAAGAGGAAGGGGCAGCTATGGGTGAACCATGTTCCACGGTTTCAGATCATCTTATGTGTCCCTTTCTTTTCCAGTATTGAACCTCTGTTCCCTTTATCCCTGTCTTTGTCCACATCTCTGTTTATCCTTTTCCTTCTGCTAGAGAACTGAATTTAGCAAATGTAGTCGAATAAATCCAGGAACTAGAGCAGACAGTTGTGGAAGACAAATGCCAGTTCTGAGTACTGTTTTTAAGATGGCTGAGTTGTATCCTCAAAGGTAGGTTCAGGATGGTCATAAGAGTCATGGGTGCAAGCTCACTTCTCTCCAGAAAAGGAATCCAGGCCTCTCAGCTCCTGAATCCTAC
Organism: Ursus maritimus; assembly: GCF_017311325.1. Classification (NCBI taxonomy): domain Eukaryota; kingdom Metazoa; phylum Chordata; class Mammalia; order Carnivora; family Ursidae; genus Ursus; species Ursus maritimus. Next base: position 11,016,284 of record NW_024423319.1, on the reverse strand, counting down.
CTCCTAGAGTCTCTATTTTTTTTTCAATTTTTTAAAAAGATTTTATTTATTTATTTGCAGAGAGAGACAGCCAGTGAGAGAGGGAACACGAGCAGGGGGAGCGGGAGAGGAAGAAGCAGGCTCCCAGCAGAGGAGCCTGACGCGGGGCTCGATCCCAGAACTCCGGGATCACGCCCTAAGCCGAAGGCAGACGCTTAACGACTGTGTCACCCAGGCGCCCCCGGAGTCTCTATTAATATTTTCCTATCAACTGTGACCTGAGACTGTTCTGCAGAGGGCTGTGTGTCTTTCACAATAGTCTGCTTAAAAGATGGGCATCTCCTCTTTTATGATTCCAGTAACTGACTGATGTTACTCCTTTCCAGTGGCTTGATAACTGCTGATCTGAGCAACTCCTCTGGGCCCTGTTAGCATCATCCTCTATGTCTACTGTGTGGAGAGTAAATTACAGTAGTCTAGGTGCGATAGGATCAGGGCTTAGACTAAAGGAAAAGCTGTGGAAAGGGAGAAATACTTAGCTGGGGGTATTGCCGGACTTGAGGATGGATTAGCTAGCAGATGTTGAGGGAGAAGGGGATGTTACAACTGACTCTTAGGTTTCTGACTTACCAAACTCAATGGAAAGCGGAACTGCTCCCCGAGGCATGGCATCTTGGAAGGGGACCTGGCTGGTGGAGGAACATTATAAGGAAAAATTGCATTTAAAATGCCTTTGAAAAAATCGAGTATCAATAGACAAAGGCAGAGATGTGTTTCTGTGGGTCAGAGGAGAGATTTGCCTTGGAAGTATAAATTTTTGGAGTCATCAGCATATAGATACGAAATGGATCTTCAGATACCTTCCAAGGGAAGTCTCTAAAAAAACAAAAAAGTAAAGAATGAGAAGAGATGCCCCCATGACTGAATCCCAAAGTGCTCCATCATTTTCAGGTCAGGTTGTGGAGGAAGGGCCAACCAAAGGACACTGAGTGGGCTGGCAGGTAAACCAGGAGAATATGTGGTCACTCTCAGTCCCTTAAGTTCTGAGTTGCTTTCTTGAATGAAAAGAAAAGAGATGCAATTATGACTAGTGCCCTGGGGCTTTCTCAGAGGAGTGGGGTAAGCATATTCATGCTTTCCATTCCATGCGCCATGGGAGAATCAAGTTGAGAATTGTTGCCTTGAGTCATGCTATCTTTCCATTTACAGTAGCCAGATAAATCTGAAGTCTTTAAAAAAGATCTCTTTTTAACTACAGCCAGGAAAATTTAAGAATACTAAGACGAAATTGTTTTTGCAAGCTAAAAAGCAGTAATTTTGGAGAATGAGTTGGTGGTGGGACTATGGGATTTAAAGGGAGGGCTGTACAGTATTTTAATGACATTGGTGAGATGCTTGAAAAATAAACTGTTTTTCAGCAACCGAGTCCCTTCATTCCTGGGAATGTTCTAGCGCACAGAACAACAATATTCTGCAGTTTCATCTCAACCATAACCGGGCCAATCTAAGAGATGGCAGAGTCCACAGGTAACAGCTTGTAGGGAGGACAGTGCTACTGAGCCAACAGCAGTAGCGAGGGCGGTGGCAGAGAAGTGGCTTTTAGAGTTCACACTTAGTGGGAAGTAATGGCTAATATCATAAAGAAATGCCGAGAATGCATTTCTTTTGTGCTTTTGGCTGCTAATCAGCTGGGGCAGCCAATGGTCTTTGATACGTAGTCACTCTGACCTCTGTGACTCGCGCTGCTTTGAAATGAAGGAAACTACCAGCGTCCGTTCCTGTTCCTAAGGCCGAAGTGGTACCAGAGTTGGACGTTTTGTTTTGTATCCAAGAAAGGAGGGTGGCATGTGGGGTGAAGGGGAGAAGGGAGACAGATTGGTTTCCCGATGCGTGGCCAAGAGATAGTTCCCTCCTGACGTGAGTATCATCTACAGAAACTGTCTAGATAATGTCTGGCTCCCACCGAACGCTTCATAAATGGTTGTCGGAGCTGATCTTCTCTTTAACTGTTTCTCTCACATGGAATAATTGCAAGTAACTCATGACTCTGATTAGTATCGGGCATACTGATATCAGATCATTACATGAAACAAGCAACCACTGAAGAAATAGTTAAATAGTAACACTTCAGCCCAGTGTTTGGCGTCACATCGTGTGTTTGTGCTTTATCTTACACCAGGAACCTAGTTCCTCACAGGCCTGACAATTCTTCAATACTTCTTAGTAGGCAGCTGAGTGGGAATGTTCTGCAAGTATAGGAATATTGACCTAGCGGGGCTGAGCAGCTGTTTATCTTTACTGAGACAAGGGCAAGAGAAAATGGATTTCAGTTGTATACATTAAACACCTCCTGTGACATCAGATAAAACTTACCGATAGAGATTATTTGAAACTGACACAATGCACCCAGATTAAACTTCCCAAGGCATAGGTCTGATCTAATAATTCCCTACTCAGAAAGCTTTACTGGCTCCGCCTCGGCTGGGGAATAAAATTAATCCCTTAATCTGGCTGTGTGCTGTGTTCTGCCTTTCAGGGTTATAGCCTGCTCTTCTGCTTCACAGATCCTAAAACTTGACCTAAACTCTTATTTACATGTTCCCTTGTTTTTCCTCATGCTGTGCCTTCTCATGTATCAGAACTTTTTTTCACATCCCGGGCCATCGCCAGCCTATCCATCCTTTATGTTGAACTAGGTTCAGATGTTACCCTTGTCTACGTTATGGTTGATCCTTCAGAATAATCTATTCTCCTTTCTCCAGAAACTTTGAAGAGTTTTTCTGGTGCTTACACAGGCCAAGCCCCAACCCTGTCTTTCTTGCAATTCTCAAATCCCCAAAGTTATGAAAACAGAAAACATATTACGGGGGCGCCTGGGTGGCTCAGTTGTTAAGCATCTGTCTTCGGCCCAGGGCGTGATCCCAGGGTCCTGGGATCGAGCCCCACATCAGGCTCCCTGCTCTGCTGGGAACCTGCTTCTTCCTCTCCCACTCCCCTGCTTGTGTCCCCTCTCTCACTGGCTGTCTCTCTCTCTCTGTCAAATAAATAAATAAAATCTTAAAAAAAAATATCATAATTCATTAAGGAGTCAGAACTGACCTGAACTTATTTGGTGGTAAAATCGTACGTGAAGTGACGTGAGACTCTTTCTATTCTTTATTTATCACCTTTAGTGTTAATAGTCATATATTTCGGGGTGCCTGGGTGGCTCGGTCAGTTAAGCGTCTGCCTTTGGCTCAGGTCATGATCCCAGGGTCCTGGGATCGAGCCCCGAGTCGGGCTCCCTACTCAGCGGGAAGTCTGCTTCTCCCTCTCCCTCTGCCCCTCCCCCTGCTCATGCTCTCTGTCATGCTCACTCTCTCTACTTTCTCAGGTAAGTGAATAAAATCTTCAAAAAAAGAATCATATATTTCGGTTCAGAAATATAAATGTTTGATCATGGGCTACTGCCCCAAATCCCACTCAGTGTGTTATTTAATATGCAGTATATGGATCTTATTACTGTTCTAAGTCTGAAAATTTACGAATTATGAAATAATCTGTTTCCAGCGTTTTTAGATAGGGATTATAAACTTGATTATATTTATGCACAATTGTCTTTTTTTTTTTTTTTGGCTGCCTAACATCTCAACAGTCATTCCGTTCTGAGAGAATTGGCGGCTGTGTAAGTCTTGGGGGCGATTGGTGTCCATCTCTGTCATGGATCGTGAAGTGGCCAGGTACTTCGACCTCCTCCTCCCTTGTGCTAATCATGGAGACACATCCGAAGCTTCCACCAAAGCCTGGGACTGTGAATTCTGAGGGACAGATGCAAGGAAACAGGAGACCTTAGAGATTATGAATCGAGGTGGTTACGTCATGCGGCCAGTAGCAGTGGTGCCCACACCAGCTGTTCCTGTGGAGTGACGTGGGCTGTATTTCTTGCTTCCCAGTCACCTTTGGTTCTTCACTACTTTGGAATTTACTTTTCCAGACTTCCTGTTGGTTCTGGGAACTAGCCAGTGTTCTTTAAAGAAACGTTTCCCTTAACGTTGGCCAGAGTTCATTTCTATTATTTGTATCCTAAAACCTTAACTTATTATAGACTATTTTGTCTTTCCATCTTTGCCTAACTTAGTCCATTCAGGCTTCTATAACCAAGGACCATAGACCGGGTAGCTTATAAAAACACGAGAAATTCATTTCTCACCGTTCTGGAGACTGGGAGTTCGACATCAGGGTGGCAGCATAGTTAGTTTCTGAGAAGGACTGTCTTCCAGGTTGTAGACTGCTGACTTCTTGCTGTATTGTCACATAGTGGATAGAGCTAGCTAGCTCTCTGGCCTCCTTTAAAGGGCAGTAATCCTATTCATGAGGGCACCATGCTTGTGACCTAATTACCTCTGAAAGGCCCCACCTTCCAATACCATCACATTGGGATTAGGGTTTCAACTACGAATTTTAAGGGTATGTAAACATTCAGTCCATAACACCACCCTCATCTAGATTTGAAGCTCTTTAAAAATGAGAATCACATATTTTTTCATCTTTGTATATACTCAAAGCCCCTAGTAATAACAGATAATTAATTACTTTCATGTATGGTAGTGATAAGGTCATGCTGGTATTTTAGCAAGATCACTCTCTTGGATGTATGAAAAATGAGGTAGAAGAGGAAAGGTTGAAGTATTCCAATACTGGGAGGTGATAGTTTTGTGATATGTAGTGGAAGTGGAGATGGAAAGAAATTTTATGGATTTGAGAGATGTTTAAGGAAACAGAAAGGTCAGAATTTGGTGATTGATCATGGTGGTTAATGGATAGGGAGGAAGAGAAATGACTCCCAAACGTCTGGCTTCAGTCACTGGTTGGATAATGGTGCCATTCAAAGAGCTAGGAACATAGGAACAGTAGGAGTTTGGGGATGATGAAGGAGATAATTGGGTCAACTGGAACTGTGTTGTGTTGCAGGACCACTGGAGAGGTCCTGAAGACAGTGAGTGATGGGTCTAAAGCTCACTCAGAGTCAGAGATTAGGTATCATCACAATATCCATAAGGGACTGAAAGTGGCTGACTGTGGAGCTGACCATCTTCATCTTGGCTTGCTCTTGGCCCTTGAGTTTTTGTCTTTTCAGGAGGACTGTTTTAAAGCACAAAGAACTCAGGGCTGAAAAGAGGCATCCTGGTTTGTAATTCCACCTCTGTTGCTTGTTAAATTTGTAATCTTAGAAAAGTCACTTTTGCCCTCTGGGCCTTGGTTGCTACATCTTTACAAGGGAGCTGCTATCTGGCCCAGAGATCTCACAGGATCGTTGTGGGAATCAAGTGAGAACTTGAGGTAAAATTGCTTGGATAACATAAAGGTGCTTATGGAAGACACTAGTACTGTTGCATTTTCCATAGGCTCCCCTGCAGATCCCAGGATCTTTTGAGTTATGTTGGGAACATGTGAATACTCTGGCTAATGAGCTGTGAGTAGGTGTGACACGTGTCACTGGTAAGTCAAAGCATTAAGAGTTCGTGTGCCATCTCCAAGCGCTCTGTTCCTCTTCTGTAGTAACCATGGATACGCTATGTTGAGATGGGGGCACCATAAAATAGAAGGAGCATCGATCTCTGAGTCATAAAATGGAGGAAAGGAAACCCCACCTCACTCATGACCCCCAATTGACTTTGCGTGAGAAATTTTTGTGTCTTAAGTCTCTGCGATTTGGGGGCTGTATGTTACTAAAACATATCAAAGTCTCTTCTGGTTAACGTAGTGTTGCAGGCATAAGGCATCGTTACTTGCGATTTTCTGTGGAAGATAATTTGGGGTAAGGGAGAACTTGGAACCTGGGGGCTTTAGGAGGCTGTGGCAGTAAGCCAAGAGTGAGGGGATAAATATTTGGAAATGGGCATAGAGGAGGGAAATAATATGGACGAAAATGATGGTCATTTTGAAAGAAAATGGATAGATAGGGTCTGTGACTGATTGGAATGAAAGCTATGTCAGTAGAAATTGCCAAGGATGATTCAAAGTTTTAAGCCTGGCTAGCTTAAGAGAATAGAAGTGTTATTAACAGGGACACAGTTATTTGGAATGGAACAGAATTTGATTGGAGGAGGTAGGGGTGGAAAAGGAGGTTCACTTGTGGCTATAATTTGTTGGGGTGGAAAGAGCTCACAATTCAAGAAAATGTCTAGTGTCCAGGCAGAGCTTTTAGCACCGGGACGCAATGAAAGGATCAAAGTGGAAATGTAAATGATCCGTGAAGCCATAGTATGATGCATTGGTCAGTACTCCTAACTTGGGAGGATGGGGTGGAGGATGAGGAGTCCATGAGAGAAACTGGTAAAAACCAACTGGGGATGTTCATTCACTCATTCATTCATCAAACATTTACTAAGCACAAATTATGTGTCCTGTATTTACTCAAACATATTAATTACTCAACAGACTGGTAATCATAAGTTGGGTTAATTTTATTGTCTCACCACTTCAAGATGGAAGGCGGGCATGGTAGTAAAATCCATACACATATTTGAGAAGTTGTTTTACAGACGTTCTATTCAGAGCCTACCTAATAAAAAGTAACCAATACAACGAGACTATAGCTATGACTTTAATGTTGTTATATTAATGCAGAAATAAGAGTCAGCATGTCACTTACATACTTCGTGATTGTGAACATTACATAGTAGTCTGGACAACATGAGACATTTTCAACATTTTCCTCTTTCATCAACAGAGAGGGAAGACCATTTTAGTTGCATAATAAAAGTTACAGAATCTAGATGTAGAAGATTGTTTTCTTTCAAATTCCATTAAATGACTTAAAGATACCTAAGATCTTTTGAAGAAAAACAGGCATGTTAGCTAAATGTAATTTGACATTAAAATATATATTAACAGAGAAGTGAGAAACCTATTTCAAATTAAATCGTCTCCAAACCTCACTTTATTGACAGGAGGGTAATATAGCCTTTACCACCCATAAAATAGGGGGGTGGACTCTTTGATCACTAACACAGTTCGTGCTCTGGCTTTCGATAAATAGGGAGCCAAGCCTAGAATCGTGGGGTATCTTGAAGTTACAAAACATTGCTGCTCGCTTGTAAGCACTCCCACATAGCTGCTAGTGATAGCCACTTTGAAAGGGCCATTCGATATTTTAATTATGGCCACAAATCTGAGGCACTTTTTAGCTAAACAATGAGGTCATTTTAGAAATCAGCAAGATGGGGCGCCTGGGTGGCACAGCGGTTAAGCGCCTGCCTTCGGCTCAGGGCGTGATCCTGGCGTTATGGGATCGAGCCCCACATCAGGCTCTTCCGCTATGAGCCTGCTTCTTCCTCTCCCACTCCCCCTGCTTGTGTTCCCTCTCTCACTGGCTGTCTCTATCTCTGTCGAATAAATAAATAAAAATCTTTAAAAAAAAAAAAAAAGAAATCAGCAAGATGATTCTGCAGGGACAGAAAGCTTACTTTCAGCAGAATGGTGACAAAGTAGAGGACAGAAGAGTGTAGAGGGCATCAGTAGAAATGAAGAAGAAGGAATGGGTTTTCATAAACCCAAGTTCTCACCATAGCCCCAAAGATGCCAGGAGGAGAACCCTGGCCTCACAAATGACCATATTTATTTAGCCCTAGGTTGAGATACAGTCTTTTGAAAAATTTTCCATATTGCATAATATGTTTACACTACCCTTGTGCTCCAGTTGCAATATTTCTTAGATCACAAGTCCTTCTGTTACTGGTTTTCAAAACTCCAGGCAATATGCGGCCTCTGTATGACAGAAAGATGAGGTTCCCGGAGTGCCCTTGGGGGCGCTTGTCCAATAGTGGATGTGGAAATACACTGGTTCTCTCACTTCCGTCCAGTGGCTTCATCACAGCACAATGCCCCCAGGGTTGAGTGGAATGTTGAAGCCGACCAGAAGCTTTGACTTGCTTAGTACAATTTTTAACCCATCGAGTCAGCTGGCCACGGATCACATAAGAGTTGGTTGTCTGAAAGATGAAATCTCTTCTAGAAAACCTGCTGGGTGTCAGACATTTTCTAAATATTGAAGGACCACTCTGTAGATAAGGATTCAGGCAAGACATTTGCCAGATTGAACTCCTTGTAGCCGTGAACGTATTTGTGATGAGAGCAATAAGATACTTTTGCTCTTTACCTTTGACTAAAGCTTAGCTCCTTTATTTAATAGTGCTTTATTGATTCTGTGGTTATTTTTGAAACAGTATGTGTTTCATATCAGTATTTAATTTATTTCCACAAAATGCCAAGTTTACCTTGAGAAGAAATTTTACCGTGTTTGAATGTTAGCTAAAATAGCACAAACCAAATAGCCCTGTACTAAGAAAATAACCCTGGGATGGAGGGGAGCTTTGCTCCTCAGCCAGTAAATCCTGCTTCCTAAGCTATAGTGTGCATAAGGCTTTCCCACACATCTCCTGTTGCTACGGAAACCTCTTTCAGTGTCTGGGCTCTAAACAGCTGACTCATTTCAAAGTCTGGCTCTCAAACTCTCAGCTCACAGCTTAGAGAGACAAGTGGAAACAAAGAAAAACACAGAAACAATGAAATATCAATATATAACATTTCATTAAAAAGTTATGTGTCTTGATATACGGGGAAATGGTTAAGGTCACGCACCTCACCGGTTGCTTCAGACTGCAGTAAAGGTACCATGGAAACCCAACAGGGGCCACAGTCGCTAAAAAGAGATTTCTGTCCCTTGGACTTAGTGACACAGAATACAACCAAAACTTAATGAGAGATTCTCAGTAATTCCCTCCTACCAAAACAGTCTAACCAGCCGCCAAGAGCCGGAACCCAAAGGAGCTAGCATGCGATGGGAGTCCAGGGAGAGAAGGGGGCGGGTAGAGGTATCTTAGAAAACCCCAAAGGCAGGTGCCTGGGTGGCTCAGTCGTTAAGCGTCTGCCTTCGGCTCAGGGCGTGATCCCAGGGTCCTGGGATCGAGCCCCGCATCGGGCTCCCTGCTCCCCTGGGAGCCTGCTTCTTCCTCTCCCCCCCTCCCCGCTTGTGTTCCCTCTCTCACTGGCTGTCTCTCTCTCTGTCAAATACATAAATAAAATCTTTAAAAACAAAACAGAAAACCCCAAAGCCGTCTTAGGAAGTGTCCAAACAAAGCTCGAAGGCCCATCTTCCAAGCATGTTCTCAAGGAGCCTTCCTGTTTCAGTCTCGTTGGCTCTATTAAGCCAACATAGTCAGTGAATAAACAGAGGCATGTTTGGAATCCCAGACTGAGGGAATGAATGCCCCAGCACTCTCGTCCCTGTCAGCTGGCCCAGAAGATCTGGTAGGATTTTCTATATTTTTTACATTTACAACTGATAGTCGTCACAGGGAGTAATGGAACTTCGAATCTGAACTCCTGAAAAAGTACTTTACTTTTATAGAGGATCACCTTTAGTTTGATAGTGACAAACTTCCTTTTGAAGACCTAGTATGCTCTGGTGGAGATTAGGAAAAAATGCTGCTGCGTGGATATGTCTTCACATTTTAATGTGGGGGGTTACATATGTAGTAATATGTAAATGGCATATAAAAATTAGACATATAATCTTTGGTATTTTATGTATTTTTGGAAGAATTATTTAGCTTTTGTGAGATTATATGGTCTGTTATCTTGTGCCTCTGTAAGTACTGGTCACAGCATAGCTCAAATAAATATTTAAGCATTAGTTTATTTACCAATACGAATTATTTGTGACTTTATTTTATTTTTTTAGAGAGGGAGGGAGGGGGTGGAAGGGCAGAGGGAGAGAAAGAATCTTAAGCAGGCTCCATGCCCAGTGTGGAGCCTGATGCGGGGCTCGATCTCACAACCTGAGCCAAAATCAAGAGTCGGATGCTTAACCGACTGAGCCACCCAGGTGCTCCTATTTGTCACTTTACTGTGGGAAAATGCAAGTCAATAATACATGCCATTAAAATGATATCTTGGTGAAAAGATGCGGAAAGAAATGCAAGTTGAGTCTTCCAAATATCCCAAGCACTGCTCCCAAACAGGCAGAGTGGGAACGGCAGTAAGCAAGGCTTGTACTTTAATAAAAGTTATAACTCTAGAGAAGTCATTCTGTGTGTGTCCAGACTTTGGTGCCGGGTAATTGGCATGTCCAGTTTATTGTGGTACTTTCCATTCAGTTCATTCAGTGCATTGCAGTTAAATTAATGGGTTCTGCTGATGATCATTGAAAGGCTAACCAGGCTGGTAAATCAGGGGAATGCTGTCGAACCAAGATGTCTGGAATTCAGCAAAAAATACTGTAGTAGGCTGAATAATGGCCCATCAAATACATTTGCATTCAGAACCTTAGTATCTGTGAATCTGTTAATTTACATAGCAAAAAGGACGTTGCAGGTGTGATTAAATTAGGGACTTGAGATGGGGAGGTAACATGAAATACCCAGGTGGGTCCACTGTAATCAGTCTTATAACAGGAAGCAAAATTAGGGTCAGAGAGAGGGGGGCCGCTATAATGGAAGCAGAGGTTGGAATGATGCTTTGGAGATTGTTGAAGGGGTTGGGGAGCAAGGAATGTCGGTGTTCTCTGAAACCTGGAAAGGACAAGTAGATGTATTCTCCCCTGGAGTCTCCAAAGGGAATGAATGCAGCCCTGCCAATACTCTGATTTTAACCAAGTCAAGCCCACTTCAAACTTTTGACCTTCAGAATTGTAACATAATACATTTGTAACATAATACATTTGTTTCGAGCCCTTCATTAGCAGCAATAGTAACTAATACAGTTGCTCATTAAATTCAGCAAAGAATGTCACTGTAGCATTAGAAACGAGGGAGAAACATGGCCTAGATGAGAGGATAGGTAAGTGGCGTGACACCTGGTGGAAGTGTACACAGCGTGAATGGAGCCCATATTAAGGTGGGTAGAGAATGCCACTGACATGCTAGCTGGCTTTGTGCATGGCTTTGGCCCTTTCATCGGTTTCCCTGAAGACACAGAAGGCAGATGGTTTGGATGGATCTCAAGGGAATTATGCTGAATGAAAACAACTCCTCTCAAAAGGTTACATGCTGTATGATTGCATTTACAGAGCTTTCATTTTTTTGTTGAGGTGAAATTCACATAACATAAAATTAACCATTTTAAAGTGTACATTTCAGTGGCATTTAGGGCATCCATAATGTTGTGTGCAAACACCACCTGTATCAAGTTCACATCATTTTCATCATAGGAAAATGTACCTATTAGGTGGTCACTCCCCGTTCAACCCTCCTCCCAGCCCGTGGCAAAACCAATTTGCTTTTTGTCTCTTTAGATTTCCCAAGTCTGCATATTTCACATAAATGGAATTACGCAACATATGACCTTTTGTGTCTGGCTTCTTTCACTCAGCAGATTTTCAAGGTTTATCCACATTGTAGCATGTATAAATACTTCATTCCTTTTTATGGCTTCATAATATCCTATTATATGGATATACTACATTTGTTTATTCACTCATCCAATGATGGACATTTCGGTTGTTTCCACATTCTGGTTATTGTGAGTAGTGCTGCTAAGAACATTTGTGTACAAGTTTTTGTTTGAATGTTTTCAAATCTCTTGGGTATATTCATTCCCAGAAGTGGGATTGCTGGGTCGTATGGTAATTCTGTGTTTAACTTGAGGAACCACCAAAATGTTTTCCACGGTAGCTGCACCATTTTACATACCCACCAACAGTTTTTCACCATCCTTGCCAACACTTGTTATTTTTTTTTTTTTTCATCATTATTATAGACAACCTGGTGGGTGTGAAGTGATATGTCTTTGCGGGTTTGATTTGCATTTCCCTAATGACTAATGATGGTGAGCACGTTTTCAAGTGCTTGTCATTTGGGTATCTTTTAGGATAAATGGCTATTCAAGTCCTTTATCCATTTTTGAGTTGGGTTGTTTGGAGCTTTTTGTTACAGTTGTTGCGTTTTAAGAGTTTTTCTATCTTCTGGACATGAGATCCTAATCCGATATGTAGTTTACACGTAGTTTCTCCTATCCCGTAGGCTGTCTTTTCCCTGTCATGGTAACGTCCTTTGCACACAAGTTTTTAAATTTTGATGAAGTCCAATTTACCTATTTTTTTTCTTTTGTTGCTTGTGTTTTTGATGACTCCATTGCCAAATCCAGGGTCATGAAGATTTACACCTATGTTTTCTTCTAAGAGTTACTTTTAGCTCTTTCGTTTGGGGCATTGATCAGTTTTGTGTTGATTTTTGTGTGTGGTGTGAAACAGGGGTCCAAATTTATGTTTTTGCATATGGGTATACAGTTGTCTAAACATTATTAGTTGAAGAGACTATTCTAAACCCCATTGATTGCTCTTGGCACCCCTGTTGAAAATCAGCTGGCCATAGGTGTTTGAATTTACTTCTGGACTCTCAATTCTAGTGCACTGGTGCATGTATCTATTCTTATGCAGCACTACTCTGTTTCCATCATGGTAAATTTGTAGTAAGTTTGAAATTGGAAAGTGTAAGTTCAACTTTGTTTTTTTCTCCAAAATTGTATTGGCCATTTGGGGTCCCTGGCAGTTGTATGTCAATTTTATTATCAGCTTTTTCATGTCTGCAAAAAAGGATGTTGAATTTCAAGAGGGTCACATTGAATCTATAGATTGATTTTGGTAGTGTTTGAATATTATCTTTTTAAAAAGATTTTGTTTATTCATCTTAAGGAGAGATAGAGCGAGCGAGCGAGCAGAGGGAAGGGCAGAGGGAGAGGGAAAATCCTAAGCAGACTCTGAGCTGAGTGTGGAGCCCAATTCAGGGTCCAATCCCAGGACCCCGAGATCACGACAGGAGCCGATACCAAGAGCCAGACGCCCAACTGACTGAGCCACCCAGGTGCCCCTGAATTTTATCTTAACAATTATGTCTTCCGATCCATAAACATGGCATTTATTTCAATTTATTTAAGTCCTCTTTCATTTATTTCAGCAATACTTTATAGGTTTCAGTGTATAAAACTTTCACCTCTTTGTTTAAATTTACACGTAGGCATTTTATTCTTTTGGATGCTATCATAAATAGAATTTTCTCAATTTACTTTTCAGAGTGGTCATTGCTGGGGTATAGAATTACAACTGAATTTTGTGTGTTGATCTCATATCCTGCACTTTTGCTAAATTTTTTTAATAGCATTAATATTGTGTGTATGTATCTGTATTCTTTAGGATTTTCCATGTAAAAGTTACTATCTACAAAGATGGGTTGATTTACTTTTGCCTTCTCGTCTTTGAGGTTTTTTTCCCTCTTGTGATTTTCCAATGTGAAAGTTAGGTTCACCTCATACTCAGATTAGTTTAAAAGATAAATTGTATTAGGATTGAAAGCAGCACAGATCGTCATAATGTGTCCTTGCCCTCCATTCCCACTATGAACAAGTAAAGCATTCTTCTTGATGCACTGGTAAAAAACAAACATTATTGAGGAAAGTGGTTTTTTACAATTACAGTACTCTCTGAAGTCTTAAGGCCTTAAAAAATAATGTTTAAAATACTCCTAGTTCCCTAAAATGAAAGTGAAGCACAAAGTAGAGTCCAGCAAAAGTTATAAAGTACTATGGAGGAGTCAGAAGAAAATATATTTTCAAAAAATGATCTGAGTAGACAGTTTTCCAAAGAAGACATACAGATGACCCAACAAGGACGTGAAAAGATGCTTAACATCACTAATCATGGGGGAAATGCAAACCCAAACCCCAATGGGATATCACCTCACTCCTGTTAGAGTGGCTAGAATCAAAAAGATAAGACAGGTCTTCATGAGGTTGTGGAATAAGGGGAGCTCTTGTGCACTGTTGGTGAGAATATAAATTTGTGCAGTCACTGTGGAAAACAGACATGACCTAAGTGTCCACTGGATGAAAAAAATATGCACACAGCACACACACACACACACAGGAATATTACTCAACCATAGAAGAGAATAAAATCTTCCATTTAAAACAACACGGAAGGACCGTAAATCTTTAGAAGACAGATTTAAGATGTACCACAGCTGCCCAACAATGGGATTGGTGACCTTTTGTCTTCCTAGTCACTGTGGGTATTTGAGCAGGGACTAAAAAACTCTGCGTCAGGGATGTCAAAGAGGGAATCCTACATAGAAAGGGAAGTTGGGCTTGATAAACTTTAAAGCAGTTTTCAACACTGAGATTCTGTGGCTCAAATCTAGGAAGGTAAATTGACATATGGCAAAGCAATATGGTGGGTATTTAATTTCATAGCTATTCAGAGAGGAAGGAATCCGTGTTATACTATTCCCTTTGAAGAACACTTCATGATGTGAACTGTAAATCCACCAGTGGAGTTAGAAATGGTTGCTTTGACTGTGATTAAAAACTCACTAGGGTATATATTTTCACATATATGTTTGTGTGTGTAGATATATATATATTCACATATATATATGAAATTCTCAAGTGTAGAATTTAGAAATGATTGTGTCCCTGTAAATGTTAAACAGCTTCTTTGAGTTTCAATTTCTTCAGTGATAAAATGAAAGTGACCATATACCTAGCTCATAGGATTTCTATGGAAATTATATGAGATAACGTGTCAATTGTTGAGTTCTATGCCTGGCACATCAGGCTCTCAGTAATTCACCTGTATGCTTATTATTGATGTACATATGTTAGAGCCTTGATAGGTGGTGAAAGACTCCATTTTATTTAACATACAAATGGTCTTTCTCCAGGTTAAACTGCTCTTCAGATGAACCTCACACAAATCCGCATCTCACCCACATTAATCTATACATTGGCACTTGACTGAACAAGCTCCTTTGCTACCAATGGATACAACCAATGTTGCAGTGTAGACGTTTTAAACTGTATTAAAGACCAGAAATTCAATTTTATAAATGCCCATATTGGCCCAGATAAGTCCTCTTATTTATGTTTGGTTACACCTTGTGATGAGAATAATATATGTATTCTACAAAAATACTGATTGTTAGCTTTTTCTGTAAGTTGGCCTATTCCTAGCAGTAATCTCTTGCATTATATTCAGGTATATTAAATGAGATAACTCTACAAATAAGATAAACAGCAACTCCACCACATGGTTTGCAATAAGTACAGGGTCCTGCCATAATTGTATAGTCACTGTATTTGATCTGTTTATGGTATATTGATGGGTTAAGATTAAAACTACATTGAGTGGCAGTTTTCCTTCAAGAAGATTTTTAATTCTATCAACTGCAAGAATGAGTGCCCTTAATTGGTTCTTTGGCTTTTATAATTTTAATTCTATCCTGATGATTCCCAAATCTCTACTGTAAACATAGAATGCTCCCCTGATACCTTGTGGTCATTTCCATTTGGCTGGTCCACTGACACTACCAGCTTAACATGCCTGAAATATAATTTGTCATCTTCCCTAAAAATCTTATCCCTTCTCCTACATTTCCCCTGTCATTTGTCTAGTCACTGGGATAGGACATTTGAAGTCAGCCCAGACTTGCTGTCTCTCATCACCCCATGTAGTCAACCACTCAGACTTCTGGATTTTACTCCTGCAAGTTTCTTCTATGTCCTTATCTCCATCTCTTCCAACTATTGCACTAGTTTAAACTAACATCATCTCTCCTGGATTAATCTAACATTAGGAATTTCCCCGTCTCTACTCTTACACACTTGAATGCATGTTCCATGTGTTTTCAGAATAACCCATCTGAAAGAGAAGTCTGATTGTATTACTCTTGTGCTAAAACCTTTTTTCAGAGTGCCTGGATGGCTCAGTTGGGCTAAGCATTTGCCTTTGGCTCAGGTCCTGATCCCCAGGTTCTGGGATCGAGCCCCATGTCCGGCTCCCTGCTCAGCAGGGAGTCTGCTTCTCCCTCTTCCTCTCATCCTCCCCCCTTGCTCATGCTCTCACGCATGCTCTCTCACTCTCTCTCTCTCTCAAATGAATAAATAAAAAATCTTAAAAAATAAAATAAAATAAAAACTTTTCAATGGCTCACCATTTTTCTGACAACTAAGTACAAGATGCCTGACTTGCAAACGTAGTTTTTCATGATCTGACATCTGCCTACCTTTCCAGCCCTGTCTCTCATAATCCCTGAAGTGCACTGACATTCCAATAACCCTGAACTATGTTTAGTTCACTACGTAAAGAGTTGCCAGACATAGAAAGTATAAATATAGGACGCCCAGTTAAATTTGAATTTCAATATATTCAAACAACGAATATATATTTTTTAGTATAAGTATATCTCATGTAACATGTTGTGTCTTACCTTTGCTTTAGTTCCTGCTATCACATCTCTGTGGAATGCACTTGCCAATTTTAAGATTCAACTGAATTACTATCTCTTGTAGGGCACCCATCCTCCACAGTTCCTCCCATCAATCCCGAATGAATTAGATGACTGCTGTCAACACATACTATAATTGTTGGGTTTTGTGTCTTTTCCTGTCAGTGAGATTCCTTGAGGACAGGGACCGTTTGTCTCTGTATTGCCGTTGTCCAGCAGGGTGCCACATATGTAGGAGACACTTTGCAAATATTTGATGAATAAGTAATTCTCCTGATATTAATATTTATATTTTCTTCTTATACCCAACATGAAGGATATTTTTACCACCACACAAAAGAAAATTAGAAGAAAACCCTTCTTAAAACAGAGCCCCAAACTCAAAGTTGACAGGCCAGTGTATTTTCCCCTAGAGATTAAAAAATTAAAATAAATTTAGTGGAAACGAGTTTTTTCCCTTATTTTTTTTTATAATGATTTTTTATTATATTATGTTAGTCACCATACAGTACATCCCCGGTTTTCGATGCCTTATTTTTGAACATTATGAAACCGATTCTAGTTCATGAATTTTTAACACCTTCTTTGACCTCAAAACAATATGATGTACTGGCTTATATTACTTGATTTTTCTTTTCCGTACCCACACATCTTTAAACTCATGTGTTTTCCATACTTCAAAGACCTGTGGGCATGGGAAACTGATATAAATCCCAGCAAACAACCTGAGAAGGAACTCGCACTAACAGCTTGGTAGGTACAAGTTTATTTGCCTGTTGCCTACATCTTATTTCACTGAAAATAAGGTTTTTTTTTACTTAGCACTGGAAAGAGTGTGTGTTTGAATATCCATTAAAAAGTGAATCAGCTGCAAATTTCGTATTCAACTCTATGCTCGTGGAGAAGACAGGTAAACACATAAATCAATGAGTAAGCAAAGGTTAGTCATACGGAGAGTCTGAACACTGCGATGAAATTCCTGCTACCAGCCTTTCCTGTTTGCAAAGCACACTCTTTAGTGGTTCATTAAACTATGCAGTGATTCTTAAAAGGTATGATATTTTGTAGTCTTAGTCATAGAAGTTGCAGCAAATTTTGCCTTATACTTTCCTTAAAGTATCTTGGATCTGGCTGCTGAAAAAATACCTGAAAGTGGAGGGATCCTGGGTTTCATAGGTTGCTAAAAATATTTATAATAACAGATGGGACTTGAGAGTTAGTGTATTAGTTTGCTAGGGCTTCCAAAACAAGCTGCATGGCACAGAACAACAGAAATTTATTACTTCATGACTCTGGGGGCCAGAAGTCTGAAATCAAGGTGTTGGTTCCTTCTGAGTGTTCGAGGGGGAAACTGTCCTGTGCCTATATTCTAGCTTCTGGTGACAGCTTCGATCTTCGGTATTCCCTGGGCTGTGGGAGCATCATACCAATCTGTCTTCATCTTCATATGGCATTCTTCCTGTGTGTCTGTCTCTTCACATTGTTTTCCCTCTTTCTGTAAGGCCTCCAATCATATTGGTTTATGGCCTACCCCAATGTCTTGATTACATCTAGAAAGACCCTGTTTCCAAATAAGGTCACATTCACAGGTACTGGGTGTTAGGACTTCAACATGTCTTTTGGGGAACACAATTCAACCCGTAACAGGGAAGAATCTATCAACCCTGAAATTATAGACAAAATTATGAGTTTTGTGCACAAACGAGAGAATTTTCTTGGCAAAAGTTTCCATTTCCCCTGCTTTCATCAGAGTCTGAAAGGGATCCATAACCCCAAAACATTAAAAGCCACACTCTGAATGAAAGCAACATTGAAGGGAATGGCAAAAAGGGTATCCTTGACAAAGTTTTGGAGTGTTCTTGGAAAGCTGCTATGTGACTTCAGAATGAGTGTTGTATATTCAATTCAGGATTCGAAAGTCTCTCTTATGCTTACTGTCTGTAAAGAGCCAAGTAAAGGAAAATGAAATCCTTACCAGATCCTTTTAAGTGCAGAGCATGGCTTCAAATGCTCTGCCTGTCTCCCATTCGTGGCAAGTAATTATTTCTATTTCTTTATATAGATATTCAAGAGAACATTCCAACTTCCTGCCTATATAATATGGACGTTATCATACTTTGCTGTATTGAAAAAATAACAAAAACCTTTAAAACTGCAGAATTTTGCTGCATAGAATGTAATGTTATTTTATGAACACAGCCCAACTTAGTTTTGCGTACTTTTTAAGTCACACATTTTGGCTGACGATTGTTCTACTTCCACAGTATTTGTAAGTTCCAAGAAATTTGTTGAAACAAATGTTTTGATTTAAAACAGCATGAAAACTTGTGAAAACATATAGCAACCAGACTTCTAGGTGTATGATTCAGAATAATTAGGCAGAGATTTATAAGATTCTGATTTTGTACTAATTCTGTCTCATGACAGTTATGTTTTAGGTTCTAAGTATCTAAGTAGCAATTACTTATAGTTTGAAACGCATATATGAAATGTAAATATCTATTCCACTAACAACGATTTTAGCCCAATTTGAGCAATTTAACTGGCTTAGCTGTAATAATGCTTCAGCCAGTTATTCATGTGGATAGTTCAAGTGTGTGCTAATTAGGTTTGCAGCTGACACTAACTACTGAATTTGCTAGTACATTTAAATTGGTATTTAAATTCAAAGTGACCTGACTACTTAGAGACATGCTTTTTCAGAAACAGAAATTTAGTGGTTGTAAGTGCACAATATGGCATAGGTGGGGAGAAGGAGTAATACGCTAGCTGACTCCTAGCTATCTATCTGCTTCCTGCTTCCAATCCACTGTAGCCTTCAAAATTGTTTTTTTGTTGAACATAGCTCTGATCATGTCATTATACTTCTCAAAAACCATCAATGGCTCCCTGTCGCTCAACACATTAGGTATAAACTCCTCACTCTGGCGTTTAGACCTCGACATTTATTTAGTTTTTTATGTCAGCAGGATCCCTGGGTATTTGGAAATTAAATAATACATTTTTACTAACTCATGCATTAAAAGAAACACTGAAGGAAATTAGAAAATAGTTTGAACTGAATAAAAATCTAAATACCAGAATTTATGGCACTTCACTAAAGCAGTGCCAAGTGGGAAATGGATGACTTTAAATGCTTGTATTAGGAAAAAGGACTCAATTCGATAATATCCGCTTCCACCTTAAACTATAAAAAGAAAAAGTTAATTAAATCCAATGCAAACAGAAGGATAGTAACAATATATGTAAGAGCAGAAATCAGTGAAATTGGAATTAGAGAAATGATAAATAATATCAATGGAACAAAGACCATTTCTTTGAAAAGATCAGAGAAACTGAAATATCCAAGATTTTTTTTTTTTAAAGACTGTTATAAAGCAATAGCTTTGGACATTGTCTTAGCTTAGGCAGGTTAGGCTCCCGTAACAGAATACCATAAACTGGGTGGTTTCTCAACAACAGAATTTTATTTCTCACAGTTCTGAAGGCTAGAATTGTGAGGTCATAGAGCCCACACGGTTGGGTTCTGGGGAGAGCCCTCTTCCAGATTCTAGATTGCCAACCTCTTGGTATCCTAACATGGCAGAAAGAGAACTAGCTAGTTCTTGGGCCTCTTATGAGGATACAGTCCCATTCATGAGGGTTCCATCTTTGTGAACTAAGTACTTCCCACAGGCCCCACCTCCAAATACATGAACTTGGGGAAGACACAAATATTCAGCCTATTGTAGACATAGCTTAAAGTATATGAAACCATGCATATAGAGGAAAAGATTTACCGAAGTTTGCAGAAAGGGCAAAAATGACAGGACACCTACAATCATAAATGATGTAGTAATAATTTGTAATTGTTGGTCTGTAATCACCATATTATTTAGATCACAGCAAATGCATATAAAGGCAACAAGGTAATGTGGGAAAATAAGGAACAGTTTTAATTTTGCAGGGGAAGATGCTAGCTCAATATTACATGGTGTTGGTAAGAAAATGGTATTGGCAGATACTGGTGCTTATTAATTCCCTTGCATCTTTCTTTGGAGAATGTGAACCTATATTCTGAAAGGGAAAAAATAAAAGTATTACAAGATGATCCCATTGCAAAGAGCTAAATAATGTGTGTATATTTTATGACTTAAAATCTACAGAAACACCTTTGGATCCCAATCATTTGGTAAAATTCTGGGATTTTTCAGTTTCAGAATAGCGCCATGGTTCAAAAAATAAAGAGAAAAGGCTCACATGAGGAAAGAGGCGGTGTAGTTGTTCTAAACTAAAAGAATAGTAATACAGTGATGCGGAAATCCTAAGGCACACAGACAATATGGAATGATATTGATGACCATTAATGGCTTTGTTTTGTTTGGGCAGTGTGTGAATGAAATCATTAAAATGGTGGAATTATTGCATGCGGATTGGGAGCATATGAGATACTGCTAAAAACAAAGCATATATATAGTAGAGAAGTATTATCCAAATTATGAATCAGCACTTTTTACATGGTACTTACTTTGTGAAAGATAATCGTGTGTTAAACTGTGTTGATAGTTGTGTGCTAGTCTCTGAAAGCGGGATAAACAGTCTTAGGAAAATGTTGCATCAATCAGGAAAATCAAAGTGCATTTCAGGCACAATTTGGAATTAATGCTGTAATGACTAAAGAACGTATTTTTAAAATAGCATGGTTTATTTATTATGAGCTTTGACAAGAGACATAAACAACACTCCTGTAGTAATGAACGTGATAATTCTAATTCCTTCTCCTAAAATTGCTTGTATACTGTGCTTCCTATAAATATTGGATCCAATCAAATCATGGAGAATATGATTTAGATGTAAATATAATTTCCCCTTTTAAAATATGTGAATACTTCCTGGAGAGAGGGCTTTATTTATTTATTTATTTATTTATTTATTTATAAGATTTTATTTATTTATTTGAGAGAGAGACAGAGAGGGCAGGAGAGCAGGGTGAGGGGAGAGGGAGAAGCAGACTCCTCCACTGAGCAGGGAACCTGATGTGGGACTCCATCCTGGGACTCCCGGATCATGACCTGAGCCAAAGGCAGACGCTTAACCTATCCGACTGAGCCACCCAGGAGCCCTGGAGAGAGGGCTTTAAAAAGAAGATAGATTCTTATCTGTATACCATTGTCTTTGAAAGTGTGAGGAAAGTTGCATAACCACACAGAGCTAACTAAATGGATTGCATTGTTTTTCTTTCTAGTCGAACAAGCAGTAGGCATGCCAGAGATGGGTAGAATCCGGCAAGAGGTTGATCAATATTGAAAACAAATCATCTAAAGAATGTGTATTAATTTTTGGTATTCAAAATCACATTTTGAAATATTTAACTTTTTATCATTATAAAGGTGATTCATGTGTTTCATAAATGTTGGAAATTTTTAAAAACCATACATAAGAAAATGAAGGGATCACTTATACTTCCACCAGCAGAGGAAACACTGTTGGTACTGTGCTGGTTGTAAATTAGTATGTCTGTGTTAACACAAATGCATCCACAGCCTTTCAGTTCTGATTTTAGTTTGAATAAGTTTGAAATTTGGGGGCATTTATCATGCCTAGATAATTTAGATTTTAAATTTGGATTATAGGACTTCTGGTCACAATGAAGTAACAGGAATCGAACTCCTACATGATATACCTAAAAATCAGATGAAACATACGAAACAATTTTCAATTTATTGGACATCAGGTCACGAAGGACAGCGATCTCTAAGAAGTGGAAAACAAATGAGGTCAGTTCTATGATACCGTAGTTTATTTGCCTGGGGAGGTAATGCATGCCACAGTGCACAGAGGGGGAAGCCTGGACAGTCTTCTTGAGTTGAGCTGAAGCTGGGAGTCCGGGAAGTCCAAGGTAGCTAAAATTTGCAGGACCGAATACTAAGAGGAGATTGCTGCACAGAAAGAGAACTCTGGAACTCACACAGGGCTGGGAATAATTCCTGCTCCCATTAGAGTGGAAGTCCTCATCATTTGTGTGGCATTAGAGTACTTGAAAGGGTTCTGCCTTTGTAGTGAAACATGGCTGCCAAGTCAGGGGAGGCCCTCTGTGTTATTTGGTGCTGAGAAGCTACCAGGGAAAGGCACTAGCTGGGGCCTGTTTGCAGAAGAGAGTTCGAAGCAAAGCTAGGAAGGAAGGAAGGGAGGAAAGGAGGGAGGGAGGGAGGGACAAGGATTGGCATCAGCAGAAAGGAAGAGCCTGTGAAAAATCCATGAATCCTAAGGGGGGTAGTGGGTTACAGGGAAGGCAGCCAGTCCCATGCTGAAAATCGAGACTGGATGAGTGGGTAGGACAGCGTGTGCTAGAGTGTGTCTAGGTCAGGGGTGGGGCAGTGAGGAGTTGGGAACGAGAAATGGGGTGGTAAGGTAGGCTGGAGACGCAGAAATCGGGGCTCACAAGTTGTTGACGATGCTGGAGAGCCAGGCAGCAAAACTGGGATTCGGTGCATGGGGCCGAATGGAGTCCACACAGATTCATGCCTGTGAGGGGTGTGACAGTCCACGGCCCGGGAAGGGGCTTCTAGCACAGGGCTTTCCCCGTAGTGCTCAGAGGGAACCTAGAGTTCTGTGGTTGGGTCACAGGGCCACTGTCCCCAAGGAAGAGGGAAGGGTGCTGGGTGGGCCAGACTCCAGGATTATAGTCCTCACTTTCGTCACACTGCTCTGCCTTCTTCGAGTTTATGGATTGGATTTCTTTTGAAGGCTTCAGTTGGACTGTGATGTCCCACGTCTAAAATTTTGACAGTCACTGTCCACCAATGAGGTATAAGCATTATAGAATCTCCGCCTCCCGTTACCAGGGTCCTCCCGCCCCTTGTTCTGTTTGTGATGAGAAACTAGTTCCTGCAGAGCTTCCAGCTGCTTAAAACGGGCACACTAAGTTAGAGGACCTAAGTCGCTGGGTATCGGTGGGTGTAAGCTCAGACTTGGATGAAGGATGCCAAGAGTAAATGGTTTGCAAGAAGTGTATTTGCACCGTCACCTTTGTAATTAAAATACTTAAATAAGCTTAACCACAGAAATAACTGCTGGGCATGAATTAGTTAAAACAAGGGTTAGCTTATGCCACAGAGAAGTCCTGAAATTGGAACGGTTTTATACAATGAAGGTTTATTTTTTGCGCACATCAATTCCTGACGTGGGTGGGCAGGCACTTTCTGCTCTCAGGTAATTTGGGGGTCTGGGCTGTTTCCGTGTTGTAGCTCTCCGTCTCGGCGCGGGGGCCCCATGTTTGCTGCCGACTGGCCGAGGAGGCGTGGAAATGGCATACTGGCTCCTGCCTGACTACGAGTGGGCCCCCCGGGAAGGAGAGAGAGATGTGGATAAACACTTGTAGTCTCTCCCGGAAGCCATCATCTAGTAGGTACTCAATAAAAAGCAATTACTAGAATTTGGTATGATGACAACTCCGTTCATTTCTTGGAGGAGTTCCTGAGAAAACCAAATTTGCCTTGAAATTCACCAACTTTTTCAAGTGCCTACCATGTGACAAGTGTTGGTTCTCAAATACAGCATCACGTCTAGTTTTCAAGTGACCCTCCCTGTGTCGGCGGGGAGTTCTGCCTTGCCCTTTCCAGTAACGTCTGTGATCGCAGTAGCCTGGGAACGTTCTCCAGCCTTAGGATGCGTAATCAAAACCTCAACTTGTGAGTCTCTGCTCCCCTCCGCATGACTGAACATTCCCAAATACCTACCTGCACAGGTGCCATTAGGCGAACTGCAAACTAGGGTTTTCCTGGGGGCAAGGTGTATGTACAAGAAGCAGGCGAAGGATGGCTAACTTGTGTTTTTAAAACCAGAGCAACATGTCCACCAAAGAACCATTGTTCACCTTCTAGGACTCCAGGGTTTTACATTCAGCCCCTGTAGCTGCTTTCTGTGCTGTCTCCTCATCTACCACTTGGCAGAAATGTTTTGGTCTTTGACCACCTAAGTGAGTTTGCTCATCTGCTGATGTGATCAGTGGCCTGTTTCAAATAATACATCTTATTAGACTCTTACCTCAAATATTAGTGTGGTTTCAAAAACCCTAACCTCAGGGTTACATCCTGAGGACCAGTAGATTATGTGCAAATCAGACTCTACTCTCCAGCTCATTTGAAAAACAATTTGAGTGTGTGGAGGATGCCAGGAGGGGGTGCTCAGGCGTCTAACCACCCTCCAAAGTGCACTTTGGCTGCCAAAAGCCTGTTGCTAACAGGGCTCTAGAAAGAGGGAGGGGCAGCCAGGGGGCCATCCTTCTGTAAGGAGCAGGGATGCTCCATGACGGGGAAGACAGGTGACTGGAGCTGTTCCACTGGGAGCGCAGGTCAGGCCAGATTCTAGAGCTGGACAGGAAGGCAGACAGAGGAGGGACCGGGGCAAGGGTGCGGTCACGCCGGACGTGCTGAGACTGGACATGCACAGCTGCGCCCGGGCAGACGCAGCTCTCAAGGAGCTCTGGGGCCCAGGCAGGCAGACCCTAGGGAAATAAAGCACAGATTGTCCCCAAATCCTGTTTCTCATTGTCCCCTTCCTTCTTTGGGCCTAGCCTTGTCATGTACTGAACATGTGATCGTGGGCAAACTGCCAAGTGCTGTGAGCCTTAGGTTCTTCACCTGCTAAGTGGGTTTGCTGAGCCCCGTCTTGTAGAACTGCTAGGATGTGTGTCATGTAAGTAAAGTGCCTGGCATTTATTGCATCTTTAATAAATAGCAGTAATTGCAAATAGGATTTTGACCCCAGACTCTGTCACTCTGTCCTCTGGGATTGAGTGTGTGTGTTTCCATGGCATCTCGGAGAATATGCAGCACTCCAGGACACAAACCATGAAGTGAGCCGAAGATGCTGCTTTGTAAAGATACTCTACAGAATGTCCCTGTGCGTGGATATATTATTTAATTTGGATATAGGGAAGTCTTCCCCGGCTGGATGCAACTCAGACCTCCTAGAATTTGAGTCAAGGACTAACTCTATTCCTCCCTCCCAGCTGCTCTTCCATCCAAACCACTATTATCACTTGTTTCAGCCCCGCCAAAAGTCTAGCCCCTGCTTAGAGTTGGCCACATCACACTCAAGGTCATTAAAATGCCCTCTCAAAGGGGTGGGCTCTGGGCTTTCCCAGGCCAGGGGAAAAGTGCCAGCCCTTCGGCACCACCTCAAACAAATATCCCCCTATTCTCCGGAAGTCCTGCAGAGACGCGTACAGAACGCGTGGTTCGTGCCCTGGGTTCCGTGGCACCTTCCGCACCTGCCACAGGTGGAGATTTCTCTCTGCTTTTCCCATGAGCCCAGAGGAACTGCTGAGAGCAGTTTCCATTCTAGACTTTCTCTTACCTGTAAAACACTTGTAAGAATAAATGAGCCAGTGAGCCAGGGCTTTCGTTTATTAAGATTTAATTTCTCATGCATTCTTTAGCCAAACAAATCCAAGTACAGAGCTTTAATTTTACTACCCAACAGACTAAATGGGATACAGGAACCCTAGGATAGCCATCTTTTACATTTCCCCCTCTGTTTCTTGATCCCATCTGTTTTACTGCAGGGATCTTCCACATTTCTAAGGAAATTCTACTATCAGTGCTATGCTATCCTCTTCCAGATTAGAAAAAAAGATAAAAGTTACCCAACAGGTTTTCCAGAAGAGCAAAATTCTTATTCTTAAACCTGGTAAACAGCAATAAACATGTGACCAGTATCATTCATGAACCTAGACTCTGAAGCTAAAAAAACCTTTTAGAAAGCAGAACATTTGAAAAATAGCAAAAAGAAAAAAGGTAAAATCTGCACTTCGGTCCTCCGCTATTTAGAGCCTTGACTGCCCTCTTCAAAAACAGAGTGGAGATCTTCTTCAGACTTCACTCAGGGCAGGAGACGCTGCTCGATGGGACACTGGAACTTTCACTGGCCGTGGCCCTAGTAGCATCGGTGGCAGCAACTTTGGCCTGGGCTCGCTCTCTTTCATCTCTCAAAGCTTCCTCATACCAGGACGAGAAGGAAGCGGGGTCAGTGCCACTGACCTTGGCAAAAAACTGCAGGACTTTCATCTTGCTGGTTTCAGTGTGGGCCCTGGGACCCCACAGGAACTCGTAGCGTGGAGGATCGCTGCCGGGCACCTGCCGGTACTCCAGGTACTTTTCCTGCACGAAATCTTTGGTGATGAGCTTCCTGGGCTCCCCATAGATGAAATCCTTCTTCCCGGCACACACTCCGATCTTTCTCAGCACCTCCCAGATCTTCTTCTCAGGGGCACGGTTGCCCTCCACAAAGATCACCCCCAGGATAAGGATCAGGAGGCCGGTTTTGGGCATGCTGTGGTCATCACTCAGCATCCCATCGTAGGTGAGATCTAGGGTTTTGACAAGCACGTAGGAGCGGTTGATGGGGTCTGCTTCCTTCACTTCAATGCCAAAGACAATCTCCATGCACTCACAGGCTTTCCCGAAGATCACAGGGAAGTGGCCCTTGTGCTCTTTGATGACACTCTCCAGCATTTCTGCCTCTGTGATAGGCTCCTTCGTGACGTACTTGGTGCTCAGGAACTGCACCAATTCGGCCATCTTCTGGTTTAGCACATCACTGAGCAAGGACTCAGCATCTGGTGGAGCCTGGGAGGCGCTCGGACCCTGTTTGGGGCTGCTGGAGCCCTCCTGCGACTTGCTCGATGGAGTGGCTTTGATGGTGGTGGAGGAGGAGAGGGCTTTCTGAGGACTCTGGAGAACACTTGGTTTTCCAGCAGCAGGCACCACCTCTGGGGTGCCCTGGATCGAAGGAGAGAGAGAAGAGGAGGCAGTTTCCTTCTCAGTGGCAGGAACCTGTGCATCCCCCGGGCCCTGAGCTCCTCTTTCGTCCTTAAGGCCTGCTTCAAGCTTGCGGGAGTGACTCTTCTTACTGCGAGGCATGATGACGTGTGTTGCGGGCAGAGTCAGGAGTGTGGGCAGGAGGTGGGGGATGGCAACCAACTGGCCTGAGGGAGAGGGGAGTAATGTGAGAAACTCAACTTTGTCAGCTTTGACAGGAAAGGTCCCCATCTCCCAAAGACACCAGGTATGGAAGTGAGGAGGGTAGAGGGGACATCTGTATCTGACAGCCTTGCCTGGGACCTCTCACAGCTGAGAGAAAGGACAAGTTTCTGTGGGGCCCTCTGTCCTCTCAGCCTTACCTTAAGATCCTCACCTTCATACCTGGCAGGGCCTGAAACTCCTTTCTGTGATGACCAGATGCTGGGTCCTTCAGACCAAGGCCCTCACCTCTCCGAGACCCCCGATTTAGAAACAGAAGGGAAGTTCAGCCTGACTGTATCTCCCGGGGTCCCCAGGGCTGACGGAAGGGATCAGGATAAATTTCTGTGGAGGTTCCTCTAGGTTCTGTGGTGGGGCATATTCACAGCCCTTCCCAAGGACTTTGTATTTATTTCTGACAAGGCCTGCACCCTGTCTCCCTTCTGCACACACGGAAATGGGATCCTCAGGCCAAGGCACCCATCTCCCGGAAACCACCCATGAAGAAGTACAGTTGGGGGAGACGCCTCTGCCTAACTGCCCTGCCCTGGGCCTCCCAAGGCTGACAACAGGGAAGGGTATCTGTGTGCTCCCTTTTGTCTGGAGGGAGGTCCCCTTAGCCCTCCACAGGGGTCTTCATCTTATGGCCCAGCAGAGCCTGGGACTCCTCTCTCTGATGGTTTGAGCTTACGCCCCTCAAAAAAAACCTCCTTCCTTCAGACTCCAAGATGGAGGTCCGGATAACCACATCCGGGGCTCTGCGTGGGGCTTTTAAGGCAGACAATGGGCAAGGTAAAGGTGAGTGACTGCGCCCCTCAGTTTTTAGTTTTTATTCTGGGGCCTCACCTTAATGCCTGCCAGAGCCTGGGACAGGTCCCTCTGACGACCGGAGTCGGCTTCCTCAGAGAAAGCCTCACGTCCCTCAGACTCCTAAGATGGACGTCCTGATACACCACATCCAGGGCCCTGCGAGGGGCCTTCCGGACAGACAACAAGGGGCGGGTGGGGGCTTGGGCACCCACTCCGCAGTGAGAACTCCCCTCAGTCCTTTCTTGGAATCCTCACCTTAGCGCCAGCCAGGGCCTGGGACTTCTCCCTCTGACAACCTGAATCTGCCTCCGTCAGGAAAAGCCTCGCGTCCCTTAGGCTCCCAAGATGGACGTCTGGATACAATACATCCGGGGCCCTGAGCGGAGCATTCTGGGCAGACGCTAGGGGCGGGGAAGGGGGGGAGGGAGAGGGGGATGCTGGGAGGAGAGGGGGGGATGTTGGGGGGGGAGAATGCTGGGCAGGGGGGGAGGTGCAGACCTTCCAAGGTGAGAGTTCCCCTCAGTCCTTTCTCAGAGTCCTCACCTTAACGCCTGCCAGAGCCTGGGACACGTCCGTCCGGAGATCTGAGTCTACGCCCCAGTGATGAAGACTCACGTCCCTTAGACTCCTAAGGCGGAAGTTAGGATACGTCACTTCTGGGAACTCTGCCTGGGGCCTTCCAGGGATGATTTTGGGGCAGGGCGGGACTGAGGGCCCCTTCTCTCTGATGAGAGGTCCCCACACTGGTCCTCCTAGTTCTTTACTTCGAAGCCTGGCAGGGCCTAAGACTCCTCCCTCTGCTGACGGAGGTCCAGCCCCCTCAGAGTAAACCTCACCTCCCTCAGATTCCCGAAATCAGGACACAACACATCCCCGTACTCAGCCTGGTGTTTCCCCGGGCTGATAGTAGAGTGGGGTGGGTTCCAATCTACTCGGGATGGGAAAACCACCGAGTCCTTACCTTGACTTCTTGCACTGGCTGAGCGCCCTCTTTCTGTTGAGCTGAGACCTCACCTCAAGATCAAGGCCCTTATCTTACCAAGATACTAGTGAGGCTGGGTCTTAGCAGGACAGACCTGTGTGGGGTCTGTAGGAGCTGAAAGTAAGGACAGGGTAGGTTTCTTTGTGGTTCCCTATATATTGTGGATTGGGGGTTTACACTCAGTCCTACACAAGTACTTATATTTCTTCCTGATACAGCCTGTACCCCCTGCCTTCACAAGGTCCCTGTCTCCCTGAGATGCCCACCACACAAATGCAGGTGATAGTTGGGTGATTGTTGATACCTGTTACTGGGGCCTCCCGGGGCTGAAAGCAGGTGTGCATTCCTGGGGGGCCCCTGTGTTTGGGGCGGATGGCTAATTCAGCCCTCCATAAGGGTCCTCACCTTGATGCCTGGCAGGTCCTGGGATTCCTCCCTCTGCTGACCTGAGTCCTGCCCCCTCAGATCAAAGCCCTTACCTCCCTGAAAATGTAACCCCCCCCTCCAGTAGAAGTCAAGGTTGGCCACATCTGACCATCAAGTCCCAAGGTCTCCCAAGGCTAACAGCTGGGCCAGGATGGGTGTGGGGACCAATCTCTTCGGTGGTGGCAGTTCTTAGTTCTCCCTTTAGGATCACCACCTTGACTTCTGGCGTGGAGTTGGCCTTCTTCCTCTGTGCACTTGAGCCCATCCACTTTAAACCAAGAGTGGAGCACAGCAGCCCGAGTTTGTCATCTTGGCACATTCAGGTAATGCAATACATCTGTAAATAATAGTTTAAGGACAATTGAGATATTTCTAATATTCTGAATCCATCAGGAACATTTTATAGTTGTCTCCATAAAGGTCTTGAACATTTTTGCGAAGCTTTTTCTTAGGTAATCTTTGGATTTTCGTGGTGTGGTGAATGGGATATTTAAAAAAAGTCATAATGCATTTATCCTACACTTTTGCATTTTCCTAGAGACAAATCAATAAAAGGTTGTAATGTCGATGAGAGAAAGGGTAGTGTTTTTTATAAAATTTAATTTTTCCAGCTTTATTGAACTGTACTTGACAAATAAAAATTGTTTACATATTGTGAAATGATTATGACAATTGAGCTAATTAACATACCCATCACCTCACATAGTTACCATCGTGTGTGTGTGGTGAGAACACTTAAGGTCAACTCTCTTAGCAAATTTTAGGTATATAGTAGAGCATGGTCAGCTGTAGTCACCATGCTGTACATTAGATCTCCAGAACTTATTCGTCCCATATAACTGAACCTTCATACCCTTTTATCACAATCTCTCCATTTCCCGCACACCTCAACCCCTGGCAACCACCATCCCACTCTGCTTTTATGAATTTGACTTTGTTAGATTCCACATATAATTGAGATTATGCAGTATTTGTCCCTTTCCATCTGACTTATTACACGTAGAATAATGGCCTCCAGGTTCTTCAGTATTGTCACAAATAGCAAGATTTCCTTCTTTTTAAAAGCTGGATAATATTGCAGTGACACAGTGGAATATAATATTTATTAATTAATGATCTATAATAATATATTAATATATATCATATATATATCACATTTTTATATGTGTCTCACATTTTCTTTATGCATCTGTCCATTAACTGACACTAAGTCCTTTCCTTATCTCGGCTGTTGTAATGCTGCAGTGAACATGGAGTGCAGATAGCTCTTTCAGATACTGATTTCATGTTCCTTTGGATACATACCCAGAAGTGGGATTGCTGGATCATAGGGGAGTCCTGTTTTTAATTTGTTGAAAAGCCTTCATGCTGTCTTCCATAATGGTTGTACCAATTTACATTCCCACTGGCAGTGTACAAGAATACCCTTTTCTCCGCATCCTTGCCAACCCTTGTTATCTCTTGTCTTTTTTGATAGTAGCCATCCTCACAGGTGAAAAGTGATATCTCATTGTGGTTTTGATTTGCATTTCCCTGATGATTAGTGATGCTGAGCACCTTTTCATATACCTATTGGCCATTTGTATGTCTTTTTTGGGGAAATGTATATTCTGGTCCTGAGCCCATTTTTTTTAAATTCAGGTTGTTTTTTGCTATTGAGTTATTCGTGTTACTTATGTATTTTGGATATTAACCCTAATCAGAAAGATGATTTGCACATATTTTCTTCCATTCAGTAGGCTGCCTTTTCTTGCTGTTGATTGTTTCCTTTGCGTACGTAGAAGCTCTTCAGTTTGATGGAATCCCACTTTTCTGTTTTTGCTTTTGTTGTCTGTGCTTTGGGTGCCATAACCAAAAAATAATTGCTAAGACCAATGTCTATTTTTTTCTAGTAGTTTTAAAGTTTCAGGTCTTATATTTAAGTCTTTGATCAATCTGGAGTTGATTTTGTGTGTTGTGTGAGATACAGGTCCAGTTTCAGTCTTCTGTGTTTGTATATTCCATTTTCCCGATCGTTTATTGAAGAGGCTATCCTTTCCCCATTGTGTACTCTTGGCACTCTTGTCCAAGATCACTTGACTGTAGATGTGTGGACTTATTTCTGATCTCTTTATTCTGTTTCATTGGTCTCTATATATTTTACCATACTGTTTGATTACTGTAGATTTCTAATGTATTTTTTATTTAAATTTTTATTATGTTATGTTAGACGCCATACAGTACATCCTTCGTTTTTTATGTAAAGTTCCATGCTTCATTGTTTGCGTAAAACACCCAGTGCTCCATGCAATACGTGCCCTCCTTAATACCCATCACCGGCCTAGCCCAATTCCCCACCCCCCTCCCCTCTGAAACCCTCAGTTTGAAGTGAAGNNNNCTAGTGCTTCCAGCTTTGTTCTTTTTGCTTATTTTTGCTTTGGCTATTCAGGCTCTTTTGTGGTTCCATGTAAAATTTTAAGACTTTTTTTTCTATTTTTGTAAAGAATACCTTTGGAATTTTGGTAGGGATTGTATTGAATATGTAGACCACTTTGGGTGGATTTTTTAACAGTATCAATTCTTACAATCCATGAACATAGAAGTCTTTCCATTTATCTCTGTGTTCTTTAATTTCCTTCATTGATGTTTTAGAATTTTCAGTGTATGTCTTTTACCTCTTTGGTTACATTTATTCTTAAATACTTTATTCTTTTTGTTGCTATTGTGAATTGAATTGATTTCTTAGTTTCCATTTTCAATTGTTCATTGTGCATAGAAACACCACTGATTTTTGTGTTAGTTTTTGTATCCTGAAACTTTCTGAATTTCTTTATTATTGCTAATAGTTTTTTGCCTTGTTGAGAATTTTCTATTTATATGATCATGATGCGATCCAGTTAGCATTTCTTCTAAGGCAGGTCTAGTGGTGCTGAACTCCTCAGCTTCTGTTTAAGAAAGTCATCATTGCGGGGCGCCTGGGTGGCACAGTGGTTAAGCGTCTGCCTTCGGCTCAGGACGTGATCCCAGCGTTATGGGATCGAGCCCCACATCAGGCTCTTCCACTATGAGCCTGCTTCCTCCTCTCCCACTCCTCCTGCTTGTGTTCCCTCTCTCGCTGGCTGTCTCTATCTCTGTCGAATAAATAAATAAAATCTTAAAAAAAAAGTCATCATTGCTTCTTTATTTCTGAAGGACAGCTTTGCCAAGTATAGTATTTATGTTCATGTATTTCATTATTATCCTTTTAATGTCCATGGGATGAGTCGTGATGATCCCTGTTTCATTTCTGATATTGGTAATTCTGTCTTCTTTTTTCTTGGTAAGCCTGAATAGAAGATGATCAATTTTATTGATTTTTCCCAAAAAACCAGCCTTGGGTTTCATTGATTTTCTTTATTGTTTTCCTGTTTTCAATTTCATTGATTCTTGCTCTGTTTTTCTTTCTGCTTTCTCTAAACTGCGTTAAGTTGTACTTTTATTGTCACTTAAGTCAAATATATATATTTTAAATCTCTCTCTGAGCTTTCTTCTTTGACCCATGAATTATTTAGAAGTGTGTTATTTAATTTCCAAATATTTGGGGGATACTCTACCTTCTTGCTATTGCTTTTTAGTTTAATTGCATTGCAGCTTATGAACATACTTTGTGTGATTTCTTTTCTGAATTTGTTAAGGTGTGTTTAATGACTCTGAAGTTTTTCTATCTTGGTAAATATTTTATGTCACTTGAGAATAATATACATTCTGTTGTTGTTGGATGGAGTATTTTATAAATGTCAAGTAGGTCAAATTGATTGATAGTACTGTTCAGGTCACCCGTATCCCTACTGATTTTCTGCCTGTTTGATCTATCAACTACTGACAGAGTAATATTGAAGTGTCCAAATAGAATAGTGGATTTGTCTGTTTCTCCTTTCATCTCTATCAGATTTTGCTTCACATATTCTGACACTTTGTTTTTAGTCACATGTGCATTTAATATCTTCTTGGAGAACTGACTCCTTTTTCAGTATTTAATGCCCTTCTGTATCCCTGATGATCTCCCTTGCTCTAAAGCCTGCTTCTATGAAATTAATATAGGTACAATAGCTTTCCTTTGATTATTGTTAGTATGGTATAATTTTTTTCCATCCCTTTACTTTTGGCCTGTCTGAATCTTTGTATTTAACATCAATTTCTCGTAGACAAAATATGATTTGATGTTGTTTTCTATCACTTCGGCTATCTGTGTCTTTTAACTAGTGTATATAGGTCATTCACATTTAAAATGTTGATATTGTTGGGTTAATATTTATCATGTTTGTAACTGTTTTCTCTTTGTTTCATTTGTTTTACATTTCCCTTTTTCTCCTTTTTCCCACCTTCTTTGATTTTGAGTATTTAATATTCTATTTTATCTCCTCTTATCACATAGTATATCAGAGATACCTTTTTACAGCCTTATTGAGACATAATTGACATATAACATTGTATAAGTTTAAGGCATGAAACATAATAATTTGATATACATATGTACATATGCATATACATATACATAAGTATTGCAGAATGATTACCCCAGTAAGGTTAATTTAACATGTCCAATACCTCATACAGTTACAATTTTGTGTGTGTGTGTGTGTGTGTGGTGAGAACTTTTAAAATCTATTCTTTTAGCCACTTAGAACTATGCAACACAGTATTATAAACTGTAATCATCATGCTGTATATTATATCCCCAGAACTGATTCATCTTATAATTGGAAGTTTGTACCCTTTGTCCACTTTCACCCATTTCCACTCCCCCACCTCCACCCTGGAAACCACCAATCTGTTCTCTGGTTCTATGAATTTGGTTTTTTGGATTCTACATGTAAGTGAGCTCTTACAGTATTTGTGTGTCTGACTTATCAAATACATGTCTTTTTTAATTTTTAAAATTTTTTTAAAGATTTTATTTATTTATTTGACAGAGAGAGAGACAGCCAGCGAGAGAGGGAACACAAGCAGGGGGAGTGGGAGAGGAAGAAGCAGGCTCATAGCGGAGGAGCCTGATGTGGGGCTTGATCCCAGAACGCTGGGATCACGCCCTGAGCTGAAGGCAGATGCTTAACGACTGAGCCACCCAGGCGCCCCATGTGTCTTTTTTTAAATTAGAAGTATTTTTTATTTTCCTTATTTAGTGGGCTCTCCTGGTATATGAAAAACATGATTTAAAAAATTCAACGAACATTTATTACTTTAGTGAAATATGCCATTGATTTTTTAAAAAATCATTTGCACAAAAGCAGTCTTGATGTGAAGCAATGGCATATTTCACCAAAATATATGTCTTTAAAAGTTTTTAACACTTTCCCTAGTTTACAGTTACATTTGTAATTCATAGAAGTCTACCTTGAAATAGGTAGACTCCACATGTACTGTGTATATTTTATTAAAGAGTATTCCCAATTCCTTCCTGTTATTCATTTTTCTTATGCATATACAATAATCATCCAATACATTGTTACTTGGCAGTTATCAGTTAGATCAATTAAGAATAAGAAAAATAAATCATTTTATTTCGTCTTCATTTACTCCTTCTCTAATGCTCTACCTTTCTTTACGTAGATTGATGGTTTTGACCCATGTTTTTTCTCTTCTGCCCGAAGAACTTCTTCTTAACATTTCTTTCAAGGTGTATGTATAGGTGATGAATATCCTTAGTTGTTGTTCATTTTTGAGTTTTGCTGGATGTGGAATTCTAGGTTGGTGGTCACTTCACACCCTTTTTCTGCATAGTTTCTGTAATTCTACTGTCCACTGTAATTTTTACATGTACATATTAGTTTCTTAGGGTTACCATAACAAATGACCACAAACTGGGTACCTTAAAACGGAAGAGTATTCTCTTTTTTATTATTTATTTATTTTAAAAGGTTTTATTTCTTTGTCAGTGTGAGAGAGAGAGCACAAGCAGGGGGAGTGGCAGGCAGAGGGAGAAGCAGGCTCCCTGCTGAGCAAGGAGCCCGATGCGGGACTTGATCCCAGGACGCTGGGATCATGACCTGAGCCAAAGGCAGACGCTTAACCAATTGAACCACCCAGGCGTCCTTGTATTCTCTTTTTTAGATTTTCTTGTTTATTTTGGCGGGGTGGGGGGCAGAGGGAAAGGGAGAGAGAGTCTTAAGCAAACTCTGCACTGAGCGTGGAGCCCAGTGCGGGGCTCAGTCTCACAACCCTGAGATCACGACCTCAGCCGAAACCAAGAGTCAGATGCTTAGCCAACTGCGTCGTCCAGGTGCCCCCAGAAATGTATTCTTTCACAGGTCTGGAGGCCTGTAGTCTGAAATCAAGGTGTTGGCAGGACTGCACTTCTTCACAAAACTCTAGGGAAAAATTCCTCCTTGCTTTTTCGAGCTTCTGGTGGCTCCAGGCATTCCTTGACTTGGGGCTGCATAATTCAGTATCTGCCCCATCTTCTCATGACCTTCTCCCCTATGTCTCTCCTTTGTGTATTCTGTATCTTTTCCTGTTCTTATAAGGATATTTGTTGTTGGATTTAGGGCCCATCCAGATAACCCAGGATGATCTTATATTGGTATTCTTTAATTAATTACATTTGCAATAACTTTTTCTTTTTTAAGATTTTATTTACTTATTTATTTATTGGACAGAGAGAGAAAGAGTGTGCACGTGCACATGAGCGGGGGGGAAGGATAGGAGGAGAGGGTGAGTGAGAAGCAGATTCCCTGCTGTGTGTGGAGCCTGATGCCAGGTTCAGTCTCCTGACCTGGAGATCATGACCTGAGCTGAAACCAAGAGTTGGACACTTAACCACCCAGGAGCCCCAAGATTTCATTCTTTTTGATGGCTGAGTAACATTCCATTGTATATATACACACCACCTCTTCTTTATCCATTCATCAGAAGATGGACATTTGGGCCCTCTCCATTGTTTGGGTATTGTTGATAATGCTGCTATGAGCATTAGGGTTCATATACCCCTTCAAATCTGTATTTTTGTATCCTTTGGGTAGATACCCAGTAGTGCAATTGCTGGATCATAAGGTAGTTCTACTTTTAACTTTTTGAGGGACCTCCATACTGTTTTCCAGAGTAGCTGCACCAGTTTGCTTTCCCACCCACAGTTTACACTTATAAGGGTTCCCACTTTATCCCCACTCCCATCAACATCTGTTGTTTCCTGTGTTGT
This sequence comes from Ursus maritimus, assembly GCF_017311325.1. Lineage (NCBI taxonomy): Eukaryota > Metazoa > Chordata > Mammalia > Carnivora > Ursidae > Ursus > Ursus maritimus. The sequence goes on along the minus strand of NW_024423319.1, from coordinate 10,979,672 downwards.
TAATTTTAGCCATTCTGACAGGTGTGAGGTTGTATCTCATCGTGGTTTTGATTTGTATTTCCCTGGTGATGAATGAGGTTGAGCATCTTTATATATAAAGCTAAGAAATATGCTTAACAGTGGGAACCACGTTAAATAAAGCTTAGCAGAAGTATATCTCTTTTACCATAAAAATTATGCACTCACCTTGTAATATTTTTAGACAATTGAGACATGCTTAAAATAGATAATAAAAGCCACATGCATTTCTTTTCCACCTACACCCCCAGAATTTACCACTGTGAACAATTTCTATATATTCTTCCAGAGGAGTTTTAGATGTATACTAACATTTATATGAAGAATTTTAAATTATGATATCTTCTTAGACTTACTGTTCTGCATCTTGCTCTTACACTTAACTTTAGATCTTGGACATTTTTCATATTAATATATATCTGTCTATCTCTTTATTGTCATTGACTGAGTAATATGGCCTTTAGGAATTTTCCAGTTTCTTACATTACAAATAATATGGCAATAACCATTCTTCTATCTTAGTGTATTTACGTGACAGTTTTGGTAGGATAAATTCCCATAAATGGAATTGCTTGATCAAAAATGTATGCACATTTTATAATTTGTTACTGTCACATTTTCCTGCAAAATTGTGCCAATTTATACTCTCACAGTGTTCAAAAACACTTGTTTCTCTTACATTCTTGCCAACACATTTTAATCTTTGCCAATATGATTGGAGAAATGATATCTGAGAGTTTTAATATGGCTTTTATAATTATTAAAGATGATTTTAAATGCATATTGGACAGTGTTATTTCTTATTCTGTGAATTCCTTTTTGTTTGCTTGCCTGTTTTCTATTAGGGTTGTCTGTTTTCTTTTCTTTATGGATCTGTAGTTGTTAATATAACCGCAATGATGACAGGTAACATTGTTAGAGCACCTGTGTGCCAGAAATACGTTAAATACAAACCGAAGTACAGAAAGGTGAAGTAACTTGCCCAAGGTCATATGTAAGTAGCTGCATTGCAATTTGAACCCTTGGAGTTTGTATCCATAGCTTACTCTCCTAATTGGAATTACATTGAATTTATACATTAATTAGGCAAGAATTGATAGCTTTACTCTATTGAGACTTCCCCTGACCACTGCTCTCCACCTATTTAGATTTTTAAAATACCTTTCGATTAAAATTTTATAATTTTGTGTATGACGGTCTTGCACATCTTTCATTGGATTTATTTCTAGGTACCTAGTATTTTTGTGGCTAATATAAATGATACTAACATTTTTCTTTTTTAAAAAAGATCTTATTTTTAAAGTAATCTCTACACCCAGTGTGGGGCTTGACTTCACAAGCCTGAAATTAAGAATTGCATGCTCCACTGACTGAGCCAGTCAGGTACCCCGATAATAAAATATTAAAATTTTTACAGTTGCAATTTCTAATTCTTTATGGCTAGTGTGTAGAAATTTAATTGATTTTTGTATGCTGATATCACTTTCAGCAAGGTAAATGAACCCACTCCTTAGTTCCAAAAAATTTGTCTGTATGTTCTCTTGGTTTTCTATGTAGATAAACTTATCTGTGATTAATATCAGTCCTGTTTTCTTCCTTTCCAAACCTAGCACCTTTTTTTTTCTTGTCTTACAATGCTAGGAATTCTACTACAGTGTTGAATAGATATGATTCTAGTCCATTTTTTAACAGCTAGACTCTTAGAGATTCACAATGAACATAACCGTATCAAAGGTGTTGTGAAGCCCCTCAGTTAATCAGTGTGCTGCCAGTTACATAGCATTACTATGTGTCAGGTGCTGTTCTGCATGCTTTCTATATTTTAGCTCATTAAATCCACCTAAAATTTTATGAGGCAGAGACAAATGTTATCTTTATTCTCTAGTTGTTGAATCTAAGGCATCCGGAGAATATGTTATTTGTTCCATGTCACGTGACTAGTAAGGGCCAGTGTCCACATGGTGTGGTTCTAAAGTCCATTCTTTTAACTATTCTGCCAGACACAATTAAAATTATATTCTAATGCATTTACTTTTTTTTAAAAAAGATTTTATTCTTAAATAATCTCTACACCCAACTTGGGGCTCAAACTTACAACCTTATCAAGAGTTGCTTGCTTTACCAACTGAGCCAGCCAGGCGCCCCTTCTAATGCATTTACTTTAAGTAGTAGATAGAATTCTAATGTCACTTGCCTATTTTATTATTTTATTTTATTTTGTTTTATTTTATTTAAGATTTTATTTATTTATTTGACAGAGAGAGACAGCCGGCGAGAGAGGGAACACAAGCAGGGGGAGTGGGAGAGGAAGAAGCAGGCTCCCAGCGGAGGAGCCCGATGTGGGGCTCGATCCCAGAACTCTGGAATCACGCCCTGAGCCAAAGGCAGACGCTCAACGACTGAGCCACCCAGGTGACCCATCACTCGCCTATTTTAAAATAACGATTAGTATAGGTTACGTTTATCTTGAAGTTGAGGGGAAATGGAAACCATCTTAAATTGTATGTATATAGAAATATAAAAAGAGGTCTCCTCTTGCCAGTTAATGTCTTAATCTTCCTTTGCCTATATGATCACATACAGACCATGTGAGCTGGGTTCTCCAATAAGGTGAGTAATTAAATACCAAATGGCCATCTAAAGTAGAACAATGATCAAAGCATAATAAGTAGATTGCTTAGTTGTATGTAATAATGAATAGTGTGTTTTTCCCTAAAGAGTTTATAACCAGGACTTCTACATAAAAATCTGGTTAGTTTAAGAAGACTCACTGGTGTTTCCAAAATTGGTGTGATATCACTGGCAGATCTTTTTGTTCATGTGTAGTTATACTTGGGTAGTATTTCTGAGGTAGAGAGGAACATTTTCCTATCCAGAGCCAGTCAGAAGCAAAATGCCAGTGCCACTCATATGGACTGAGTCCATTTTGGGGCCTCTGTAGTGGAGTAATAGGTTGACAACTAACAATGTGAACCTGCTTATAGGCGCTCCAAGCCACTTATATGATCTGCTTATTTATAACTTATGAGTGACAGTGAGTGGGTGAAAGTCATGCAGGTTTTGTTTTGATTGCATTTCCTCTGTAAACACAAATGAGACTTTTATATAGGTGACATTTGCTATCGTTTTATATAGGTGACTTTTTATATAGGAGTACATAGCACTTCTCAAACTAATCTGGTGCGAGTATCATGAGAGATGGCAACGTGTGGTCCGTGGATAAAGGAATTCCATAATCAAATTAATTTAGCCTCTTTATGCTATCCTACAGCTTGGTCATACTTCTGCCCTGTATAAGATTATTCTTTAAATGAATACTTATAGCTGTCTAATATCCAATTTCAGATATACCTTTTCTTCTTTTTCATCAGACCCATGTGTAATGAATATACCTTAAGAAAAATGAGTGTGTTCTTTGTATTTTATTAAGATATTTTTGGTCCTAGCAGAAAGGACAAACATGTAAACTAGCAGTAACAAAACTATATCATAAGTGGTAGACTAAAGCAGATAATGATACAAATATATATGTAGTAGAAAAGGGAAACCTAAATCTTCTGGGGAATTTGGGAAGGCTTCATAGAGGTGGTGGCCCTTAGGTTGAGAATAAAAAGATGCATAGGAGTTTTCTAGGCAGACAAGGGTCCTGAAGGGCAGGTTATTTTTTTTTTAAGATTTTATTTATTTATTTATTTATTTATTTATTTATTTGAGAGGAGGGAGAGCACGCTTGGTCAGGGGAGGGCAGAGGGAGAGGAAGGGAGAGAATCTCAAGCAGACTCCATGCCAAGCGTGGAGCCTGATGTGGGGCTCAGTCTTACCACCCTGAGGTCATGACCTGAGCTGAAATCAATTGGATGCTCGACTGTGGCTGAGCCATCCAGGTGTCCCGAGTGCAGGTTATTTTTTAAGTTGCTCTCACCTCTTAGTGCTCGGCAGTAAATCATTCTTCCACTACCGACTTCTTTCTTGGCCTGTTCCACTGTACTTTAAGAATCTTTATACCATGGTTAATAAATCCCCCTATATCCAGAACTTCTATATAGAATACTTTGCTTTCAAGACATGAAGAAATGTGAGAACTCATAGCGAACTGTCTACCAACACTTGTTTTGTTTTGTTTTTTTAAAGATTATTTATTTATTTATTTGACAGAGACAGCCAGCGAGAGAGGGAACACAAGCAGGGGGGAACGGGAGAGGAAGAAGCAGGCTCCCAGCGGGGCAGGGAGCCCGATGCGGGGCTCGATTCCCATGACCCTGGGCTCATGACCTGAGCTGAAGGCAGATGCTTAACGACTGAGCCACCCAGGTGCCCCTCTACCAACACTTGTCATCTGAACTGTAGACTGATACGTATTCAGCTGAATACTGGATATCTCTACTTGGGTATCCTAAAAGAAACTTCAAATTAAACATGTTCAAAATTGAATTCTTTTTCTCCCAAACATCTACATAACATTTTCTGGTATGTTCACTTCTCGCCCAATGACTAAAGACTGTGAGTCACATATAGAGCCCTACAAAAGCAAAGAAGAGGGAGAACCCCAACTCTGTCTTTGGTATCTTGAGGGTGAGCATCAGGGAAAGCTTTACAGAAGACTTGACACTGAGAAGAAACATAGTAGATAAAAAAGAAAGTGAAGGGTGCTGAAAGAAGGTAAAACAGTGTACCCCAAATACATGCATTTAGGAAACTATGGCATGTTGAAGAGTTGCAGATACATGGTATGGCTAGGCAAGGTGGTCGGGCCAGAATCAGACTCAGGAGGAAGGCAGGCAGCTGTACACAGTGTCAGTCTATTACAGGCACTAAACCATTGACGGTTAAATAGTAAAGGACACCAGTTAGTTCACGTTTCTGTCTACAGTTCATTATATAGAAATCAGACCCCCTCTGACTGAAATATGCAGCACCCCGAGTAGAAATAAAAATGTTCCTGGTGGTGCTGACTTCTCACTGTTGAATGGATTTTGCAACAGACTCATGCAAGTTGCAGGTTCCAACTACAGGGGACACAACGAAACCCAAGAGCAGTTATAGGACAGCCACCTAAATTCAGCAGCAAAGTATAGGACTATTTATTTGGAGTAAGAAATTTCATCTAGTAGCTACATTTTAAATGGTTCACTATGCCTCCCAAGAAGTTGTCAGGATTTGGAAATCGTGTGGAATAAATTAATGTCATAAATCCTTTACCTTAAACATAAACAAGAATAAAATTTTATTATTAGGATATTCATTTCTTCCCATCCTCATTTTTAAAAAATGGCTGAAGAAGTGTTTAAAGAATATTGATTTGATTGGGTGACAAATTATTAGCTGTCCTAGGAGTGATATATTTTATCATTCTGGCTATGAATATAGGGGAGCAATGAGATATGAGGCTGCAGAGATCAGCAGGGGACAGATAACAAGCAGGCCGTAGAAGCAACAAAAATATGAAATTTATCTTATGTGTCATTGGGATCCATGGACAGGATTAAGCTAAGAGATTGGGGTAATCCCATTTACATTTCAGACAAATCACTCTGCTAGTCATGCAGAAGGTAGCCTGAGCCAGGAGGGAATGGGGTACAACCAAAGGCCAGAAAACCAGTTACGAGGCTGCTGACATAGTCTAGGGATGAAATGATGAGGTATTGAACTAGTCGGTGCTTGTAGGAACGAAGAGGATATTCAGAATCTTTTTTAAGAGACAGATGCTGCCAAGACTTGGTGACTGGTTGAGTGTGGGGGATGAAATGGAGATATGAGTCCAGGAAAACTTATTCATCCATTCATTCCCAAAATATATTGATCTCCTAATTTGTGCCAGAAACTGCTAGAGCCTAGAAATCCAAAGGTAAGTAAAACACAATCCCTGTCTTCTGGTAGAAGAAATAGACATTCATACAAATAATTTTAAGGCAAGATGATAGGCCTATAGTAAAATTATGTACAAGCTACTAGTGGGGAATGAAGAGGAGGAAGGGATTTACTCTACTTGGGAAATTTGAAGAAGGCTCCAAAGAGGAGGTAGCCTTGAGCCAAGTCTTCAAGAACATATAGGAGTTCCTATAAAATCATTCCGGGAAGAGGGAGCTATGTGTGCAAAGCGAAGACTCTAACTTTAAAGCAATATAACCTCACTTGGATAAAGAAACTTCAAGTTGTTCAACCTGACCATGTGGGTGAATGGGGGGGTGAGGAATGAGAGAGGCCATATGCAATTAGAATAGCTAGCTCATAAAGTGCTTTGGAAAACCCCATGCTGATGAGTTTGACCTTGTCCTAAAAGCAGTGAGTAGTCACCGAAGGCTTTAAAAGAGAGAAGTGACACGGTCTGCATTGTGTTTCTACAGTACTTCCTATTTTATCACTTACCACACTTGAGTCAGATTGAAAGGCTGTGAATCCTGGATCCATCATCCTGGATCCATCAGCCACTTACCATTGGACCTTGGGCAAGTCAGTTTCCCATTGATTCTTTTTCCTTTTCTTTTGAATGAGATATTAATAGTACCCCCCCCCCCATTGGTTCCTGGTGGGGATTCAAAGAGATGATGTATGTAACAGTGCCTTAAATACCACAGGCACAAAACAAATAACGCTATTTTGTTTGTGTGTTTCCGAGGGAGATCTACCCTATCCTACCCTACCCTACCTGACCTTGCCAAGCGCAAGAATTGTGCCTGTACTTGTTCCTAGGCTCTAGCTATGGTGGACAAGGTAATGTGCCATCCAGATCCCTCTTTAGTGAAAGACTTGTTGCCCCAGCTGTTGGGAGAACTGTCAGCAGGCAGTCTTCAGTTAGCCCCTTCAGGGATCACCTCAGCTACACAGAGCTGCCTTGCTCAAGGTCACATCCCTTCCCAAGGTGGCTCAGACACAGTGAGTAGTTGACTTAGACGTATATAGTCCTGGTAATACGCACGCACAGAGAGGGCAGTGCTGAAGGGCAGCCGTAGCTTCAGAGAGCACCGTTGGGTTAGACAAGGCTATCATTGGGCTGCATCGTAGCTTCTCCTACTGCCCACTCCTACCTCCTTCCTCTCCCTTCTGTAGATGTTTATCTCAAGGGCAATCCTTAGTAAACATCCTGCACGTTGAAGTCCATCTCAGAACTGTCTTCCTAGAGAATGCAACCCACAATTGTGGCATTTAGTAGGTAGTCAAAAAGCTAGTTAAATGAATGAATGCTCATCCTGTTTCTGCTGCTGAATGTGAAAATCATGGGCTTTATGTGTTATTTAACCTTTCCTCCTTTCATCTTTATGGGGTTGTAGTAAACAATGTGCTCCAAAAGGAGAATGTACTCTTAGGTATGTGAATCTAGGAATAAATTATACTCTGGCAGAGTGCAGACTTTCTGTGCCAAAAGTATTTCTGTTGGCTTCTCTCTTATAATTAAACCATGTTCATCCTTGAGGATGTCTTAAAAAGAAATGCTTAGATTTTAAGAGAATCCAAACGGAAGGAAGCTGTGTTGATAATGTCTCCTTAAGGGCTATCTAATGTAAGAAACTTTAAAAATATTACGTAAAGTGAATCTACTCAGTATACCATATGAAAATGTTGTCTTTTGTTTTTTAGTGTTTTATTGGTAGGAAAGGGCCTTTAATTTCTTTTTATTCTTTCTTTTTTTGAGAGAGAGACAGAGAGAAAGTGAGTGGGGAGGGGGAGGGGCAGTGGATAAGGGAGAGAGAATCTTAAGCAAGCTCCACACCCAGCACAGAGCTGGACATGGGGCTCGCTCGATCTCATGACCCTGAGATCATGACCTGAGCTGAAATCCAGAGTTGGATGCTTAACCAACAAATCTCAGTTCTGCTGTCCTGTGGTGAGAGAGAGAGGTTTAGGTTCAGGTCGCAGAGTTCCCCCTTAGATTTTGTCACAGTTCTGAAGGCACAGGTCTAACAGCACTGGGCATGCCTATAGATAGCTATTCTAATTAAAATTTTCTCCCCTAAGGAAGGTATAAATGAAACCACAGTTATGGATGGGTATAAATATGTAGGTACACACTTAAAAATTATGCACTTGAATGAAATTTCTGGGCTGTGTTGATTGAAAGCTGACCTGATAAGAGGCAATGATTTCAATGTACTGTGAGTGAACATCTAAATTCTGGTTTCCAAGTGAAGAAATGAAATTATGAAGATATGATACATTTGGAAAATGCAATTTAAGAAGGCGTAATCAAATTAATCACTTCATAATGGATATCACTGGGCATGCAGGAACTAAATGAACCTTTAAAAATGGTCAGGCAGATGGACTTTCTAATTTAACAAATATGTATTAAGCTGCTACTACGTATAGCCATTACTAGATTGTAGAGGAAAGAATCATACCAGGCCTGGCCCAGAGCGTCTACACTGCAGGGTGCTAGGCTTTAGGCTGGTCTTGGCTTAGCTGGTAGCTTACGCATGCTCATGGCATGACTCACAGCATAGCATGGGTCTATAGGACCTGCATATTTCAACCATGACCTATAGATAACAGCTTCATTCCTGTAATGAGAGGAGTTTTGAGCCCTAAATTCCTCCAAGAGGAAGAAAAATTCCTCTGAAATTTCATGTAAGGAAGACCTGTTACAGAAGAGATCTAGGTTGCATGTGTGCTTTGTGTGATTCAGTAGGCCCATATGCCAGAGGAAAACCAGTTACTAGATATGTTTATAGAGTTCAGGAAAAGAACTTGAAGTTACTTTTGGGGCGCCTGGGTGGCGCAGCCGTTAAGCGTCTGCCTTCGGCTCAGGACGTGATCCTGGATCCCTGGGATCGAGCCCCGCATCAGGCTCCTCTGCTGGGAGCCTGCTTCTTCCTCTCCCACTCCCCCCGCTTGTGTTCCCTCTCTCGCTGGCTGTCTTTCTCTCTAATGAATCATCGAACTTTACATCAGAAACCAGGGATGTACTGTATGGTGACTAACATAATATAATAAAAAAACATTAAAATAAAAAAATATTTAAAAAAAAGAACTTGAAGTTACTTTTATTTTTATGAACACTATGAAAGGAGAAAAAATTGAGATGGAGAAAAAATTAAGATTTGTTTTGAATTTCATAATACTCAAATTCAGCAGCTAGAACTGATCAAACCAGAGAAAGAGCTGGGTGCCAACTTGTACTTACAAGAGGCACTTCATAATATTCCTCCAGTACTTTTGACGTGAATGTGAAGCCAGTAGTTCAAATACATACCAAAAGATTCCTTTCAAGATGCTTAAAGCAACAAATGAATCCTATGTCTTGGTCCAAACACAGGGAACAAAATTTAGTAGTACAAGGAAATAAGAACTAAAGAACAAATGCAAAAAGCCCAGAAGTGGTGTCAACCTTGCCTTGAGTTTGATGTGATGAGAGACGATAATACTTCACATTGTTTGAAGCTGATAATTTCTATTGTATCCTCTGAATGTCTTTAGAGTCATTCTCAGAGTAAGGGCTGTTCAGTAGTTCAGTTTCATCCAACTTTTAGTTTCAACATTTGTTCTCCTTTGTAAATACACAGCCATTACATAAAAGTAAACATTCATTAAAAAGAAAGTAGGATATCTTACCCCATTTTATAGCATTTAAGATTAAAATGATGGCTCTTAAGCAAATTGCTTCTCCAGAGGTATTAGCCATGCAGTTACATATGCATTCATGCATTCAGCAAACTTCTTTTTTTTTTTTTAAGATTTTTTATTTATTTATGTGACAGAGAGACAGCCAGCGAGAGAGGGAACACAAGCAGGGGGAGTGGGAGAGGAAGAAGCAGGCTCCCAGCGGAGGAGCCCGATGTGGGACTCGATCCCAGAACGCCGGGATCACGCCCTGAGCCGAAGGCAGACGCTTAACGACTGCGCCACCCAGGCGCCCCTCAGCAAACTTTCTAAACAGCATTATTATCACCGGCATATAAAAATTGTATATATTTAAGGTAGACAGCCTGAAGTTCTGATAAACATACACGTTGTGAAATCATCACCAAAATCCAGCTAGTTCACATATCCATCACTTTTATATGGTTACCATTGTGTGTGTGTGTTGAAAAGATTTAATTTAAGACATACCCTCTTAGCAAATTTCAAGTATACGGTACAGTACTATTCACTACAGTCATCCACGCTGTACATTATATCTCCAGAACTTTTTCATTTTGTGTAACTGAAAGTTAGTATGCTTTGACCAGCGTCACCCCATTTCCCATTTTTGCGTCTGGCTTATTTGGCATAATGTTCTCCAGGTTCACCTATGTTGTTGCAAATGGCAGGTTTCCTTCTTTTTAAAGGCTGAATAATATCCCACGGTGTGTACACCACATTTCCTTATTCATTCATCTGTCAAAGGACATTTAGGTTGTGTCCATGTCTTGGCTATTGTGAATAATGCTGCAGTGAACATGGGGGCGCAGATATCTCTTCACAATGCTGTTTTCAGTTCCTTTGGATATATACCCAGAAGTGGGAATGTTGGATCTATTTTAAATTTTTTGAGGAATCTTCATACTGTTTCCCATAATGACTGCACAAATTTACATTCCAGCCAACAGCGTACAAGGGCTCCCTTTTCTCCACATCCTCACCAATGCTTGCAATCTTCGTTTTTACAATAGTCATCCTAAATATATGTTTATATATATTTTTATAATCATCCTAATAGATGTGAGGTGGTATCTCATTGAGGTTTTGACTTGCATTTCCCCGACGTTCAGAGATGTTGAGCACTTCTTCACATACCTGTTGGCCATTTGAATTTCTTTTTTTTAAGAAGTGTCAGTTTAGGTCCTTTGCCTATTTTTTAACTGGGTTATTTGTATTTTTGGTATTGAGTTGTATGGGTTCCTTATATGTTTTGGATATTAATCCCTTATCAAATATATGGTTTGTAAATATTTTTCCCATACTGTAGGTGGCCTTTTCATGTTGTTGATTGTTTCCTTTGCTGTGCAGAAGCTTTTTAGTTGGAGATAATCCCACTTGTTTATTTTTGCATTTGCTGCTTGTGCTTTTGGAGTTACATCAAAAAAACAGTTGCCAAGACCAATGTCAGGGAGGGTTTTCCCTGTTTTCTTCCAGTAGTTTTATGATTTCAAGCTTTCTATTTAAATCCTTAATCCAGTTGAGTTGATGTTGTGTATTGTGTGAGATAGGGGTTCAGTTTCATTCTTTTACATGTAGATATCCAGTTTTCCCAGCATCATTTGTTGAAGTGACTATTGTTTACCCATTGTGTGTTTTTGGTACCCTTTTTGAGTATAAATTGATTGTAAGTGCATAAGTTCCTTTTTGGGTTCTTCATTTTCTTCCATTGGTGTACGTGTACGTGTCTGTTTTTATGCCAGTGCCATATTGTTTTGATTCCAATTGCCTTACAATATAATTTGAAGTCACATTCAACATACCTTTTATTGCATATGTAGTTACATGGAAAAAGGACACAAAAGTTGGGGACCCAAAGGTGAATAAGACTGTCCTTGCATTCGTGGAGCTCACAGTCATTGGGACATGGAATAGTAAACAGAATACTGCAGTTAGTATAAGAACTATGAGAGAAGAGGGAAGTGAGAACAAGAGACTTTGGTTGCCCACAAAATGTACACTTAATTAAGAATGGAGCAAGGAAACAATGAAGCATGGAACACTACATCAAAAACTAATGATGTTCTGTATGGTGACTAACATATCATAATAATAATTAAAAAAAAGAATGGAGAAAGGAAAATATGCTAGGGTAGCTTACAGGAGAAGATGGTGGTGCCCAGCCAAGTCTTGCATCATGACCATTAGGAGTGAATTAAGAAAAGGGGCAGGGAAAAGACATTCCAGACAGAGAGGTCAGTATGTGCAAAACATTAAGTTAAGGCTGAGAGAGTCAAAATGGGAATTCTGGAAGTAACAAAACAAACAAGAACTTCAATAGGATAGAAAATTTCATTTTTAGTCTTAATGTGATATTTCATCACCTCACTGAATAATTCAGTTCAGAAGTTACCTCTATATGGGTAGTATATTTCTTTCAGTTTATAACTCCTACATTTCCTTGAAGAATCTTGAGATTCCTGAATGTTTACTATCAGTTTTATTCATTTGAGAAATACATTTCAAATGGCTCAGCTTTTACAAACATCTACATAGCATTGATGGATTAATATAGCACTGATGCAATAGTTTCACTATATGTTTAATACTGAAATTGGCCCAACCCTGGGCTTCTCAAGATGACTTGCTTACCCGTGCACCCTGGAGCCAGCATACCATAATAATGGAAACTTGTAGCTTTCTGAGTAATAGCATATGGCAGCACCACTTAGGTAAGCTTAGAGATCTCATAATTTTAAACTTACCACCCCCTTCTAACCACTTTTATGGCAGCCCACTGCCTTCAAAAATAAAGCCTCATTTCCTATGAAAAGTATTCAAAACCTGGGACAAACTCACCCTGAAGTACTATTCCAGGTATCTTTCCCTACATTTTGCCCTTCTTCACTCTCGAATGCACCAGCCATGACAGAATTCCTCGTGATTGTCTGAATACGTTCTGTAGAGTTTTAGCTTTGCTCCTGTATCCCTCTGCCTGAAATTCTCTTCCTCACTGCACCCCACCCCTTTATGGCTCTCTTACTTCGTATTTAATATATCACTTCTTTTGGAGCCTATTGGACTTTATTTCTTGTAGGAACACTTAATCCTATTGGACAATGGTGGTTATTACCAAGTCCAACAGAACTGTGTTCAAATTAAAGCTCTGCCTTTTTTAATAGTGGTGAAACCATGCACCAGTTAATTAACCATTTTAAGCCTCTGTTTCCTCATCTGTAAAATGGAAATAATTACAATACCTCTGTCATAGGGTTGTGGTGCGGATTAAATGACATAATGGTAACATGCCTCACACAGTGCCTGGCACATAATAACTACACTCAATAAGTATTGAACAAGTACTCAGTAAATATAAGTTGTTTCATTAGTATTTCTCTAAGTATTTCTCTCCCTTTTTAGGCTTGGGTCTTCCAAAACTGTGTCTGGATGTCCACGGCACTTGTCATGGGCTTTGTAAATCATGAGGACCCAATAAACAGTTGTTACGATGAATTGATTCAAAAGGAGCTATGTGACTATTCCCTAGTGGATCAAGAGATTTGTGAATACATGAGAACTTGTGCTGAGCCAACTGTTCTTTCCAAACATATATCTAACTATAACCAAAACTCACAATTCTCCCCGGTTCCATAGCATTCTGTAGACATGATAGTATCTAGGTGTCATGTGACTTCTTATGAGGTTTCAGATTATGAAATATTGTTAGGCTCTTGACTAACAGAAAAAGATTTGTAGGAAATTTCAAATTTACATAATTGGTTCTTGTTTTTCATTTTTTTCTATATTTAGAGTTCACTGAGTGAAATAATTTCCTAGTCACAGTTGAATGGAAAACTATAGTCAAGCCACAAATTAGAGTAAAATACTAGCTTCTTGATGTATTTGTTCAAAATGCAATTTCCCTCTGCTCCCAATATAATTTACTAAATAAATATAGTCTAATTACATGTCAAATATTTTTTTTTCTTTTTGTGATGAACCGAGATATTTTTCTCCCATTTAGTGATTACTTGGAGTCTTGCCAACTGCTGAACATCCCGCTCAGAGTCTCCTCAACACAAGAGGCTTAGGGAGTGTTGAAATATACATCCATTAGAGCCGGATAACAATCAGAGGGAGCAACGTACAAATAGCTAATAAAGGCTTGGAGCACAGTTTCAAAAGCACAGAGCCATTTGTTTTTCTTATCAAATTAAGTATTCCAAAGCATATTTAAATAAATGTCTCTGGTTCAGGGCATCCTGTGTGGGTCAGCACACCAGTATAGCCATGTCTTAGAAATGTGTGTATTTACTTAAATTGTAGAACGTAGAACAAAGGCACAAATACAAACACAGTCTCAGCAGTCTGTGACTCTGGCACTGAGTTGGCATTCTTGAAAGTAATTTTGAGGGAATCTCACAGGTCTTTGAAGTCTCATTGAAGATGATGCTATTTGCCTCAGACTTCATCCTTCCATATGTGTGTATTGCAGCAGTGGCCTCCCGAACCCAAAGTTGAGTAGAACTGTGTGATTTGCCTTGGACTGCAGAATAAGATGGAAGTTAAGACTGAGCCAGTCTAGACCTAGGCCTCGAGAGGTTTGCATGCTTCCGCTTGCTCTTGGACCGCTGCTGTTGCCAGAAGAACATAGTGAGCTCAGGACAGCCCACTGGCCTCCAGAGGAGGATGAAGGAAAGGGGGAGCCGAGTTGCTACCACAGCAAAGCTCAGCCTAGATCAGCCCACTCCCAGGCACATGAGCAAGCAGATCCGGAGACTGGCAGAGGTGCCCGGTCCATCCCAGACTAGACCAACCAGTCCCCAGATGGGTGAGCAAGCACATTTGCGATAAGAAGAGCTGCCCAGCCGAGCCCAACCTAGATAAACCGACCCCTAGACGTACGCACGAGCGAAATAGTGATTAATGGATCTGTCCTGCAGCATCCAGCCTAGATGAGTTAACCCACAGTGTTGTGAGCTAAAAAAAATGCTTACTATTTATGCCACTGAGATTTTGTGGTTCTTTGCCACTTAATGTTATTGTGGCCATAGTTGACTGATAAGTTGTATACAAACATGTAAAAAGTTCTGTAATATTATGTCGTAACAAGAACTCTATTATCATGAGTGAAGACCAAACAGTTTTATAGAATATTACACAGATGTATCCAGTCTGAATGATTTTATTTCCATCTCTCAGCCTGTCTACTTATTATAACTCTAAAACCTAACTATGTTCTCTAATAAAAGTTGATTGTCAGGAATTAAATCAACTAAGAAAATCTACACTTCTGAAAATCTGAATTTAAATTCAGAAAGCTCTTGTTTTATTTTATTTTTTTAAAGATTTTATTTATTTAGTTGACAGAGACAGCCAGCGAGAGAGGGAACACAAGCAGGGGGAGTGGGAGAGGAAGAAGCAGGCTCTTTGCTGAGCAGGGAGCCTGATATGGGGCTCGATCCCAGAACGCTGGGATCATGCCCTGGGCCGAAGGCAGACGCTTAACTACTGAGCCACCCAGGTGCCCCAGAAAGCTCTTGTTTTAAATCATACTTTTACATATCCAGTTGTTTATATTTATATGAAAGTCATTCTTAAGCATTGGGCCTTGGATTTCGGAGGAAGAGGGTGTGTGGAGTTATTGCACATGGTCCTGGAAGCCGTATCTGTGTACATTGCCACACATTTACAGGCAGCTGGCATTTGACATGAAAGGTCTGGGAATGACCATCATAGGGTATTTCATGTAAGGCAATGAATAATCTGAAAATAAAATTTTAAAAAAGTTTCACTCACAGTAACATCAAAAAGAAAACAAATGCTTAGGAACAGAGTTGATAAAATAAGTACGTCTTATACACTGAAATCTACAAAACATTGTAAGAAATTAAAGAAGATTTAAATAAATGGAAAGACATTTCATGTCCATGGATTCTAAATCTTAATATTATTAAGGTGGCAGATTGATCTATGGATTATTACAATCAAATTCTCAGCTGGCTTTTAGGCAGAAATTGACAGGCTGTCCCTAAAATCCATATGGAAATGCAAGGAATCCAGAATAACCAAAATGATAGTGAGAAAGAACAAAGTTTGAGGGCTCGCACTCTCCAATTTAAAAGTTAGGATAAGGCTGCGTTAGTAAAGACAGTGCGGTAGTGGTGTACAGATAGGCATATCAGTTAACGGAACAGAACTGAAATTCTTGAAATATCCTTACATTTGTGGTCAATTGGTATTTGACAAAGTTGCAAAGTCAGTTTGATAGAGAAGGGAGTCTTCAACAAATGGTCCTGGAACAATTGGGTAGCATAAATTGACCTCACACAGTACACACAAAGCAATTCAAAATCTAGCATACCAAAATGTGAGTTGTAAAACTATAATACGTTTAGAGGAAAATCTTTGTGACCTTGGATTAGGCAAATTCTTTTTTTTCTTAAAGACTTTATTTTTAAGCAATCTTCACACCCAATGTGGGGCTTGAACTCACAACCCTAAGATCAAGAGTCACATGCCTTGCTGACTGAGCCCCTAGGCAAATTCTTAAATATGACTCTAAATGCATGGTCCATAAAAGAAAATACTGATAAATTGGACTTTATGTAAGTAAAACGTTTTTGTGCTTTAATAGACAACATTAAGAAAATGAAAAGACAACCCACAAACTGGGAGAAAAATATTTGCAAGTCATATATCTGCTAAAGAGCTGGTATCAAGAATAATTAAAGAACCCTTGCAACTCAATAAGAAGACAGTCAGTTAAGAAATGGACAAAAGATTCAAATAGACATTTCAGCCAAAACGATATATGGATGGTGAATAAATACATGAAAAATGTTCAGTACCATTACTCATCATAAAAATGCAAATTAAAACCACATTGATAACCACTAGAATGGACATACATTGCTGGTGGGAATGTAAAATGTTGCAGCCGATTTTAAAAAGTTTGACAGTTTCCTAGATAGTTAATCGTAAACCACCCGCACAACACAACAATTCTAGTCCTAGATATCTAACCATGAGATATGAAAACATGTTCCCACAAAGACTTACGAGGGAATGTTTATAGAAACCTTTTTTTCATAACATCTACAAATTGGAATCAATCCAAATATCTATCAACTGGTGAAAGGATAAATTAAAATGTGATTTATCTACACAATGCAAAACTATTCATCAATAAAAAGAAACAGGCTATTTATACATTCTGCAACATGAACGAACCTCAGGAACATAATGCTAAATCAAAGAAAGCCAAATGCAAAATATTATATATTATATGACTCTTTATATGTAATTCCCAGAAAAGATGACTGTATAGAGACAGAAAATGGTTAGCTAGCTACCTGGGACGGGGTCTGAGAGTGGGTGTTGATTATGCATGGACACAAGGAAGCTTTTTGGAGTGATGGAAGTGTTCTTAAACTAGACTGTAGTGATAGTTGAACAACTCTGTACATTTACTAAAAATCATTGGAATCTATATTTACAAAGGGTAGATTGTATGCTATAGAAATTATACCACAATAAAGCTGTAAAAACGGCACATGAAACCATGTCCACATTTCTGCCGCCGCCCCAAATCCCATTAAAACAACAATGAAGAAGTAAGACACAAATAAACCGTAACCACAGAAGAATGAGAGATATTTGAAAAATATACAGTGGATGGAAGATTGGAAAATGACTCAACAGAATATAAGGGACTTAAGCCTAAGTAGCTGCCGAGGGGAATAACAACAAGAAGTGAAGCAATCTTTCTTGGTCAAAGCAAAGCTTTGATTGGAGACCTCAAGTACTTTAGAAAGTATGGGTGAACTTGAGGTGATATGAAAGCGTAAGGGCTGGATGGAAATCTAAATAAAATGCTGTTAGACTTCCTGGTCTTCAGTGCCGACTCATGTGGCCACATGTCTGTCTCAACAGATTAAGTGACATAGGTTTATTTTCTGGAAAAATTATACATGCTAGAACCTCTTGGTTCTAGACTGGCTCATGTGATGTCTAATCACTGGTAAGCTTAGAGTGTTCCTCATTAATCCAAGGTCTCAAAAGCTGATGGGTGAATTTTTAGGATGTGAATAAAAGTCACTGTTCAGTATAAATTGAAAAAAAAAAACTTTCTCTGCGACTAAAATAGTAAAAACAGATCATCAGTGGAGAAATGTAAAGTTTTGGAGATAATCTTTATCAGGTTGAGGAAGTTCTTTTCTACTATTAGATTTCTAGTTCCCCCCCCCTTTTTTAGCGTGAATGGATGTAAAATTTTATTAAAGGCTTTTTCCTCATCTGCTGAGATGATCATATGTTTTTCTTGTTTTGTCAGTTGGTATGGTGAATTCTTGTGATTGATATTTGAATGTCAAGACAGTCTTGTATTTCTGAGATAAACCCCACTTGGTCATGATACATTATCCTTTTTATGTATTGTTGGATTCTATTTTCGTGCTCCATGTCTATTTATGTTCTGTTGAGGATTTCTGCATTTATGTTTATGAGGAATATTGTATAATTTTCCTTTGTTGTAATGTTTTTGTCTGGCTTCCCTAACAGTGTAATGCTGGTCTCAAATTGAGTTAGAAAGGGTTTCCTTCTGTTATATATTCTGGAGGAATTTGTGTGGAATTGTTATTATTCTTAAACATGTGATAACATTTGCCAGAGAAGCCATCTGGACCAGAATTTTTCTTTGTTGGAAGTTTTTAAACTGCACATTAAATTTCTTTGAATAACATAGCACTGTTCAAGTTATCTGCATTTCCTTCAGTGAACCTTGGAAGCTCGTATATTTTGAGGAATTTGCCCATTTCATCTAAGTTGTAAAATATATTGCCATAGTGTTGTTTGTAGTATTCCTTATTTTTTTTTTAATTTTATTTTTAATTAATCTCTACACCCAGCATGGGGCTCGAACTCCCAACCCTGAGATCAAGAGTCACATGCTCCATTGACTGAGGCATTCAGGTTCCCCTGTAGTATTCTTTATGTCCTCTTAATATCTACATTGTCTATGGTGATTTCCCCTCTTTCATTCCTTATATTTGTACTTGGTGTCTTCTTTTGCTCTTGGTAAGTTCAGCTAGTTTATCAATTATACTGACTTTTTATTTATTATTATTGTTTAGAACTTAACTGCTTTTGAGAGAGAGAGAACATGCACACATGTGTGAGCTGGGCGGGGTGGGGGGTGGCAGAGCGAGAGGGAGAGAATCTTAAGCAGACTCCACGCCCAGCACAGAGCCCAACACTGGGCTGAATCCCACGACCCTGAGATCATGACCTGCGCCAAAGTCAAGAGTCGGATAGGCCTAGCTGACTGAGCCACCCAGGCGCCCCTATACTGACTTTTTGAAGGAACCTGCCTCTGGTTTCATTGATTCACTGCTGTTTTTGTTTCTAAATTTTACTGCTCTCATCTTTATATTTTTCCTTCTCCTTGCTTTTTCTTAAATTTGCTCTTCCTTAGCTGGTTTCTTTTGTGAAGTTTTAGATCATTGATATGAAATCTTTCTTTTATGGTATAAGCCTCAAATATTATAAATTCCCCCTCAACATTGCTTTAGTTATATCCCACAAATTCTGGTTATGTTGTGTTTTTGTTATACTAAAACTCTGAATATTTTCTCATTTCCTTTGTGATTTCCACTTTGACCTATGGGGAGTTTCCAGAATACTTCTTTTTCTGATGTTTAGTTTAATTTTGTTACAGTTAGAGAATATGGCTTGTATAGTTTGAACTATGTTAAGTTTGTTGGGCTTTGTTTTATGGCCCAGAATATGTTTTGTCTTTGTGAATGTCACTTGTACACGTTTCTTAACAATACGTGATGAAGAGCTAATGTTTTAAATTTTGATGGGGTCCAGTAGGAGTTGCTGGTTGTTAGTTGCACTAATAGCCTGCAGAGAGATCATGAGAAACTAAGGGCAGTTAACAAACAGCTAAAGGCCATGTGTGAGAGCCAGCAAGTCTCCTTGGTAGTTTGCAAAGAGGCCTGAACCTTCCCCAGTGGGGAAACAAGCACAGCTGAGGAATAAATTCAGGATCTGCTAGTTAGGATGCCACAGCCCCAGAGATGCTTGAATTGTCAGCCAAAGTCAAATCTGTTGTTGGAAGGGTCCCTGAAACATGAGATGTGGACGTCTGAGAGGATTCTCTTGAAGAGTTTGGCTCTGTAGACTCCCCGTTTAGGGGGAAGCCCTCAGAGCTTGCAGAAATGGTCCACCATTCTCGAGTAAAAGCTTCTCCCATGAGGGAAGAAGCTGAAGTCATCTCCAGTGCAAGGCAACAGGTATCCCTCAGTCCTCAGAGATACCTCATCCCTCTCCTGTTTTCCAGGCCAGCGCCACTAGGGTTAAATCCCAGCAGAAACTAACTCAGGATGTGATGGGTCTGATAAGGAAGAAAAGGATTACACACTGAAGGAGCTGAAAAGAATTTGCTGGCATGTCCTGTAGAAGCCAGACTAGTCCCTAGGATTGGATTTTAAGGGTGCTTCTACCAGGGAGTTGGAATGCAAGATAGGATTACCGAGAATGAATGGACTTGGCATTTTCTTAGGGCACGAGATTTAACATCCTGACAAGGACCCCTGTGCATGGTGCAAATTCACTTAGTGTGTCTCTTAGAAACCTGGAGAAAGATACAGCTCATGCTGTGGAAACTGGATCCCAGAGTTCCTCTAGCAGGGGGTAGAGGAAGGAATAAAAGGGCTCAGGAGAGTGGGATTTATTATGTAGGGCCGCAAAACCCACCAGAGAATTATGTTCCACAGGGGAACCCAAAGGACTCACCATTCACCAAGTCCTCAGGAATGTGCTAGTGTGAGGGGCACTAGCATCAGTAAGAAGTTAAATGGTAGCTCTCTTCTGCAGGCCAGGAGTGATGGTAGAAGAGGTGATCACAGAGTCTGGCTTGTTAATAGCCATGAGGATGATGGGTAATTGAGTAATAGAGGTTAGAAGCCAGAACTGACACATTATCTAATAAAGATTTTTTTTTAAAGAGTTATTCAGGTGACTCTAAGGTGCATCTAGTTTTGGGATCCCTGACCTCTGGTGATGAGCCCAGTGCTCTTTCCTGTAAATCATGATGGCGCCTCTCTTATTTGACTCTGTTCATAAACACACCATTATTTTTCTCCTATAACAAAAGTCACTGTTTGCTGTAGAAATTTAGGGTGAAGGAGATCAAAAAGAAGATAAAAAAAATGTTTGGTATCACATATAACACTGAAATGAGCATTCTAGTAGCTAAATCTCTACGTATTTTCATGATAATTTCCTTCAGATAAATTCCTAGAAGCAGAATTGCTGTGTCCCAGCTGATGTATGCTTTTTGGGTATTTTGGTCCATGCTGCCAAAATGCCCCCAGAGATTCACCAGATTACTTTCCCAGTTTCAGCCTATCAGTGTCCCCATTCCTCATTCCATTGCTTCCACTAGTTATAATTTCATACGGTTCTGCCAATTTAATAGGTGAAGATTGTCTCTATTTACATCACTTTATTATTTGTGAGATTAAACTTTTTCATGTTTTAACTTCTCTTCATGTTTGTTTGCCTTCTGTTTTTCTTTTTTGAATTCATATAGTTACCAGTTTGGGGAAAAGGTTACTTTTCTTCTTTTTGATTTGTAATAGTGGTTTACATAGTGGGTTCTTCCCTCCTGATTTGTCATTTGACTTCAGTTTTCTTCATAGTATTTTTTCCTTACATAATAAGGTTTTGTTGGTTTGCTGGTTTTTGTTACATCACGTCTGACAACTTTCCTTTTCATGTTAAATTGACATGACATTTTAATCATATATTTATATTTGATATATTCTTCAGTATCTCAAGAGTTTCTATTGTGTTGCATTGAGCTGTCTCTTTCTGTGGTAGTATTATGCTTTTAAAATTATTTTGTAATACAAGTACCCTTTAATTTTTCCTTTTACACAATTTCGTGATGGATCACGTTTATTCTTTCTTTTTAAAATTTAAATTCAATTAGCCAACATATAGTACATCATTAGTTTCAGATGTAGAGTTCAGTGATTCATCAGTTGCATATCACACCCAGTGCTCATCACACCACGTGCCTCCTTAATGCCCATCCCCCAGTTACCCCATCCGCCCACCCACCTCCCCTCTAGCAGCCCTCAGTTTGTTTCCTACAGTTAAGAGTCTCTCATGGCTTGTCTCCGTCTCTGATTTCTTCCCATTCAGTTTTCCCTCCCTTTCCCTATGATCCTCTGTGCTGTTTCTTATAGTCCATAAATGAGTAGTGAAACCATATGATAATTGTCTTTCTCTGATTGACTTATTTTGCTCAGCATAATACCCTCCAGTTCCATCTATGTCGATGTAAATGGTAAGTGTTCATCCTCTCTGAGAGCTGAGTAATATTTCATTGTATATACACACCACATCTTCTTTATCCATTCATCTGTCAGTGGACATCTGGGCTCTTTCCATGGTTTGGCTATTGTGGCCATTGCTGCTATGAACATTGGGGTGCAGGTGCCCATTTGGATCTTCAATCTTTGGGGTAAATACCTAGTAGTGCAATTGCTGGATTGTATGTTTATTCTTTGTGATGAACACAAGATTAATTTTAAGTTCGAGAGTAAATTCCACTGTTTTTAAAATTGTGTTGAATGTATAGAAGAATTTGGAAAAAATGAACATTTGTGTAATATCGAATCTTCACATTCAGTAACATGGCGTGAGACTTCATTTATTCTTGTGCAGTTTTGTTTCCTTAAAGAATGTTTTGTGATATTTTGATGTATTTTAAATATTTCTTAATAATTTCTTCTTAGAATAATCAAATTTTTAGGTATTTTATTTTTTCCTCCTACTACCCTCGTCATACGGTTCTCTTCTTCACTAAAAATTTTATTTAGTGGTCTTATGCTAACAGCCACTTCCTTGGCCTACCAAATAAATATGCCATGCATTATTTGCCAAAACGGAAAACACTAAGATAAATGGATAGCCAAGGAAAGGATGGCTGTGCTTTAGGGCCGTAGAGTGGATACTTGATGAAAGTTTGAGTCATTGATTCAATAAAGTAGTTTAATTGATTCTCGGGGTTTGGCATAATAGATTGTTAGCTCCTGTCTCCAGGCAGTGGTTATTATAAGCCTGGCATTTCACTTCGATGATGAGGAAAAACTCCCTTCAGCAACTTGAAAAGCCATTTGGGCTGAGGATAGAGATGGTAGCACTCAGTGTGAAAGTGTTAGAGGAAAGCAATCACAGTTTCCATCAGAGCTACCATTCTCATTAATGAGCTTGAGATCTTAATGGAATTGTATAGCATTGTATGTGTTTGAGTGTATGAGTGTGTTTTTAAGGACGAAAAGAAAAACCAAAGAATATGACCACTTGAAAGATATACTAGTTATTTAACTTAAAAAGAAAAAAGGATTCTTCTTTCCAAGCAGCTTCTCAAATCAAGAGAATAAAGGCTGTGATACTTTGTCATACATTCTGGCTCTTAACTACATGCAGTTTAGCACTTTATTATAGACTCCCTTTCTTTGGTGTTGAGAATGTTAGTTCTGTCTTCCCAGAAAGGTTGTAAAACCACTGAATGCCTAGACCCACAGAGAGAGAAACACAGCACGGCACTATGTGCTTGAAGTCCCCATAACAATGTGTCAACACAGTTAGACTCAAATAGTGCCAGGCTCTGACTTGTTCTTCCATTTTCTTTGCTGTATCTTAAACATGTTTTCAGATTTGCATTTAGACAACACCTTGGCTTTTGCATGAAGGCCACATTTTAGGGGGATGAGAGTGGGGATGGAGAAGGGTTAAGATATCATTGCAACAGTTCAGGGGAGACACAACAAGAGCTGGGATTAGGTAGGCCAGTGAGAACAGTGTGGAGAAGAGTGGACAGATTTGAAGCTGCTTAGAAGGCAAAATATGTGGGATTTGCTTGGTACAGGAAGATGCAGTCAGGGATAATTGCTAGAGTTAATGTGAAGCCAGGAAATGTAGATTTGAATTTTAGTGGCTTCTTAGTTGTGTGCTTTTGGCCACCTGGGGATTTATTTGAATGGTCTTTGGTCTTGTATCTCGGGGCACTAGGTGGCTCAGTTGGTTAAGTGTCTGACTCTTGCTTTCAGCTCAGGTCATGATCTCGGGGTTGTGAGATGGGGCCTGGCATTGGGCCCATTGCTCAGTGCCGAGTCTGCTTGAGATTCTCTCCCCTTCCCTCTCCCTCCCCGTCTGCCCCTCTCCATGCACTCTCTCTCTTTCTCTCTCAAATAAATAAAATCTTTAAAAAATTATGGAAACGGTTTCCTCTCTCCTCTCCATCCCACTGTTAAAGGCAAGTCTTCCCATTCCTTAAGGCCCACTTCAAATATTAGCTTCTCTGAAATTCTCCCTCTTCCCTAGGGTTTGCTGTTTTTTGATTGGTGAAAACTATAGTCATCTATTTAGTGACGAACCCAAACTCATTTGCAAAGACATGTATTCTTTTTCACTTCCCTGAAATCTCTGTTCTTGAGCTTGTATTCAGCTGGTGTTTTGACAGAGATTTCCTTGGCCTCCCGGAGCTCAAACAAGCAAACAAACGCTACCTCCCTCAGTCATTACAGATTAGCTCTGTGCCAGGGCACTCCGTCAACATTTAGGCTTATACTGTTTCTAGGAACCAACCCAAGACGAAACCTTGGCGTATTCTTGGGTCTTTTCTAAGCATGAGTCTTGCCCTGGACATGCACATGGCTTTCTAAATCGCCACAGAAACGCAGCTGCTTTTGAATATCTTGGTTTCACAAAGAAACTCTCCTCAGGTTTTGTTAGGTGGTCTATCGTATGCGTCAGCTGTAACTTTTTGCCCCCCCCCTCGCATGTCTGAGGGTTGTTAGTCCAGTGTGAAGTGTTTTTGAGCAAAGTCTTACCACTTTTCTAGCCTGCGTCTGGAGTTAGGCAGAACGGAGATGAGTTCCTTGTGTCAGTCTTTCAGGCAGCCCCAAAGAGGTTAGAACAGACATACACAGTAGTTTTGGGGGAAAGTGTTCTGCTCCCTCCAGAACCAGGGTCCATGGTCCCACAGTGGGAATGCACGTTGCCACTGCTTAGAGAGCAAGGCCACTACCACAGAGTGGGGGGGAGGGCAAGGGCAAGTAAAATGCCACAAAACTTGCCTGTCTTTTTTAAGTTTTTTTTTTTTTTTTGATTCAGTGTTTGCTTGGTTACTTTAAACTTTTGACTGTTTTCCAGAATTCTGACAAAGTCGGTTCTGACAGTTTCTGCTTGTTTTTTTGATGTTTCTTTGGGGGCAGGGGTGGATGTAAGCTTGGAGCTGCCTGCTCCATCATTTTGCTGATGTCACTCATCTGTACTGTCTTTTATAGTTACGTAATTACCTTAACTGGTGCGTGTGTGCGTGTGTGCGCGTGCGTGCTCTTGAATTATTGTCTGGGATTACTTACTTCCAGCCTGCAAAACTTACTTTAATATTTCTTGTATGGCAGGTCTGCTCGCAGTGAATTCTCTCAGTTTTTTTTAATGTGGAATGCCTTTATTTCCTCTTCAGTTTTTAAATATAGTTTTGCTGGATATAGGATTCTTGGTTGACATGTGGAGTTTCTTTTTTGAGCATTTTGAATATGTTCTCATACTGCTTTCTGGCCCCCAGTGTTTCTGATGAGAAGTCAACTATTTATCTTATTGGGGGTGCCTTCTGATGAGCCATTTTCCTCTTACTACTTTCAAGATTTTCTCCTCTTCTTTTCTTTCAGCCCTTTTACTGTTACGTGTATGTTTTGGGGTCTCTGCTTTTATCCTATTTGGAGTGTGTTGAGATTCTTGGATGTGTTCATGTTTTTCAAGAAATTTGGCAAGTTTTGAGCCATTATTTCTTTTTAGAGATTTATTCATTTATTTATTTGAGAGAGAGAGAGAGTGAGCCTGAGCAGGGGAAAGAGGGAGAGGGAGAGAAAGAAGCTCAAGCAGACTCCCTACGGAGCAGGAGCCTGACATGGGGCTTGATCTCAAGACCCTGAGATCATGACCTGAGCCGAAATTAAGAGTTGGCCACTTAACCAGCTGAGCCATCCAGGCTGGTACCCTGAGCCATTATTTCTTTAAACATCTTTAACCATCTTTTTTTCTTTTTTCTTTTCTTTTTTCTTTTTTCTTTTCTTTTCTTTTTTCTTTTCTTTCTTTTCTCTCTTCTCCTCTGTCACTCCCATTATGCTTATGTTGGTGCCCTCGTAGTGGTATCCCACATTTCTGTGAGGCTCTCTTCATTTTTCTTTTCTCTGTTCTTCAAATTGCATAGACCCTATCAATCTACAAATTCACAAATTCTTTTTTCTGCCAGTTCCCACCTCCTGTTTAGCTCCTCTAGTGAAATTTTCACTTCAGGTACTGTACTTTTCAGCACCAGAATTTTCTTTTGGTGCTCTTTTATAATTTCTGCGTCTCTATAGATATTCTCTATTTGACTAGACATTGTCATCATAACTTCCTTCATTAAGTGTGGTTCCCTTTACTTCTACGTACATACTTTTAATGACTACTGTCTTTGTTAAATATGACACTTGTTAAATATGACACCCGGTCCATCTTACAGGCTGTTTTCTGTTGTCTGATCTTCCCCCTTTTATGTATGTCAGTCCTTCCTGTTTCATAAATTTTCATGGAAACTGGACATTTTAGATAATATAGTGTAGCAGCTCTGGGGGCTGGCCCCACTCACACCCTCTGGGCTTGTTATTGCTGTTTTCTTGCTTATTTGTTTGGTGACTGGCTGGAGTACTGCAGTGAGGCCTATTTACCCCTGCAAGGTGAGGCCTCTGATGTTGTTCCTTAAAAGGTGCAGCCTAGGCACGCACAGACTCACCCTGGGATGACTGTGGTTTTAGTTGGGCTCTCTTTGGTGATCTATTTCCCTGACTACATGCAGATGACGATACGATCCATTAATTGTAGGCTTATTACTATGCTGCTTTAATTTTTAAAATTAAAGAAGTAATTCCACTTTATTTCCTTACAGAATACTCTTAACTCCTGGAGAAAGAAGGCAGAAAGAAACCACGGTGGCATTGGCTCTCAGAGGAGTCAAGATGCAAGACTTAAAAACCTTGGGGGTTAGCACATATGGCTTAGCAGAGTGACAGCTGAGTGGTGGTGATAGTTGTGGTGATGCTGACGGTAAGGAAGGGGTGGTGAGGTTAGAATTTGAGAAAATCTCATTGTAAGGGGATAAAAATGATTAATAAACCAAGTCTTTGGGTGTTTCCCTCCTCCCACTTACTAAAGGGAATTCTAGCTTGGTATGTGTCAGTCTCTTCTTTTCCTGCACCCTGGAGAGACAGCTCTGTCTTACCAGATCCACTCTTGGAGTTTTGTGACATAGAATAAATCAAGTAAATGGGGGGAGGGGCATCTGGCTGGCTCAGTCGGTAGAGCATGTGACTCCTGATCTTGGGGTCATGAGTTCAAGCCCCATGTTGGGTGCAAAGCTTACTTTTTTTTTTTAAATGAAAATGTACATATCTTTATTTTTTTAAAAAAGTAAAAGGGGAGATCAGGAGCATAAGATATTAAAAAGAGACATATAGAGAACTGGAGGGGTCTTTTAGGGATTATGAAGAGAAGAGCTGTGGCTTATGAAGGAAATGGATAAAAGAGAAGTGGGACATTTTAAGGAAGTGTTGCTATGACTTATGAATCCCGATTCACAGAGTTGCTGGGTATTCTCCACTTGTTCTTGCAGAGTTACTCTCCACCCTTCTCTGCAATGCTTTGTACCCTGGAGGTTCCAGGTATTGCACCTGCTGGGTCTCTAGCTGGGGCTAGCGTGAGATTCAATCAATGGGAGGCACTAGCGTAAGATCCCTGGATGGGAAGAGAGAAAGTGGGGTAGGGTTTTCCTTCCCCATTCTTCCATGGCTACGGCTCTCACTGAGTTCTAGTACCACCACTTCCCTCCCGTGGCTCCTTCAGTCCTAAGCGTGGTAGCAGCTTCCCTCTGTTCTTAATCTCCAGGCACTTTATCCTCTTTGTTGGTTTCTCTTAACCTGCTTACCCTTTTGTAAAAATGATCTCTATATTAAACCTTCCTCACACCCTTTGAATGTGCCATCTATGTCCTGCTGGGACTCTGACCGATACAACAATGTTTAAAAAATACAAGTAAACACTTGGCTTATTTTGAAATTACTCTTGATGGCATAGGCTGTTTTTGGCTAGGATCCAACTCCAGGAATAAACACAGAATAACAACCTTGTATGTCTTACAATAGAGGATAATTGTAGTCTCGTATGTAAAGTTCTCTAACTCTAGGAAGGGGGCATGAGAAAATGAATTATGTTTCTGGCAGGGTTTTGAGGTAATACTGGATAAATTTAGAAGGGAAATAGATTCCATACTTATTGCTCCGTCTGTGGGCTTTATGATTTTAGACATGTAATTTGATTTCCTAATGGCTCTGACTCGTCTTGATGAAGTCAGCTAATGCTTTCCTTTAATTTTAATAGAAACTAATTTTATTTCTTTCTTGCCTTTCTAAATTTTAATTTCTCCTCTATCACCAAAAGAGCTATAGCTGACACATATAGACTTCCTGGGCCCCTAGAATCAGTATTTAATAGGTTTCACAATAGTATATAGCCACAGAACATAACACTTATTACAAGAAATCCTGGTATACATAGCAGCTTTGTGGGATGTTTGATCCAAGTAGACAATTCAGGAACCACACTTAAAATTTCAGCCCCTTGGGTAACTTTTCCAGTTGTTCCTAGTGACTGGCTATTAACACAGGCTGACCAACGAGAAGGCAGTTGAACGAATGAGAAGAGTTGTGTCTGGTTCATGCTTGCTTTCCTTGGCTCTTCATAAATCGTCACTTCTTTCCATTTTTTTTTAGAGAAAGAAAGGGACAGAGGGAGAGGGAGGGAGAGAGAGAATCTCAAGCAGGCTCCACACCCAGCATGGAGCCCCACACGGGGCTTGATCCCACCACCCTGAGATCATGACCTGAGCCGAAATCAAGAGTCAGATGCTTAACTGACTGAGCCACTCAGGCGCCCCACTTCATCCCATTTTTGTACAGGACCTTCTGGCTTTGCTCAGTAGCTACATTCATGAGGAGCTGCCTATGGAGAAAAGCCATTCTAAAATGTAGTATTGAAGAAAAATCCTGGTGTGAATCTTTTTGTGAAGGAATAGTTTCTAATTTATCTTCAAGTAAATTCAGCGTAGGAAATGCCAAGTTTACATATAAGCTGTGCCGCATTGGTAGCATGTTTGCTTTTCCCCAGCATTTCTTAAAGCATCTGCAGGGCCTATTTAGGGGAACAAATTGACTTTAATAAGCATTTGTAACTTTCAGCTATTTTCTGAACTAAATTCTGGGTAATGTCTGAGCTTCAGGCCACTACTCCATTTAGCTTGTCTGAGAGAAAACTTTGTGGCTGATTCTAGACAAGGTAAGTAGGGCAGCCTGCTTGGCAACACTGCTGCTTGCATCCTTTCTCGGTCTTTCTCTTCTCCATTCTCAAAAAAAGGCTACCCACGAAGATTTTTAGCTCATCTCTTCAATCCCTAGACTTCTCTGATCAGTGTGAGTTCTTCATGAGTGGGGATCTTTCTAAAGCATTTAGGGCAAAGCTGAAGGGCTGCTGAGTCTCCCACTGCATACCCTATCCTGACAAGCCCGTCTGGCTGAAGTCTTCAGAGTAAAGATGCACAGAGCAGATCAAGGAGCCTTGAGAAGTCATTAAATTTTCCCTCCTGCCTCTTGTATAGTATATTAAATGTTCTGGTTTAATGAATTGTTTATTTTAACCTCCTTTCTATACACCCCAGATTGTTAAAGGAGCACCTTTCAGAGCCACAAGGCAGCAATGGTTTATCTTTAGCCACAGTCTGGAGAAAAGATCCCTTTTTTGGCCTTCCTGGGCCCATGTCTGTATCTGTGATTTAAGCCCTTGTACTCCAGCAAGCCGAGAAAAAAATGAGGGCAAACTGTAGGGGAGTGAATGACCGTTCATTGAGTCCCCTTATGTGCCAGACCTTTGTGGTAGGCGCTCTATGTACAGCATTGTAGGTTAATCCTAACTAAACCTTCCTACGTAACTACTATTATTAGTAGTTTAACAAACGAGAGAACTGAGACCATGTTGACTGAAGTCACAGAATACACATTCAGTGGCAGATCTGGGATCTAAACCCTGGTTTATTTGGCTTCAATATCTGTGCAGTTTTCATCATATCATTGATAACGGCCCACTTTAGAAGACACCCATCTCTCTGAGTTTCCTTTACCTCTTGAGCCAGCTCTTTATGACTGGACAATGTCTCTGACAGAATTGTATCAAACTAAAAAAGATACTTGGGTATTACAACCCACCTCTCTGCCTCTTGGTCAGACTGGCCCCACACCATGAGATGACATGCAGGAATCATGAACTTCCAGCATCCTCCTATCCTGGCTTATAGGCGTGAACTTAATCTTCTATTTTAGAATCAGAATGTTTGCCTTCGATGCTACTTTTCTCACACTCCCAGCCTGCCTCACACTCAGCCCTCAGACTGCACAGGTGAATGACTGGTGTTGGCATTGTTCTTTGTGCTTCTCCTCAAGCTGGACTGAAAAGACAGCAGGGAGCTAGCTCTGGCCATGTGACTAGAGACCCAAAATGCTTCCACGCCTCAAGGAACCATGTAGGATGTGGGTCTCACCCTGCTAACTCTTTTGCACTGCTGTTGCTTCAGCTGCTTCGCCTACTGTTGGTGCAGTTGAAGGTAACCCACCCAACACGTCCCTGCTGTTACTTGAAGTTTTCTAGACTTTTATCTGTATGGCTTTTGAAGGAGCAGCTAGAACTCCTGGCGTCTTCTGGCTTTGGTGGGGATGAGAGCCATGAGAGCTCCCTTCAGCCAGCGACAGAGGAAGACAGAGGTGATGAGGAGAGGCTTAAAAGGCTCCTGCTGGGACTCCTAAACCATCTGGTATTTAACTTACCTGTACTCCTTCCTCAAGTCTTCCCGAGCTTATTAACTTCGTCAGCCCTTAAATAGCTTGCGGCATTGGGCTGTCAGATGTAAAACAGAGAAGTTTGCTTCATATGAACACCCCACACCCCTCTCCAGTGACTCTCTGGAGGAGGCCTTCCTATCCATGAGCAGTGTATCTCAAGCAAAGTCATGAGAGGAAACTCTATTTTTCAAAAATCGCCTTAAAAAGTACTATAGTCTGTTTCTCAGAGTCCATAGTCTCCCATGCTCTGAGAAACAAACTGAGGGCCTCAGAGGGGAGGGGGGTGGGGGAATGGGATAGACTGGTGATGGGTAGTAAGGAGGGCACGTATTGCATGGTGCACTGGGTGTTATACGCAACTAATGAATCATCGAACCTTGCATCAGAAACCAGGGATGTACTGTATGGTGACTAACATAATGTAATAAAAAACATTTAAAAAAAAGTACTATAGTCTGATCGGGCACTGGGCAGTTGGAACAGATACAGAGAGTAGCTAGGGCTGTATGAGAATGTCCTAGCTGAATGTTAGCCCTGTAAGGGATTATTATTTTACTGATGGGGATGCACGACCAAGAAAGATTGGAGACGTGCGTTAGCAGTCATCTAGTTAACCCTTTGCTTTCCATTATTAGGCAGAAATTTAAATTCTCATTTGTTCCAAGGCTCTGCCAAGAGCTCTCTTGGAGAACCTTTCATGGGTGTGAGCAGAGCACTTAACAAAAGTTGGGGCTTTTGGCTGCTTCTCGAAATACCTTTCTTCCTTATCACTCCCTTATTCTCTTGAGATGCTGTGAACTGGCCACTGATCCCATGCAGAGTCCTTGGTCCCCTGTTTTTTTGTTTTTTTTTTTTCTATAAAGTCCTCAGCTGGTGTTTACGGCTGTGCTGCTGGGGACTAGTGGCATGTTTATCCACGTGTCAATGAGAAAGATTTATGTGTCATTCAGTCTGTCCTCCTGCTGCAAACTTCAAATTACATATGACAGTGCTTTGTCATTTCCCCTCATAGTTCCCCACATCACTCAGAGAGAGGCCCCCACAGATCCCTGAGAAGAAAAAAAGAAGATACTCGATGCTTCCTGTCCTTCACTCCTCCCTTCATCTGACACTCATCCCCCTTTTCCCGGCTTCCTGTAGCTATTCCCTTTGTAACAGGGAATAGCAGGGTCGTGTACTTAAAGACAACATCTCCGATGCCCCCAGAATTCTCTTCTCTCTCTCCAGTCTTCAGAGACTTCTTGTTGACTTTGCACTCTGACTGGTCACAGCAAACCAAGGAGCAATTTGAATGAAGGGAAGAGGAACCAGGTCGAAGGAAGGCAAACACAGGAGCAGTGCAGGGGAAAAGGGCAGGTGGCTCGGAGAGTGGGGCTTCTCTCTCTTTTTCTGGAAGTGTGGCTGTGATTAGTGTTGAAAACCTCGAGATTTCTGTGACAGGGATTTGAGTTTCTTAGCCTGTCTCTGGCTCCAGTGAGACGTTGTCAGAGCTCTGCTCCTTTGTATCTTTCCTAATATACTCTGTCAGCTGTGAGGTCTTGAAGAGCCGCATCCTGTCAGTCTCCAACCTTGAGTCACTGATACGAGCCCCCAAAACCCAAAAACAGGATGCCTCATTAGTATAGTTGTTCTCCTAGTCCATTTTAAAAGGAATTAACAGCGGATGTCGTTCAGGAAACATGAACCATAACTACTTTAATAAGAATATGAATAGGGCACGTGATAGTATAATTCAAAACCTTAATATAAGGAATTACCCAGCTTGAGACTTCTCTCAGTGTTTACCGTGGGCCTGTATTGATCCATTGCTGTGGGGATTCGAATGAATAAGAAAAAAGGAACGTAATGATAGGAAGAGGCCCAAAGAGAGTCAAGACTCCAACCTCAGCAAATCCACAGCCCAGCATTATCTAATAATGAGTTACAAATATCTGTAGTTGGAAAGGAGATCTGTATTTGCATTTTTCATTGAAAAGATTTTTAGAAGGGCTGATAAAATTTTTTCCCTTTCCCTTTCCCACCATCTCCAGAAAAAAAATTCTCTCCCTCTCCTAACACCTTCCGAATTCCGTATCTAGATAAGAAAATGACATTTGCAGTGATTTAGTGGCAGAGTCAAAATCAGTGCTCAGATCTCCTGATTTGTAGACAGTCTTCCCAGTGTCCCATGTTCCCCACCATAGGGGCTCCAAGAAGTAAGACAAACAAACACTCAGTCTTCCCGGCAAAGGGCCTACTTGACACTTGCTGACAGCTACCGAAGTGCTTTGTATTTTGTTGATTACTTCAGTGAGGTCTTTTAAAAAGGAGCTTCACAATAGCTGGCAAAATTGCTAAACCAACACAGTTCACTTGACAATGCATAGGCTCTTGACTTTGCCTGTTAGAGCACTAATAAAAAATCACCAAAAAGATTCAAATTGATAAGAATAGAGGTACGGGTGTTCATTGGCAGTATCGATGGCACAAGAAAATGAAGAACAATTTTTTTTATCGCACAAAATATTTCTGGGCGCCTGGGTGGCTCAGTTGGTTGGGTGTCCGACTCTTTGTTTTTGGTTTGGGTTGTGATCTTGGGGTCATGGGACCGAGCCCCACATGGGGCTCCTTGTTCAGCACAGAGTCTGCTTGGGATTCTCTCTCTCCTTTCCCTCTGCCCCTCACCCCACTCGTGCTCTCTCTCTCTCAATACATAAAGAAATAAAATCTTTTAAAAAAAGAAAATATTTCTTGTGACAATATGCACAATAAGATCCCTATTTACATAAAATATATTAAAATTACATAGTTTTACCAAATGGTAATAGGAATAATATCTGAGTATTAGGATTCCAGTTGGAAAATTTCATTTTCCTTTGTGTTTTTTAAAGATTTTATTTATTTATTTGACACACAGAGAGAGATCATAAGTAGGCAGAGAGGCAGGCAGAGGGAGTGGGAGAAGCAGGCTCCCCACTGAGCAGAGAGCCCGATGTGGGGCTCGATCCCAGAACTCTGAGCTCATGACCTGAGCCGAAGGCAGACGCTTAACCGACTGAGCCACCCAGGCGCCCCTCCTTCGTGTTTATATATTTTCCAGATTCTTTACAAAGACAATGAATCACTCTAGTGCCTAGAAAAAAACATTTTTAATTGCTTTGAGACAAGATAAACATATATCGTATACGGGATTGGGAACTCCTGGGCTATGTGCCTCATAGAATGGTTCTCCCATAGAGTGACTGTTCTTATTATGTCATACAAATGAGGTATATTTATATGCTAATACTTCAACTCTAAAGTTATATAATTTATTTTTACTATTCTAGCACATGCATGGTGTGGTATCAGGCCATCTCTCCTGTTACTTTTGTTGAGGTCATATGGTTCAAAGAAGTTAGGTCAACTACATTGACCTAATAAGTATACACATATTGACTGTTTTTAGGAACTGCCTAGTCAGATGAATGTCCTTACAAGAAACTACTTAATCATTTTATTTTTCATATATCTATTAAGCTGGCACCATGGTCCAAATGGAAACCATTTTGCTATGCTTCAGCACTATCTGGTTTTAATGAGTCTCTGGAGGTCTCTGGATGGATTTTGCTGCCAAATATGACTCAGCCTAACACTACAAGTGAGGCACTGGACTCGGGGTGCTCTGTCTGCCAATAGATCTTTGCTTGCAGTAGCATCCTCTACATTTGGAAGATTCTCAGTTGACAAATTCCTAATACTTTAGCACAAGACCACTCAGATGAATTCAATATGGTTCGAAAAAGTTGCATATACTTATCTTCACACAACTAGAAAAATATTTGGTACTACAAAAATATCTCAAAAAAATCTCATACCTACCTTTAATAAGTGAATTGATTCAATAGTGAATCAATGGATTGCAATCAATACAGTACTGTATTTGATTTCTGGTTAACAGCTGTGTACTGTGTCCTGTACAGCTACCGAACAGATTTTTGTGTGATATTTCTGTAAACAGTGATGGGGGTTGATACCATAATCTTTGCCTTCAAGCTGCTTACAGAGGGGTTGGAAGAGACAAGAAACAGTCCTCCCCCCAAATGTCTGATAAATGTGTGAAGAGGAAATGGGTGAGTGCATTTTAGATGGGAGTGACAAGAACAAAAGGAAGCCATTCTTCACACTGTCACTAATGAAAGAATGAGGGAAATCACTTCAGCTTTTGCAGTGGTCCATGTCTGAAGGGATAGGGCCTAATCCAGGGTGGTGAAAGTGGAAAATGGAGACATGAGTTCCAGAGCATTATAATGATAAACAAACAACTGGCTTAGTGATTAGTTAATAATGGGGAGAAGGAGATAAAAGTACCAGAGATGGTTTAACTTTCAATCCTGGGTGGCCTGAAGGAGAGAAAGGGCCTCTCTGTCGGGAATAGGGAAATCAAGAAGCAGATCCTTACGGAAGTAAGGTGGTGAGTGGACTATGTTGAATTTTGTCAGACTGATGCATAAAGGGCACTCTGTGAAAACAGCGTAACTGGATGTCTGTGTGGCATTTTACAAAGCCTGTCCTAGTATCCTATGTGTGAGATGGATAGATTGGGATGGGATGATTGTGTTGATGTATATTGGGTTAAATTATCTTTGTCCTAATTAATAGATCAATATTAACCCATTGCTAATGAATGTCTATCCTATGCCTTGTCATATTAATTATTTATATTAATGAATTGAGTGAGAACATGGTTGACATGCTTATCCAACCATAAGTAGTAGATACAAAGTCAGAAGGGATAATGACTTACATTGGAAAATAGATTTTGCCCATCTCTTGAGCCTGTTGAGATCAGGTTTTGGATTCTGATTTTAACAAGGTGAAACTTAATAGTGACACATTTTGATGTTTTGCTTTTGTGTATAAAACAAGCTTTGTATATACAGTAATACGGTTTTGGGGTGACTTGCCTTATAAAAGTGAGGGACATGTGAAAAAGATTTTTTGTCTTACTGAGAAGGTTCCATGAGTAAACAGTGTTACGTGGCTATATTAATAGATGTTCAGTTTCTAGAATAGGTGATAGGCCTGCTCCATTTTGCACAGGTTAAAAGACACCTGAAAAATGTACTCAATTTTTGGGTGACATTTTGAAGGATTTATACGGGGATGTGCCCAGAGAAGTAAACAGACTCAAAACCTCGGTATCCTCCAATATTTCAAGGAACTGGAGATGTTTAATCTCAAGAAAGCTCAGAGAGGAAGTATGAAAAAAAAATGCAAATTGGCTCACTCAATACCTCTTGCAATCCTTTTCCGTACTTCCCTCTGCTAAGTGTCCTGCTGTCACAAAACTGCATTTCCCAGATTCGCTTGCATCTAAGCATCTGCATGTGATTTGGCTTCACCAATCAAGTGCACTTGTCTGTTAAATTTGAGAGGGAGGTGGCAGCTATGAATAAAGAGAATCTTCTAGAAAACCATGGCAAAAGGTTCTACCGTTTGTTGTGCAAAATCATAGGTGCTGAGTGAAAGTGGTGTGATTGGTGTGTGTTAGTGCCCGTGGTGTGGCTGGGCTCTCCACTTGGCGGTGCTGTTACTGGCTATGCGATATCCAAGGTCAGGTCCCGCGCGCTCCCAGTTTGTAAGTTATCTAGCAACCTGTAAAAATTCTCTTTCTGCTTAAGCTAGCTAGAATGGGTTCTAGTGACTGTAACTAAAAGCTCGGACTGATACAGGTATAGGTCTCAGACCAGTGGATAGGTGTTACGGGGATAATGATTTCATTAAAGCTGACCAGTGATGGGATGGGATACCTCAGATCATTAGTTATGCTCCATTATAAGGTGGGCAATCACTTGGTGGAGACAGAAGCACCAGGAGGTGCTTAGGTGAGACAACTTTGAAGTCTCCTTCTGATCACCTGAGATTGTACTGGCATACAAAGAAAGTATCCAGTTACCTGACCAAAATTATTCTCACTTTGAGGTGAACGGCAGATAGACTTAACCTTCTACTGAGGCATCTAAAAAGAGCTTTTGACTTTGTGTTGGTCTTATTGTGAAAATAAAGAGCAAAGGTCTTTGAGGAGAGAGGACTTTCCAGTACTTTGTACTCTGGGTAGTCCCCCTGACCACCTCACCCCTCTTCTTCATGGTTTCAGACAGAGAAGGCTAACAGACATCTCATAATGTATTTAATTGCTCATTGCTTGTGCAAAAATGGAAATAGAAGACTTGAGACATAAAATATTATAATATATTTGAACTCATCTGACTCAGTTTTATAAAGCCGTGTTAATATATTAACTAACACTCTCCCTAGAAAGTTTTGTATTTAGAAACCAGCACTTCTTCCTCTTTCCCTCATATTATAAAAATCTCACCTCTCATAAAGATTTTCCTGAACACTGCAGACTCATTTCTTCTTCAGAGGCTTTACATTTGCTAGTCCCTCTGACCCGAAGACTCTTCCCTTAGACACAGGCACAGGTAACACCTCCCCTTCACTCAGATGTCACCTCAGACGCCACTCTGCGGAAAGAAAGGTCTGACTACCCTAACTTCAAAAGCAGTACTAGTCATCTTCTCTCTCATTACTCCATTTTACTTTTTAATCTAACTTACCACTCTCTGAAGACTGTCATGCCCTAAAACCACCCTACTTACTTGTTTTCATAGTTGGTGTGAAACTAAATTCCATGAGGGGAGGGCGCCTGGATGGCTCAGTCAGTTAAGCATCTGACTCTTCATTTCGGCTCAGGTCATGATCTCGGGGTCCTGAAATTGAGCCGCGCATCAGGCTCCTCACTCAGTGGGGAGTCTGCTTGAGATTCTCTCTCTCCTTCTGCCCCTCCCCCCACTCATGCTCTCACACTCTCTCTAAATAAATAAATAAAATATGAAATTCCATGAGGGCAAGGAGTTTTTCTTTTTTTATTACTGTATTTACAGAACCTAAAATAGTGGTTGACTTATAGTAGAACTTAATAAATTTTTGTTGAAGGAAAGAAGGGAGAAATGGACATAATCTCTCAATGGGATATGGTGTCTCCCTTCTCTGAATTTCCCTTCATTGTGCTCATACTTCTTTTGTAAGAGTATTAACAATCCGTCCTGTAACAATAAAGACCATGTCTTATTTTTTTTATTTCTCCTGCAATCCCTACCATTATAATAAGGGCTCAGTATATACATTTGCCAAATTGGACATGATCAATATTTCCCTATAGGTTTTTTAAATCATATCCTATACAAATAGAAGATAACATTTCAAACATGAGGATGATATATATGTGACTATCTTTAGTTTGAACAGAACTGCAAACAAAAGAGGATCAAATGTAATGAGGACATGAACCATTTAAGAAGTAAACAAATAGAACCATATTCTTAACAGTTCTTATCAAAAGTGTGATGGTTAATTTTATGTGTCAAGTGGGAGGATGTTTTTGGATGAGATTAACATTTAAATCCATGAACTTTGAGTAAAGCAGATTGCCCTCCGTAATGTAGGTGGGCATGAGCTAATCATTTGAAGGTCTTGAATACTGTAGAAAGACCAGCCTGCCTGAGCAAGAGAGAATTCTCCAGAAGACTGCCTCTGAACTGGAGCTGCAGCATTGGCTTTCCTGGGTCTCCAGACTGCTGGCCCACACTGCAGATTTAGACTTGCCAGCCTCCATAATCTTGCAAGCCAATTCTTGAAAATAAATCTGCACGTGCACGCGCGCACACACACACACACACACACACACACACACACTATTGGTTCTGTTTCCCTGGAGAACCTTGAGTAACAACAGTGGCCATTTGATTTATTTGCCCATCTCCTTGATGGACAAATTCCATAACTGAGATTTTATTCTTTTGGCTCAGAATTTCTTGTTTTCCTGTTAAAATGAGACTGTTCTTGGGGGAGCAAATACCTGAAGCCTTATTAGATATTTATACTCTTGCAAGTGAGTTTCAAATCTTTTCCTTAGAACAGAGTTTGACAGGAGAGGGAAGTGAAGGAGAAACAAGGTTGAGAGAGAGTAATCCTCCAAGTCTTGGCAAGCTTTGTTAAATGGAGTTTGATGAAATATTGGCTATAACTTGATTTAATCTACAAAAGAGGTTTTAGATATATTGTGCCTTACATCTAAAATGCTTAAAACTACAATTTCATCATTTGGACCTAGTCACAGCTAATACTCACACTAATTGAGCAAACCATTACTGTTACTGCTTCCCAGAATAATGTAGTCTTTACACCCCAGAGAAAAGCCTAAGGACATCCAGGAAGAAGTCTTAGGTCATTAGAGTGATTGAACATTTATCAGGCTTTCACAGCATTGTAGACTGGCTGGGATGCACAGGAGACATATGCTTTGCTTATACACAGCCCTGTCTGAAAGGAAAATGGCCGTACTCTGCTAAATCACTCTCTATTAAAGAAGCAAAAGAAAAATTAAGTTCATTTGACTGAATTCTGTAATGCTTGTCATTTTGAGGGGGGTGTGTTGATTGGGAGGATAAAGGGGAAAGCCATGTTTATGATCATAAACACTAATAATGGCTCTCACCCTAGAGACCACGTCATGTCTGTCTGGCTTTATTTTATAATGAGCAGAGTTTCTAGGTTAAATTGGTCTCCTATTATGTAATAGTAAATATCTGCTCCCCCAAATCGAGAGACCTTCTACTGTCTAAAGCCCCTAACTAACTATGAAACCCACTTGGAGGATACTCCTCAGTGCTCCATACTCCCCAAATCTCTCTCAGTCTTCCTTCTTCCCTCTCTCCCTCCTTCTCCTTCCCTTCCCATTTCTCTCCTCTTCCACCCTCCCACAATTAAAATCTTCACTTTCTCACTGCTGGAATTGAAGCTAGCTTCTTAAGGGCAGACAATAGTTGCATAAATTTGGTCAGAGTAACCTGAATTTTCATCCAGGTTCTCTCTTTATTAGCTGTGAGTACAAAACATGCCCCAAATCCTTTTACTCATCATCTCCCCTGCTCCCAGTCTACATGATACCTTCATCATTTCTCATGTGAACTACCACAGTATTCTCCTAACTGGTCTTTCTGCTTCTAATTTTAACCCTATAAAGTTCTTTCTCCACAAAGCAGCCAGGAATAGCCATTTTAAATTTAAATCAGATCATGGCACTCCCCTGCTAAAAGCCTTCCATGACTTCCCATTTTAGTCGGAGCAAAATCCCAAATCCTTCTGTGTAATCAAGGCCCCTTTGATGTCTCTCATCTCATGTTCTGATATCCCCCATTCTCTACATTCTAGCCCCACTTGATTTCTTTCATTTCAAAGTCATTACCACCTTAGAGTTATTGCTATTCTTATTTCCTGATGAACTCTGTCCTAAAATTGTATACATGGCTGCTTCTTTCCTCTTATTCATATCTCAGCTCCAGTGTCTTCTCCCCAGAATGGCCTTCCTAGGTCCCATGCAAAAGCAGCTTCACCCCCATTACTGTCGTTCACACAGCCTTTTTAATTGTTTTCATATAACTTATTACTAAGTGAAAATTCCCTTTCTATTTTCTGCTAGAATAAAAGCTCCTTGGGAGAAGAGACCAAATCTGTTTATTGCTATGTCTCCAAGGCCTTGAAGAACGTCTATAATATGCATCAGTAAGTAATTCCTGAGTAAATGAATAAGTAAATGATCTTGGAGAAGTGGTTAAGATCATAGGTGCTTAGAACTAGACTGCCAAGATTTGAATCCTGACTCACTGGTTACCAGTTCTGTCCCCTTGAGCAAGGTACTTAACT
Source organism: Ursus maritimus (assembly GCF_017311325.1). Lineage (NCBI taxonomy): Eukaryota > Metazoa > Chordata > Mammalia > Carnivora > Ursidae > Ursus > Ursus maritimus. Next base: position 10,939,365 of record NW_024423319.1, on the reverse strand, counting down.
TTTCCATGACTTGGCTTTATCATCTTTAAAAATGGTAATATATATTACTCAGCTATCAAAAAGAACGATTTCTCAACATTTGCTGAACATGGACGGCACTGGAGGAGATAATGCTAAGTGAAATAAGTCAAGCAGAGAAAGACAACTATCATATGGTTTCTCTCATGTATGGAACATAAGAACTAGGAAGATTGGTAGGAGAAGAAAGGGTTAAAGAAACGGGGGGTAACCAGAAGGGGGAATGATGTACTGTATGGTGACTAGCATAATATAATAAAAAAATATGATTATAATAAAAAATAAATAAAAATAAAAATGGTAATATAAGTAGAAGCTACCATGTAAGGTTGATGTGATGATCAAATGAATTAATACATATAAAGTACTTAAAGCAGTGTCTGGCACGTAATACGTATTATAGAAGGGTTTTATCATTACTGTCATTAATAGTACTGCTGCTACCGCTACTACCACCACGACTGCTATTATAACCACCTAAGTCATATGGTTCTGATGAAGGTCAAATAAGTTAAAGGAGATAGAAATAATTCCCAGGGTGTATAATTCCCAAAGTGTAATTATCCTTTGCAAAATACAGAACACTAGGCATATTTTAGAGACTGTTACTTGGCTTTATCATTGGGTTAATGTGTTCACCCTTAGATGGCTTACATTTTAAAAGAGATTGCCAGTCAAAATGGGTGAATTATAAGCAGTGAGAGGTGTGGGGCACAAATAATTCTGGGCAGAAGAACATACCTAGGTTTCCTTTCATGATACCACCAACGAGGCCTGTATTTCAGAAGCCCACTTCTCGATATTGGCCCAGTTTCTTTCTTTGGAGCTATAAATTCAGACTATTATAGAGATGCCGTATATGGAAATATTTACGATAACTATTGCACAGTGAAAAACCACTGGACATGAACCTCAGTTTTAGGTATCCAAGCATTGTTTTTAAGTATGATTTATGGTAAAGGCTTATATTCAGATAAGGGGTTATTTACAGACACAGAGTACCGTCATGATAGAGACAAAGCTTTATAACTATTATACCAAAAAGGATTATTGTATTGTGACTTACAGAAATGTATCTTTTGCAGTGAGGAAATTCTGATTAACTACAGATAACTTCTCAATATGACTAAAATCACTTCATATGACTAAAAAGAGACTCTTATTCCCCCTAGTGCTTTATGACAAAGTACAATTTTCATGAATATATTTTTAAGTAGAGTGGTAGTGTAGGAAGAGCTGCAATTTTTGAGTCATAGGTTCAGTATAATTTGTCATTTTTGTCACAACTAAGATCATTTGTTGTGTTTGATGGAAATATAAGACATTCTTTTGTGTGTTCTTATCCTATCTAATCATATTTGGGAGTCAGTAGCAATAGGATTTGGGGTCTATAGTGGGTCTATTTGGGGTTCTATAGTGTAATTTTTGTTTACACATTTCTGTACTTACTCAGCCACTGTGATGTGACTTGAATCT
>NW_024423319.1:10820599-10937861 GCF_017311325.1 Ursus maritimus | reverse complement strand
ATATATTACTCAGCTATCAAAAAGAACGATTTCTCAACATTTGCTGAACATGGACGGCACTGGAGGAGATAATGCTAAGTGAAATAAGTCAAGCAGAGAAAGACAACTATCATATGGTTTCTCTCATGTATGGAACATAAGAACTAGGAAGATTGGTAGGAGAAGAAAGGGTTAAAGAAACGGGGGGTAACCAGAAGGGGGAATGAAGCATGAGAGACTATGGACTCTGAGAAACAAACTGAGGACTTCAGAGGGGAGGGGGGTGGGGGAATGGGATAGACCAGTGATGGGTAGTAAGGAGGGCACGTATTGCATGGTGCACTGGGTGTTATACGCAACTAATGAATCATTGAACTTTACATCAGAAACCAGGGATGTACTGTATGGTGACTAGCATAATATAATAAAAAAATATGATTATAATAAAAAATAAATAAAAATAAAAATGGTAATATAAGTAGAAGCTACCATGTAAGGTTGATGTGATGATCAAATGAATTAATACATATAAAGTACTTAAAGCAGTGTCTGGCACGTAATACGTATTATAGAAGGGTTTTATCATTACTGTCATTAATAGTACTGCTGCTACCGCTACTACCACCACGACTGCTATTATAACCACCTAAGTCATATGGTTCTGATGAAGGTCAAATAAGTTAAAGGAGATAGAAATAATTCCCAGGGTGTATAATTCCCAAAGTGTAATTATCCTTTGCAAAATACAGAACACTAGGCATATTTTAGAGACTGTTACTTGGCTTTATCATTGGGTTAATGTGTTCACCCTTAGATGGCTTACATTTTAAAAGAGATTGCCAGTCAAAATGGGTGAATTATAAGCAGTGAGAGGTGTGGGGCACAAATAATTCTGGGCAGAAGAACATACCTAGGTTTCCTTTCATGATACCACCAACGAGGCCTGTATTTCAGAAGCCCACTTCTCGATATTGGCCCAGTTTCTTTCTTTGGAGCTATAAATTCAGACTATTATAGAGATGCCGTATATGGAAATATTTACGATAACTATTGCACAGTGAAAAACCACTGGACATGAACCTCAGTTTTAGGTATCCAAGCATTGTTTTTAAGTATGATTTATGGTAAAGGCTTATATTCAGATAAGGGGTTATTTACAGACACAGAGTACCGTCATGATAGAGACAAAGCTTTATAACTATTATACCAAAAAGGATTATTGTATTGTGACTTACAGAAATGTATCTTTTGCAGTGAGGAAATTCTGATTAACTACAGATAACTTCTCAATATGACTAAAATCACTTCATATGACTAAAAAGAGACTCTTATTCCCCCTAGTGCTTTATGACAAAGTACAATTTTCATGAATATATTTTTAAGTAGAGTGGTAGTGTAGGAAGAGCTGCAATTTTTGAGTCATAGGTTCAGTATAATTTGTCATTTTTGTCACAACTAAGATCATTTGTTGTGTTTGATGGAAATATAAGACATTCTTTTGTGTGTTCTTATCCTATCTAATCATATTTGGGAGTCAGTAGCAATAGGATTTGGGGTCTATAGTGGGTCTATTTGGGGTTCTATAGTGTAATTTTTGTTTACACATTTCTGTACTTACTCAGCCACTGTGATGTGACTTGAATCTGAGAGGGAAGTTAAAGTCTATCAGCTTTAGTCATTTCTAATTTTGCTTAGTATTTTGAGTTTCAGTATTTGATAAAAAAAGTTGTAGACTATCAAGCACAAAAGTGGGCAACACCAGGTGCATATGCAATAAAGAACTTTCGAGAAGTTCAAAGGTTAGACCTACATATAAACAGTATCAGAAGATGAAACTAGAAACATTTGCTGCTGGAGATTTTCCACCTCCTTTTTAAGTAAATCCACTACCAGGATGTAGAAGATGAAGGGTCTGTTGACCTATATTTGAATAGTGGATTTGCCACTTCCTAGCTGAGGGACCCTGGGCAATAACTTCAACACTGAAACACAATTTTCTTCTCTATAGGATGGGAAAATAATGCCTACTTTTTGGGAAAAATAAGAGTCAATAATGCATATAAAGTTCTTAGCACATAGTGGGTCCTTAATAAATGGCAGCTATTAAGGTTGCTTTAGCATTTGAAAATCAATCAATATAATTTTTGAACATTAACAGAATAAAGGAAAGAGACTGTATGATCATTTAAATAGATGCAGTAAAATCATTTGATAAAACTCAATACTCTCTTGTGATAAAAAATTCTCAGCAAACTAGGAATCCACGGGCGTTTCCGTAACATATGACAATTACCAGAAATCTACAGCCAGTGTGGTAGATTTTCTGCAAATATAGCCACCAACGATCAAACACATATTACTTCTCCCAAAAAACAGTGAGGCCTATTTCCTCTCTCCTTGAATTTAGACTGGTACTGTGGCTTCTGTTGACCAATAGATGTGGCCGAAGTGTCCCGTCTGACTTTTGGGCCTAGGATTTAGAGGCCTTACAGCTCCTGTTGTTGCCTGCTTGAAATGTTCTTGCAGCCATGTAAGGAAGTGTCATCAAACTATTGAGAGCTGAGAGACCACACGGAGAGAAAGGTCCTGCGATTTCATGGAGAAAGGCCTAGCTGCACTGGCATCCCCCTTGGGCCAAGTATGTCACGCTGTACATCACGCTGAATGCATCCACGTGGGTTAGCCTAGGAGAAACTAGCAGACTAAGCCCCTAGCCAATCCACAGATTTGTGAGAAGTCATAAATGGGTGTGGTTTTTAGCCACTGAGTTTTGTGTTAGTTTGTTAAATGGTAATAGATAACATCACACATAACAGTGAAGTATAGAATGCTTTCTCCCTAAGATCAAGAACAAAGGAAGAATATAAACTTTAACCAGTTCTGTTTGACAGTGATCGAGAGGACCTAGCCCATGAAGTAGGATAAGAAAAATGAATAAAAGGTATTGATAGAAAAATAATAAGTAAAATTACTTTGTTCACAGATGACGTGATTGTTCATGTAAAAATCCTAAGGAATCTACAAAAAACTACTGAAACATAAGTAAATTCAATAACATTGAAGAATATACGGTTCAATATATAAAAATCAATCATATTTTTATATACTAGCAGAAAACATGGAAAAATAAAAATTTTAAATATTATCATTTATAATAGCATCAGAAATACTTAGGACCGGGGCGCCTGGGTGGCACAGCGGTTAAGCGTCTGCCTTCGGCTCAGGGCGTGATCCCGGCGTTATGGGATCGAGCCCCACATCAGGCTCCTCCGCTATGAGCCTGCTTCTTCCTCTCCCACTCCCCCTGCTTGTGTTCCCTCTCTTGCTGGCTGTCTCTATCCTGTCGAATAAATTAAAAAAAAAATCTTAAAAAAAAAAGAAATACTTAGGACTGAATTTAACAAAGAAAATATGAGACTTCTATACCGGAAATGACAAAATATTGCTGAGAGAAATTAAAGAAGGCCTAAGTAAATGAATTGGAAGACCTAATATTATTAAGATATTGTCTCCCATTCATCTAGAGATTCAATACAGTCCCAATTAAAATCCTGTTTTAAGAAACTTTTTTTGTAGAATTAATAAGCTGATTATATGGTTAGTATGGAAATACAAAATATATGTAACAGACAAAATATTGAAAAAGAACGAAGTTGGAAAACTCATAGTACCTGAGCTCAATGGAAAACAATAAAGAGTACAGAAACTACTTTAAACATACAAGATGTTTGGAAAACACAAGGAATTGAATGGAAAATAACCTTTCCAACATACAGTGCTAGAATAATTAGATAAACATACAAAGAAAAACTGAAACTTGATTGTCTACTGCACGCTTGGGATGGGACAGAAACACTGCGTTGCCATTGGACAGCACTTCTTGCTTCGTGTGGGTGGCTGAAGAGGTGAGGTAGTTCAGTGGACTTCCGTGAGCTACCTGCTTTATTTTCACACTGTCAGTACTTGGATATTCAGGAGGAGAATCCACCTGGACCTGAATCAGACTCGCCTGCTTTCTGCAGTTGTTTGTGGCCACAGACAAAAACGGAGTTAGTTATGTTGTTGTAAGCTATAACTGAACTATATGTTTTTTACTACGGTTTACTTCCCCTATATACAAATACAGACGCTTACAAAGAACAAGGTGAACCAGGAGTGAAGGAGAATAATAAGCACATTAAATGAACCAGAAAGATACGCACAGCATCACCTCCCATATGACTTCCTTTCTTTAACTCTTCTCCAGATAATGGGAAAGGAAACAGAAGTAGGGCCACATGTTAGGTGGCAGGGGGTGGGGGTGGGGGTGTCCAAGCTTTTTATCGGTCACAATCTGATGCTGCCTTTTTTTTTTTCTGGACTGTCTACATTCATGTTTACCTCCAATTATGGTTTCTAAGGTGTTGATTATTTTTAAAGGTCTCTAGTATATCTTTTAGATTAAATTTAATTTCACAGAATGTATTAAATATTATTTAATCAGTTCTACAGTTTAATTTCTAATTAACAGTCTCTTCACAGCCTGTGATTCTCAGGTAATCAGTTGGTAATTCACCAAGAATCTGCAGAGCCCACAGCACCACACTGGCTCTTGAAGGTCCATAATCAAGGTTAATTAGGTTTCCATCCTTAAAAAACCCACAGCTTGAATCAAGAGGTGGCTCTTTGTCTTCAGATATTTGGAAAGGATTTCCACCATCTATGCGGCACATAAAACAAAATTTTGCACATGAACTTGGAAAAACTGCTTTAAAATATCAGCACCGGCACCTGCGAATCCTTTTATTGTACTTATGGCTATCACTAGGACTTCTGGCGTTTAGGCTTACGGTGGCATAGAAAAGTGGACAGATGGGGAAAGCGGCTCGAAATATTGATCCTAAAACACATATGTCTAGACCATCTAGACAGATAAATGCACGGAAAGTGGGTTTTTAATGATTTTGATCAGTGCCTTCAGTGGATCACAAAGACGAAATCCGTTCAAGCAAATTTCAGGGCAACAAATCCACATGTGGCTAGAGAGAGCCACAGAACTTAAGTCAACGTAAACAAAGGTCCTCCAAGGAATTCTGAGGAGGAAAAGAAATTTAATCCAGTTTATGGTGTAAAATGACATTTGCATTTCTTGTTTTCAAAATCTCAGGCAAATCAAAGCAGAAAGCTAGCTCCTAGCTACATCAAGGGAAAAACTGACTGAGGAAAAAATGTGATCAAGGCAGAACCATCTGTGGCAGTGTAATGATAGTTCAGGCTTGTACCAAAAACACGCTTAATAAGAAATTAACAGCTAAAGGGAAGACAATTTCAAAGGGATTTGAACACTGAAGAAAATATCTGTGTCTATAGATACAATTAACTGATGATTTGATTTTAATTCTCTTGGAACAGGATGTCATCAGTGGAATCGGGGAGACTTAAGAAGAGAAAACAAACTACCTTAAAGCCTTTATTTGTTCTTATTTGAGGCACTTTTTTAAAAATTCATTTCTCTACGTCTTTTTTGACATCTCAGTCACATAAGGTAAACACAAATAGAGACCAGCTAAAAAACCAGAGAGTTCTACACATTTTTAACTCAGTTATAACAGATCATTTGCTAAAAGCATTTTTAGCACATTGTTCCATGAATACAAATGCCGGTGTTCTCTGAGTTTGAGAAGTTTGGCCCTATTTCGCGAGGTGGGGCTTTCCCTGAGTCGGGCGCGCACAAGAGCCAGCAGCCCGTGGAGAGGAGCAGGCAGGGACTCCCGGGACTCTGTCATCCGGTGACGGCCTTGTCCTACTTAGAGAAGTAGACAAACCCAAATACAATATAAAAGAGGGTATGAGTGGCCTGACAATGTCAGAGAATTATCTTTTCCATTGCCAACTGAAGTGAACGAAATAGCAAGTTTATGAGTCAGAAATGAGATAGAATCTTGTGTTAGTCCACTGAGAAATTCATCAAAATAATTTCCCTGGGTGAAAATCTTACTCTGCGTGTAATATCAACAATAATACTGAGGTCAAGAAACCTAACAGTGAGCTCCGTTCGTTTAATATGCTCAACAAGTGATAAATACAATAAAATCAACATTAACATTCTGATTTGGCTGGCTGCCGTTCATCGGGGAACCTTGCAGACTTTATGGGTGCTCAGTCACCTTTCATTAATGATTTTACTGACTGTCCCAGGAGCATAGTTAGGATTTTTTTCAAGTCAATGATTATATTTTGAAGGAATTATTTAGATCGTACCGTCCCTTCTCAGCCCATATTTTCTGATAGTGCACCGTAGACCAGTTTTTAAAGAATGCGACGGAACAGTGCCCCACTTTGCAAGATAATTTTTATTTTATTAAAGGGAAAGATATGTGTCTATATCATGCATCGTATCTGTGGTGTTCTAGCTATGGTACAAGTGACAGGAAAGAGAGCTTCTGGCGGAGAATCGAGGACCACTTACAACTCTAGACCACGTACGATCTCACAACGGTGAAAGATGCATACGCTGTAATTGTTGGGGGTTTAAACCAGCCTTTTTGTTCTCTAGAAGCTTGTTCGGAAATTGTAGTTTGAGAGGACGGAAACTTGCATTCCCATGACCAGCTCAGCCTCTTCGTCAAGAATGTGCCAAATAGTGAGGGAGAAAGGGAATACCCGCCCGGCCAGGCAGACAGAACATCTATGCTGCCAGTCGCTGGGGCGTAAATGGTGCAACCACAGAGCTCTCACGCTCCCTTACAAACGGTTTAGAAGACTAAGGGGATGGTTGGTTAGTTCATGGCTGTAGAGAGCTCGCTGCTAAATCCATGCCGCCTCTGTCGTATTTGGGTAGCCATAAGTAAACAGTTTCTGATTATCAAGGGAGGATGGAAAAAAGCGATCATTAAAAGGCAGAAGCATAAATACGCGGGATCAGTAACTGAATCCACCTTTATTCAAATATGAGCTGGCTTGATGCTTGAAATGTCAGCTCTGATACACGACAGGGCGTTTGCACTAGACTAATCCTTCCAATGAAATTCTTGCCGCAGAGGAATCCCTTAGGGAATAAAATATGGTAAACGTCCTGGAGCGCAACACTGAAGGCCACAGCATTTGTCGTCCCCAAAAGTCCAGAATGAGTGGAGACTCCCACTGTCCCTGCTTCACCCAAGTCTCAGTCATTTGATAAGATTCTGAAATCAGGGGCTCCTGGGTGGCTCAGTCGGGGAAGCATCTGCCTTTGGCTCAGGTCATGATCCTGGAGTCCCGGGATCGAGTCCCGTGTCGGGCTCTGTGCTCAGCGGGGAGTCTGCTTCTCCCTCTCCCTCTGCCCCTTCCCGCTTGTGTTCTCTCTTGCACTCTCTCGCTTGCACACTCTCTCTCTCAAATAAATAAATAAATCCTTAAAAAAAATTCTGAAATCAATGAAACTTCTCACTAGCATTAGCATTGTTCAGCGATGGAAAACCACGAAGTGAAGTTGGCCCTTTGGAATGACTGCTCCGCACTTCGCAGAGCTGTGTCACCATCCCCACGTGGGGGTCAGAGCTGTTTCATTAAATCAATGCTAGATTTAGCTCATTTGGGGAAATAATTGCGGAAACGGTTTCTTCAGCTGTAGAAAGGGATAACATCAGTACCTGCCTCATAAGGCTACAGTATTAAATAAGTTATTATAAATATAGTGCTTACTCCAGAAACCAATATTGCACTGCATGTTAACTAAGTAAAATTTAAATAAAAATAGAAATTAAAAACTATAATGCTTAGAACAGTGCCTATGACAAATTAAGCATTGAAAGGACATCATCATCCTCATCCTCTTCCTCATTGTCATTGCTGTTAAGATGATTTAACCCATTCAGAATTATTTTACTAACTGATAACTTTGACCAAAATAATGTGACAGAAGAGAAATGGTACAAGTTCTGAGTCCAGGCCTTAAAAGACTTGGTGGTTGGCTTTTATGCTCTTGGGAGCCCTGTAACCACCTTAAGGTGAGTGAGCCCAAGAAAGCCTGCTGGGGGGTGAGAGGCCACATGGAGGATGTCTTAGGTCACGTCAGGAGACAGATTCTGGGATTGAGACTTTCAAGCCAGAAGTTTATAGAGGAGTGCTGTTGGCAACATCTGTAAGGCAGTAAAGATGTGGAATTGGTCGTAGGGGAAGTTAGGCTGCAGCACAATTGAGACAGAGGTCTCAGCTGATCCCTTGGGGAGCTCTGGAGCTGAGATAGCCCTTGAGAGTTGTTTCAAGTTGAGGCCAAGGAGCCAGGCATCTTAATGTCTGCATCAACCAGTCATTGGATGAGGGCTGCCTTTGAGAAAGAACTATGACCTCGGGGTGGGAAGCTCCTTTCGGCAATTATTGGGGTGGGAACTCGGCAGCAACTTGTTAGCGGGCAACACTTCTAGACACTGGGGGGAAATGTCTTGGCCCTGCGGAGGGGGATCACTACCGAGGTGAACCGAGGTGTTCCTTTCAAGCCTGCCAAGTGCCAGAAATGCGAGTGAGGCCATCCTCTGTCATCCAGGTGCCAGTCACCCCACAAACTGATGACAGACGTATCAGTAAGCCCAGGAAAGCTAAATCAGACAAGCCCGGAGCAGAAAAGTATCACGGAATCTTGAGAGGTAAGAAACAGTTGCTTAATAAAGCGATTAAGCGTCGAGGCAAGTTCATCATGCAGTGAGAGAGAACTGGTACAGAACACCACGTGATGCCAGTGATCATCAAAGGCCAAGAGTGTAAGATTAAGGTGATTCTAGTTGTGATGTAATAACAGTCTTCTTCCCCCCAAACACCCACTGCCAAGATCCACATACATTGGGAATTAAATCAGCAAATGCAGGTGACACTGATGGAAGCTGGGGCTGTGACTGCAGGCCGAGTCTTAACCAGGAGGATGCCAGTTGCCAGCACCTGGGTGGGCGCACAGGCCTCTTGGGAAGGAGCAGTGTACAAAGCACTTTTGTCATCCAGACAGCGTAACTGCACAGAGTTGTCAAGAGCTTTCCCGAAGGTATTCTTTGAGAAATTGGAAACTTACAAAGGGGAACCAAGGTCATTCTATTTAAATATTGGTATTGTACCAGTGTACGTGAAAGCTAGGAATATTTTTCCTCTAAGGAAAAGAAAGTTGAATCACTTGAAACAAGAACTTTAAAAAATTTATTTATTGAACAAACATAACTCGAAAAAAATCTCCTACAATTTTTCCTACAATCCTACCATTTTAACCAATCAACTATTTTGTTTTCTCCTCTTCATTTTCAGTTCTTGTCCATATTTATGTAATAATTAGATGGTTTTAACTATAGGGTAGGTACCGTTTTGTATTAGGGTAAGATCTTTTGAAGAAAATAACCAGAACTTGGAATTTTTGTACATGGAGCCTGAAATCCTTACCCATCAAATGAGATGAGGCACTCTAGACGAAAGGCCTTCACGAATTCCTTGCTTCAAACATGCTTTAGACACTCTCTGAGAGACCTATAAGAGGGTGCATTTCAGAAAGAAGGAAGTGGATCCTGCAAGGGGTGGGATGCAGAAGGTAAAAAACCAGGAAGAGGGTGGGGACGACTGAAGCCGAAGCAGAACGAACTCTGAGTCTATAAAGCAGGATTCCGCAGACGGTTACTGGCGAGCCAGACCCTGCCCGCTGCCGATTTTTGTAGGGTTTTATTGGAACACAGCCATTTGCATTCCTGTACCTATCGTCTGTGGCCACTTTTCATGCTACCGCAGCAGAATTAAGTGATTGTGTTAGGGTCTGCAAATCCAAAAGTCTTTACTATCTCACCTTTACAAAACTCGTTCGTATATTCTGTTAATGACTAATCATATTAATGAATAATATTGAGGTAATGTGATAAAAAAAGGTGGGACTGTACTAGCAAACAACGTGGAAGGAAGGTGGGAGGGACGACTGGAGTTTTAAGATCCTTGTATTGGGGCGCCTGGGTGGCTCAGTTAAGTGTCTGACTCTTGATTTCAGCTCAGGTCTTGATCTTGGGGTCCTGGGATCGAGCCCCAAGTCAAGCTTCATGCTCAGGGGGGAGTCTGCTGGAGATTCTCTCTTTCCCTCTCCCTCTGCCCCTCCTCCTGTGCTTGCTCTCTCTCTCTCTCAAATAAATAAATAAATCTTTAAAAAAAAAAAAAGATCCTTGTATTGGCTAGAAAGAAATTTCCAGGTATGCATGTTAAAAATGTAAGGATATCAGTTTTTAAATATATACGATAGTACAGCACTCTTGGATTTCATATTGAAAGCTTAAAATAATTTCAAGTGGTTGATGATATGGTAATTTGTCCTTTCCCCACACCGCCAGCAACTTTTGGGATGCCCTTAGATGGCAGGTGAAGCCAGTGGACTGGCACGCGCTTTCTCTGCCATTGGTGTGCTTGTTCTCCAGCCAACCTCACGTAATTCTAAGTGATTAAAATTTATGGGGGGGGGGAAGCGGCCCCCAGGAGAAAGTCAACTGTTGGTGAAGAATATTTTTAAAAAACCCAAAATTAATATTCTTAACCATAAAACCCAAGTTTTAGGGGGAAATGATTTGCAATCTTAGTATTTGTGCAGTTTGGAATTTGAAAAGAAAATGCCATGTAAACGCAAACTGCATGATGTAAGTTCTGTACCTCACCGATTCGGCTCCTCCCAGTTGTACAGAAAGGTGCGGAGGCCACAGTTCTGTGAATCGGTGTTTGACCATTGCTATATTTATTGAAAATAGTGTTATAATGAAATCGGCATGAAGTAGGTGAAAACCAGTTGGCCAAATCTTACCCTTTCAACCGGTGATTTTGACATCGTGCATACAGTCTAATGTCATAAAATTGTAATTTAATCCGAGGAAAATATTTGAAGCAATTTAGCATAAGTTAATTTACAGAACTCACAATTGTATTGTGAATCATTTTTGAACTTCAGCCTGTAAATTATTTTTATACACAGTACAACTCAGTAAAATTGTTTGCTAGTCTTCATCTAACTGATATTTCTGAGTCTTTAAAATATACATTGTTCGTTATTGTGTCTGCAGAATTTCCTTTTTTTTTTTTAACCTTACACTGGTGATACGCCTTTTGGAAGGTCGAGGATTCCAAATATTTTAAATTTTTTGTTATAATAACCCATCTGATGCACATATTTTTAGGACTTTGCAATGCACGGCTCCCGTGAATCACGAGCTCCCCCACAGAAGGAGCCATGTCTTATTCCTCTCTCTCACCCCCATGGGCTGGCACGGAGTGCGCACTTATTAAATGTTTGTTGAATGTACTAGTTGGCAACATCTCACGTCCTTAACTCTCTGGAACAAGTACTTCTCTTCACAGAGCGTCTGTCTCTCTCTGGTCCTACTCTACTGTAAACATTTCTTTCTTTCTTGTTTTCTCTAGGTACATCTCATTTACAGGAACAAAAACTTCGTCCCCGTAGTCCCGGTCACTAGCACTAGTACTGGTTTCTGACGCATAGTAGCAGGTGCTCAGGAAGAGATTTTTGAACCAGACGTATCTTTGGAAGTTCTGTCCTCTTCTGGAGGGTGGACTTCTGACTGAGAGGAGATAGGAAGATTCGTCCTGCATGCTAGTCTCTCTCTCCCCTTTGATTCTTCTCAATAGACTGTGGGCTCCTTGAAGGTAGGGTATGAGGCCGGCCGGCCAGCACCTGTGCGGCACATGGTGCTCAAATGTTGGGCTGAACTGCACTCCCACCTCTAATCTTAGGTTGGGTTTTATTACAGATTAACCTCGCCCAACCATTAGAGGCAAATAGCTTCCTGGCTTGATTCAATAAATGCAATCAAATGCAAATCTTGAATGTCTGCAATAAATCTTAGAGTTTAAGGTGCCAGATTAGACTATTCTGCCTTAATTAGTTTAGCTTTCTTTGATTTGAACACGGCTCATTAATTTAAATTAAATAAGCAATTCAGAGCCTGTGGACAATAAATTAGATAAATGTAGACGTCAAGGACTGCCGTCCCCTGGCTATATTTTAAAGATAGTAAATACATAAGACATCAGAACCAGATATTCCTTTTGATGATGATAATGAGATGGTGCAGATCGGGAGTAAAACCGGAACTTATTTTTATTTTTATTTTTAAAGATTTTTTATTTATTTATTCGACAGAGATGCAGACAGCCAGCGAGAGAGGGAACACAGCAGGGGGAGCGGGAGAGGAAGAAGCAGGCTCATAGCGGAGGAGCCTGATGTGGGGCTCGATCCCAGAATGCCGGGATCACGCCCTGAGCCGAAGGCAGACGCTTAACCGCTGTGCCACCCAGGCGCCCCCGGAACTTATTTTTAAAACCCACAGACACTAGAAGCATCCTGGCAACAACTTTTCTCCATTTCTGTGCATAAAAGTTGCCCTAGTTCAAGTGCAATTTTAGAAGTTATTGTCAAATTATCGCATTGTTGTGCTATTTTTAACGAATGGGGTTGTGGTGATGGTTTAGGAATCTTCGCCATCCCATACTATATGCTTTGTTTCTGGTGATCGTTTGTGATGTGCCTTACAAAGTTACCTACATTGCTTTCATCCACCCACTAGGGTTTGTCAGAAGGTATCCCCAGCTACGGAAAACCGCAGCAACTAGTAATTTGGTTGGATGTGTCAAGTTCGTGGACAATAACAGCGAAATACCTGAGTTATTTGAATCAGCTGAGAGTTTGTTTCAGGGCACCAATCAGTAAATCCATCAAAAAGAACTGATGCAGTTTTCTAACACCAAACAAGCATGTTTGTTGCCATAGTCATTCACGCTTTCTCTGTATTACAGTATTCGGAGGGAGAACTTCAGACATTCTGCTCGGTGTCAACACAGCTCCCGCTCTTCACATATCCATGCTCGTTTGAGCTATTCAGTGGGCGTGGACATATACAAACTTTGCTCGACATGTGGATAATTGCTCCCAGTAGCTCTCTGATTTTTATACAGGCCCTTTCGCCTGAGCTGTAGGTGCCAGCCTACAACATCCTAACCCATCTCCAAATGGCTCCCCTTTTTGATGTAGGGAAGAAAATGTAGCAAAGGAGAAGCGAATTCAGGTTGAGAATACATGGCGGTGTTAGTACTGGAAGGAATAGCTCTCTTCCCATGAGCAAATACTCTTTGCCTAAGAATTCATTGTCAGTTTTCTTTCTTTCAGTAAAATAAATACAGTAGAGAAAGGCAGTGTCCAAATGACAAAAACAGTTTTTTGGATTTGTGGTTATCAAAATTGAGAAGTACAGCAGATTTTTCCAGCGCACTATCATACTGCTTACAGTGGATGAGTTTAAGCAAACCCGGACCCAGCTGATATATACATCCCGTGTTTGTGAAACGTGTCATGTGTCTTGCCGTTAAACTAGTGCAGTTATGTTTTAAGCACCGACTCCGTAGCTCTTCAGGGACTAAAGGGTTAGTTATATCCTTAACCGCTAAACACATCCGACAGAGCTCTCCATACAAGTGACTAAGAACTGGCACTGGGACATGATTTGGGGGACAGCGGCTTGAGAATACCCTGGTGAATATCTGATGATTATTCAAAAACCAGGAGCTTGTATGAGCAGATTGTCAGAATGGATACAAGGAAACAAAAAGAAAAGCTAGGGGCTTCGGCAATGGGACGCTCCTCTTCTATCATTTGAGGAGAAGTTAATACGGGGATTATTTACAAAAGTGTGGGTAGGCTTTAGGAAAAGCAGCAAGGAATTGTTAAATGCCCCACAGATAACATGGGGTCACCAACCCTGGGCTTGAAGGGACAACGGAGAGAATGATTACTGGAACTCAGAGAGGATAGTGTTATGGAGAGGGCCACATGACAGGGCCTGTGGCTGTTAGGAGGACATCGCCATCGCACCGGCCAGCTGGGAGGGAGGCAGGGGAATACATACCCCAATCACGCTTTCACTTTTTTCTCTTGCCTGTCAGTGCCTCCCAACTGGCCAAACCCAACAGGAAGCTGAAGGCAAGGGAGCTCGTTGGTTCAAGTACAGAAGTCAACTTCCCAGGGCAAGTAGTAAAGTGTAGAAGAATGGAGAGTTTTCCACTGCAAGGATTTTTGGAGAAAAATGACCTCATTGTCTACATGTCTCTCAAGGTGGATATGATTATAAGTAGGTTTACTGTGAAGAAGTGAATTAATTCAATTTAATTTTAATTGATAGAATTGAAGATTACTATAGAACAATTTAAGTACGATTACAATTTCATGGCATGATTTGCTCTGTAAATGTGTTGCAGATTTTGGTAAATAAAGTGTATGGCAGAGCAAAGAACAAAGAATTTAGTATCAGACAATCTGGATTTTGGTCCTGGCTCTGCAAACTGCCATGCTCTGTGACTTTGGGCAAGTTACTTTACTTCTCTGACCCTAGTTTAAATAGAAGTAAAATGGATAATAATACATCTGTTTTTCCAAACCTCAAAAGGTACTGGTACAGATCAGATCAAAACATATTTAAAAAACACTTTATAAACTAAAACGTCTCTTCTAACACAAGTATCCACTCTTCCACCATTGCAAAGTGGCGTTTAAAGATAAGTGCTGGGCTTGTAGAGAAATAAGCTGACTTTTCGATATTTTTTTTATAGTGACAGATCTATCTCCTTCCACCCAGACGGGACTCAGCCAGCTTCCCACCAGATCTAATTAGGTTTTAAATGAGATTCAGGAAGACATAATAGCTTATTCTGATTGTTCTTTTTATATCATACAGTCTCTAAATATTCATTGTGCTCATATGATTAAGCTGTAAATCAATAGGAAAAGCCAATGGGCTTCTTTGAATTTTTTATTTTGCCCCATATATTTGGCTGTACCAGTCATCTCAACTCTATGTCAAAGTTTTACTTTCACATTGCCCTTAC
This sequence comes from Ursus maritimus, assembly GCF_017311325.1. Taxonomy (NCBI): domain Eukaryota; kingdom Metazoa; phylum Chordata; class Mammalia; order Carnivora; family Ursidae; genus Ursus; species Ursus maritimus. Next base: position 10,923,032 of record NW_024423319.1, on the reverse strand, counting down.
CCATTTTGTTCTGTGCGAAGAGCTCCTAATCACATTTCAACACCCGAAGTAAATATCCCCTCCTCGGGAAAGCCCCTCCTTATTCCCACCTGAGATGACTTGTTCCTTCCTGGCACGTATCGTATCGTGCTTGGAACACATCTCTGTTATTGCAGGGAGCACCCTGTATTGTATTAGAATTATTTGCTTCTGGGGGTGCCCGGTTGGCTCAGTTGTTAAGCTTCTGCCTTCAGCTCAGGGCGTGATCCCGGAGTCCTGGGATCGAGCCCCACATCAGGCTCCTCCGCTATGAGCCTGCTTCTTCCTCTCCCACTCCCCCTGCTTGTGTTCCCTCTCTCGCTGACTGTCGCTCTCTCTCTGTCAAATAAATAAATTAAATCTTAAAAAAAAAAGAATTATTTGCTTCTACTTTTGTATTTCTAAGTAGACCCTGAGAGTCTCGACAGTAAAGGCCATGTCCCATCTGAGTTTTTCTCTCCATCAGCTAGCACTGGCCCTTTGTGTGGGCTCAGTTAACTAGAATTCAAGCTCTGGGGAAGAGGTGTAGACATACCAAAAAGAAATGTGGAAGCCTGGTTTAACTGAAGTGTCATTTCTCCTCCTCAGATTAGCTCATGAGATTCAAACTGCTAATATTTGGGATAAGATGCTCACTCTCTTCTTTCAGGGTAGAAGATAAAACACCGACTTAGATGAAAGTCCTCAAAGGGGTTCTAAGCTGAGCGTGACCATAAATGCATGTGTTGAAGAGAAACTTGCCTGAAAAATGAACTCGAGAAGTTCTACCAAACACTTTCAAGCTACACTAATTTGATGGGGGAGGGGTGGATAGGATTTTTGTTAGCGTTTTTCTCTGTCAGTACCTGTTTTCCATTTGCTAATTAGTTTTTGTTCTCTCGGAGTACTCACATGCTCCGTGTTGTAGCAAGTGCCAGAGCTTGAAGACAAAAACTTCTATGGGAAGAAATAATTCAAATGGGAAGAATTACATCTCTTGACTTCATTCCACCCCCTTACACGCACAAAGACAGCCGTCTCAGTGGTACACACACGTATAATCAGTGTTCTGTGAAACCTAGTTTGTCCTATTGGCCTTTTTCTTAGCCTGGATTTGTGAGGTTTGAAGATAAAAGCACTGGCGCCAAAGGCTGCACTTCTGCCTCGATGAGATAGATGGACGAGGCAGTGGAGAACAGTTCTGAAAGTTGTTTGTGATTATCTGATCTTAGGCGTTGGGCTAAAGAACGGTGAAGTAGATTTTAGACTTTGCATGTGAGTTTTCCCATTTTGCAACAAAGCCAAATAAAGGCCAAACTTGTGTTCAGATTTTAACGAGTACTTTTTTTTTTTTAATGTGCTGTCAAAATACCTCAAGTTTCAAAAGAGGACTTTGTACTGGTCACTGTGACCCAGTCAGAGGAATGTTTCGAGTTTTTAAAATTTTCTCCTTAATGAAGATAATAAGCCAAACCAATATTGCTGGAACTTCCTCTCTTTTGTCTATATTTTAGGAAGCAGTAAATCAATGAGTCATAAGTGCCTCTCCCCACTTCTGATGTTCCAGGCTTAGGGGAAAAGGACCAGTGGGAAGTTGGTTGTTCTCACATAGAATTATAAAAGAATGATAAAAGGCCTTACAAGCATCCATGCCAGCAGAGCCAACTCTGCTCGCCACGAGTGCTCCCAGGGATGGGGAAAACATGAGGGTCGGGGGCTATCAGAGTACTCACACAGCTGAGGCCCATGGTCCAGTAGGAGCCATTCACATGGTCCATGATAAGCGACATTCATCCCTAAGGTGGAACATGCCCAGACCATAAAAGTATTCCATAATGCAGCCACTGAGAGATGGAAATGCTGAGGGACTGGTCTCCTGTGTTCCCATTTTTATCAATCCTTTCAACAAATAAACTTCTTTTTCAATGCCCAATGTTGAGGGGTGCTTAATTTTGTTGAATCATGTGATCGTGTTAGGGAGAAGTAAAATAGAAGGTAAATTATTGAAACTAGCTCACAGAAAGCATTCTGTAACACACATATCTCCTTCTGTTTAATTCACCTTCTGACTTTTGGAAAGAAAGCTAGCATATCTGGTTTTCAAGAACCCAAATCTCTATAATATGTTCATCTGCTACAGACCCCTCCAAGCTAGGTTCTTTATATACAAACTTAATTTCTTCAAAGGGCATGACATTTTCATAGCTGGTATACTACAAGAGACCTGGACTAAAAATGAGAACAAACGAATTCAACCCTAACTCCATCTCTTAGCTGTGTGGCTTTGGGCAAGTCACGTCATCTTATTAAACCTCAGTTTCTCCATCCGTGAAATGGATATATTACTGTGCTGCTTACCTCACAGGGTGAAATCATAATAGATCACGGATGCGAAGAGTACGCTATCTATAGAGGAATATGCAAATATAAAGAACTATGTCTCTATTCCTGTGGGATGGTAGGAAACGTCACAACCGTCTCCTGCCCCAGAATAGTCTAGGGATACACAATAAAATGAATAACACTTAATAGCAGCTCCAGCCCTAACCCCTTGAGAACAGGCCTATTTGTTTAAACAGTCCATGCACAGGCCTCGTATCCATACAGATCTGTCTAAAACAAAACTCAGAGTCAGAACAATTGAGAGCTAGAAGTCCCCTTTGAGAGCTAGTCCTACCTCTTTCTTTTACATACAGGGAAACTGAGGTTCTCTTCTGTCCTAAAACGAGGCATTCCTCCTTACTTCCCAATGTAGCCTTTGGCCAGGCTTCATTTTTCATGCCCCCAACTTTCATCCAACCAGTCAGTTACCAAAATCTACCTTTGCAGGGGCTGGCAGTTTCTTTCTATCCTCCTTCAGCAGCAAATACTTCATGCCTGTGCTCTTACAGTAACCTCCTAGCCTGTTCCCTTTCCCTTCCGCTCTCCGTCCTCCTGTTACCAGGGCAGTATTACTAAATGATTACTTTTATCATGTTGCTGCACTTAAGTATTTGTAATGGCTCCCTGTGGCTGTGGGATAAAGAACAAACTCCTTCGTCTCACTTTTAAGACTCCCCACAATACACCCTTGATGTTCCTCGTCCATCTCCTGCCACTCCTCTACATGGACCCCACAGCCCTGGGAAGCTGGGGTCCTTACTCTTCCTCCAAATGCGCCCCTACAGTACGTATGCTCTTCCTTTATTTTTTCCTACCAGTATCCAGTCACCTTTTTCTGGTAGCACATTTTGCTCTGGGGAACAACCCAACCCCTGTTGGATGCAATCTTGGTGGACCATCAAACAAGGTAGTGAAAGTGGGAATGTGGCCCTAATTGGGCCAAATGCCCACTGTGTGGAATTTTCACTCAGAATGAAGTTACATAAGTACGAAACGCAAGGGCTGGGCCTGATTCATCCAGAAAGTGATTCCTGAAATATTGTTAATTAGATCTTACTCCCTAGGATTCTCTGCCCTCTGTCCTTTCTGAAGTTTGGTTCCATGGCTTTCCTTTGATTTTCTCAACTATCTCATATTCTTCCAAGAAATGTTCCCTTTTGTATATTTAGCCAGAACACGTTGCTCTTACCTACTATCGAGCTCAGCTGAGCTTGGAGAGATTGCTGAGCTGCCAGGTGATGGAGGAGCTGACTAAAGCCACAAGCCAAAAGTGAAAGAGTGAAGCCTTTAATCCCTCTCTGTGAAAGTATAAGCGAGAGCCTAGAGCTGAAGCAAGTGCTGCCTCCCCGTTTCATTTTCCTCCACACAACCTCACATCAGTTGAGGGTCAGATTATCAGTGCCAGTGTGAGGGTTATTTTGCTGTTGAGGAACTCGAGAACAAACGGCTCCAACATTATAGGGACCTTGAGGTTCGGGGGAGAGGTACAATGGAGAAGGGCTCAAAGTGGAAAAGTACTGGGAACTTAGAGTGGGGAAGTGTCCGTAAGGTTTCTGCCTCCTCTCCTGTTAGGGGACCTCAGCAAAGGCCTTTGAAAGTGATCTTTGCCCAGGGCCTCACATAAGGAGACCTAAGAATAAAGGCAGAAGAGCTAGGAACGTGAAGTGGGAGACTAGCCAGAGGGATCGGAGTGCTTGGGTGCAACTCCCCTCCGAGACTGCAGTGCTCTGACCACACCAAGTCTGGTACCAGGAAGGCAGCTTTTCCCCACAAGGACCAGTAAAGCCATTGTAATTGCCTACAGTTGGGCCTGAAAAAAATCACACACAATTGTTCACTGATGCCTTTCTTTCCTTCCTCATTTCTCTTCCTATCCAAGGCTAAGTTTACTTTTATTTACATAAAGCTTTACAGATTAATTCAATCCATATTAGATCTTTTCTTTTCCTCTGAAGCCTCATACCACTTATTTTGAATAATTCTTTTGAGAATGTATTGACAGGTAACTAACAGCTATAAATTAATTCACTTTGTATTCCTTGTCTTCCCACCTCAAATGTCAGTATCTTTAGGCAAAGAGTTATTTATACCTTACACACATCTGTAACTCTTAACAAAATTATGCATGTAGTAAACAATACAATTGTGGTGGAGTAGTCTGTAATGTGTGATTTGAAAGGCACATGTCCTAAAATCTCACCCAAATAATTCTTGAGATGACTATCATTTTAAGAAAGTTTTATCTGCTACCTACAAGGGTAGCACAGTATCATTGTTTGGTTTCCCCATTATTCATCAGCACTCCTCTTAAGGAAAGATTTATTCTCGATATGAGCAAAGGGTAAAAGGAAGAGTAGCATTTATTTAATGACCACCATGTGCCAGAGCCATGCAGACACTCTCCAATACTTATTGATTCTTTATGGTAATCCTGAAGCAGGCCTTTTCTCCATTTTCAAGAAGAGGATATTGGGGCATAGAAAATGATTTAATTTTCCCATGATCCTGAAGTTCTTAAGTGACAGAGATGATATTAAACCAGGTCCACTTGAATATCAAGTCTATTATATTTTCCGAGAAAAGATCCAAGCATGGCACAGTGTGGATGCCAGAAAGAGGTGTCACAAGTGTGATAGGAGATGGATGACTGCCAAAGACCATCCCTTCCAAAAATTTTCCTTCTACAAAATTAAGTTATTTAAGATTATTAAGTTGAAAGAAATGAAAGAAGAGCTAATCAATAGGAAAGACATCTTGTGTTCATGGTTTGGAAGGCTTAATATGTTTAAGATGGCAATAATCCCCAACCTGATCTACAGATACGACGTAATCCCTGTCAAAATCCCAGCTGCTTTTTTGGCAGAGTTTAACAAGTTGATCTTAAGATTCATATGGAAATATAAGGAACCCAGAGTAGGCAAAACAGTCTGGAAAAACTTACACAAAGCTAGAGCAATCAAGATGGTGTAGTACTAGCCTAAAGGAAGACATACAGATCAATGAAATAGAATTGAGAATCTAGAAATTAACCCATACATCTATGAGCAATTGATTTGTGACAGTGGTGCCAAGATCATCCAACAGGAAAATAGTAGTCTTTTCAACAAATGGTCTGGGGACAACTGAATACTCACATGCAAGAACTGTATACAAAAATGAACTCAAAATGGACTACCAACCTAAATTCAACAGCTAAAACTATATAACTCGTAAGAGAAAACATAGGAATAAATCATATGACCTTGGATCAGGCAGCAGTTTCTTAGATATGACACCCAAAGCACAGGAAGCAAAACAATTTAAATTGGACTGAAAAAAATTTTAAGTTATGTGTCAAGAGATATCATCAAGAAAGTGAAAAATAACCTACAGAATGGGACAAAATATTTGCAAATCATACATCACATCTGATAAGAGACTAATTTTAGAATATATAAAGAACTCTGATAATAATATAATGACAAATAACCCAATTAAAATTGGTTAAAGCATCTTAATAACTATTTCTCCAAAGAAGATACACAAATGGCCAATAAACACATGAAAAGATGCTCAATATCATTATTTATCAGGAAAATGCAAATCAAAACTATAATGAGATGCCACTTCACACCCATTAGGATACCGATAATCAAAAAGACACGTAATAGCAGATGTTGGCAAGGATGTGGAGAAATGGGAAACCTCAAGCACTGCTCACGGGAATGAAAATGGTACAGCTGCTTTGGAAAACAGTCCGATAATCCTTCAAAAGGTTAAACATGGGTATCATGTGATCCAGGTATTCTACCCCTAGGTCCATACAGCCAAGTGAAATGAAAATGTATGGCCCCACAGAACTTTCCATGAGTGTACACAGCAGTATTATTCATGAAATCCTGAAAGTAGAAACAACCCAAATGTCCATCACATGATGAATGATCAATAAAACTTGGTACATCCGTACGATCAAATGTTATTAGGCAATGAAATGGAATATGTACTGATATATGCTTCAGCATAGATAAACATTAAAAACATTATGTTAAATGAAAGAAGCCAGCTACAAAAGGCCACATATTGTATGATCCTATTTTATGAAATGTCCACAATAGACAAAATTATAGAGACAGAAAGTAGATTAGTGGTTTCCAGTGGCTTGGAGAGGGAAGGGGAGAATGGGGATTGACAGCTTAATGAGTACAGTGTTTTTCTTTGGGGTGATGAAAAAGTTCTAGGATTGAATAATAATGACGGTTGCACAACAGTGTGAATATAATAAAACTGGATTCTCTATATTGGTGAATTATGCTTCAGTGAAACTGTTACAAATAAAGTTATTTGCATTAGTTTTGCTTCCAAAAGGAATAGCAATTTTCTAGTCTGTTTTTTTTTTTAACTTTCAGTTTTGCTCCCACCAATTTGGCCCAAACGCATTTGCACATGTAATAGGTCCATATTTGCTTCTGGTTCTTGCTGCAGCCTAAAATGAAATAGGTCAGTTTCTCCAATTGCTCTAGTTCTGAGGGAAGACTTGGGTCATTGAGTGCCAGGCATCTGTGTGCCCATCTAAATGAGCTTAGTCATCCCCATGTCCCTTACACGTAGATGGCATCGCTTTGAAAGACAGGATAAAGTCCTAGCCACCACATTTCTAATCTAAAATAAGATAACTACAGTTCTTTAAACCAAGTGACACAGCTAGATTTTCTACTCACAGAAAGCTACTTGAGTATATTACTTATATTGCAATCTTTCAAAAGAACATTTCATCATTTTGGCAAATACTTTTTATAGTAAGTATGTTGCTTTTCCCCGGAAATGCAATGATAACGTTCAGTACTTTCTGTACCCATTTGGAAAAGTCTCACATATTAGTGAAATGTAATTAATTATACTGACTAGCAACCAACTAAAGAATCCAAAAATTCACATATCTAAACTCGAAATTATCTGTAACCTTCACTTCTCTCTGACTCTTACTTTATGTAATAGGTTTAGAAGGGATAAAAAAGAGGATTTAACACTTAAGATATCACTTTAAACTTATATTATCTGGGTATTATTCCTTCCTATTTTACAGATGAAGAAACTGAAGTACAGAAAAACAAAGGGATTCTGATTCTGGATCTTCCTGACTCCAACACCCGTCTTTTTTATCTGTTGCAAAATACAGCCTCCCAATTAAGTGAAGCTAATTTCATAATCAGAATGTTAACCACAGATTTTTTTAAAAAGATTTTATTTATTTATTCGACAGAGAGAGAGACAGCCAGCGAGAGAGGGAACACAAGCAGGGGGAGTGGGAGAGGAAGAAGCAGGCTCATAGCGGAGGAGCCTGATGTGGGGCTCGATCCCATAACGCCGGGATCACGCCCTGAGCCGAAGGCAGACGCTTAACCGCTGTGCCACCCAGGCGCCCCTAACCACAGATTTTTATTAATAAGTAGCATATATGCCTATATAATGGAAAGACTAAAACATTTATTGTGTCACTGGGTTAGAAAGCATACTGAAGAAGGAAACCCTTTCATAACTCTGGTAAGAATGCCATAAATTTCAGATAATATCCAAATGCTATCACCATGGTAATCTTCAAAGGCTCAGACCTGGCCGACTCTCCTGATTATATAGACCAGAGTTCACTTGCCCGTATGATGTGTACATGTTGGAAGGTTGCTGATTATTTCCGCTCATTCATCTGAGGTTTTTGCTGTGATTTGATACAATCACAATTTACTACCAGCATACGCTGGCCCTTTCTCCCTTCATTTTGTTGTTTCTTTGACTACTGATAAATTTTGAATTTTTCATTTATGTTAATATTTTTCAGGAAGAATTGTTTCAACTAAGAAAGAAATTAAAAATGAAAGGGATAGGAGCAGTATCAACATATTTATGGGTACTTTTTAATCAAATCAATGAGGATCAGATGGACATACTAACACTTTCGTGAAAGAAAAAGAAAACAATTAAATGTCTTCGGTGAATATTTCTGCTGTATCCAATAGTCTTAAACCAACATAGATTAAATAATGGTGTCCACGAAGAACATTTTCAGAGACATACTACCTATTGGAGACGTTATTATGCGTCCTCGATAAGATGAAATAATTTAAAGAGAAACACCCAAAGGTTAAAACCAAAACCACATGCCTTTCAATTTATTCCACCTGGTGTGTTGTCCGAGAGCTAGTCTGCCCTCTAGTGGTCAGGTATTGTAGTTCAAGCACCTGCGCCATGGAGGAGCAGAGCCAGAGTGACCCTTTCCTACACAGGACTCTTGGTGACTACACTGGTGGCTTTCATGGAAAATTCACTAATAACAGCCAACACCGTCCTTGATGTGACCAGTTTCCATATGATTTTATGCAAGGGGGATTGGATTTCATTCATTCAACATTTATTGTGTTTATTATGTGCCTGGCACTTACAAAAGTGTTGGGGGTACAATTACCAATAATGCACAGTTTAGTAGTGAGTGACATAACTTACGTTAATAATGCCAGAATTCATCCTAAGCACTTTCTACACATAACTTCATCAAATCCTAACAACACTAAAAGAAAGATATTATTCACTACCCATTAAAAAACAAATAAACTGAGGCACAGAGAGGTTAAATTAATAAATGGGAGAGATGCGATGTGAACCCAAGTAGTTTGGCATCACAGATCACAAATTTTCACACACAGTCAATCTTAAAAGACCACACAGAAACCTGTACCTAAAAAGTTTCTTTCATCTTTTGATTAAGCAATCAATCACTCACGGTATTTCTAAAAACATTTGCATTTCTGTCCACAAACATATACTACTCTTGTTGTTTGTATTGAAATTTAGTAATCAAAATAGAGAAGACATTAATTTTCTTTCTTCTTTTATTATCCCACGGCACGAAGACAAAAATACTAAATATTTGCTACTGAGCTAATGCGATGTTTATGTTCAATAAAAGTATCGAGAACCTGGATGCTCGAAGATAAAAACCACAGAAACAATAGAAACGAATAGGTTATCACTGAGCATAGAGTCCTGCCATCTCCCTAAGTGCTTGGATATTCTGCATTTATTTCCTCTTCATGTTTGAAAACCCACTTTTTGCTCTCTAAAACTCGATTTTCCCATTTCCTCTAAAATGAAGTTTTTATGGATGAATCTGAATTGTACTAAATATAGCACCGTGAAAGGCCCATCATTTGCACTTCATCAATTAGCAGTTATTTTTAAGATTGGTTACTTGTTATTCAATATGCCTCCCATTTCCTTTCACATTAATGAGCTGAGACCTTGCCATATAGGTTTTTCATTTGTTGGTTAATTCTGAACAGTATACAGGAAAGAGGGGGAAGAAAAGAAAAGTTGAAGCAGGAGTTTTAAGAAGCTCTTCTCTCTTCATAAACCTGATTAAACTGCTGATGTTGGAATAAAAGGACAGAAAAAGTCTCCAGGAAGCCCAGTAAGCAGTTAAGCAAGATCATTGCTTATTTTTCATAAGAATGTTCTGAAACTTCCTATTCCAGCACATGAAAGAACCCCTTTAGCTTTCCTGTCTTTGATCAGGTCTAGGAGTTTTATAACTGTATAGCAACCACACTTCAACTTCTTTCCACCAAGCTTACCCCTTCTTCCCTGGCCTATTTTCTCCACTTTTATAGGTCAGTACTTAACCCATCAAATAGAACTATTCCAACCCTTAGCCTTTCAGTAAAGAAGGACTAAGTGTTTTATGTGCTTCCTCTCAATGCCTTCTGTGTCACCATACAATTGGAGAAGCCAACTATAGTATCTTCAATTGTGGATTAATCATAAAAAGTACTGTGTATTAAATGAATGGCTTTATTATTTTTCTGGGAAAGGAGCAATAAATTGTATTCCTACTAATGTGATTGCATATTTATAAGGTTTGATCAAAACACCTATTTAAAACTTAGTTAATTTATATTTGTGTCTAAAATGTTCTATGTGAAAATCTGAAAACGTTTGTATTGTGTTACTCAGTAGAGCAGCAATGAAAGGAACTAACTTTGTAGATGCCAAATGCCCAGGAGGATTTTTGAATGACACACAAGTTTGAGCATGAGCTGATGGACAAATAAGCTGTCAAGGACTAATCAAATTAATTGATCATGTGTAACAGATCAAGAAAGGTCTCAATACTTTTCTATTTGTCAGTTTCCAGGCACGGTACTAATTCCCACAACTTGGGCATGATGTTACTTATCTACTTGCTTGTTTCCCTCCCTCACTACATAGTAATTTTCTTGAAGGACTACATTTAATCTCTGTCTTTACAGTACACAGTACAGTTGACCTGTGAACAACATAGGGGTAAGGGGGCACGGACCCCTTTTGACTTTTGACTCCTCCAAAACGTAACTACTAATAGCCTACCATTGACCAGAAGCTTTACCAATAATATAAACAATTGACTAACACATACTTATATGTTACATGTATTATATACTGTATTCTTAGAATAAAGTAAGCTAGAGAAGGGAAAATTTTATTACGAAAATCATGAGGCAGAGAAAGTATTTCTACAATACTGTATTAATTGAAAAAACACATGTAAGCGGACACCCAGTTCAAACCTGTGTTGTTCAAGAGTCAACTGTAGTGTGTGTGTGTGTATTACACAGTAAAGGTTCAATAAATGTAAGTTGTTTGAAAAACTAGAAAGCTCATTAATGTGAAGGGAAATAGGAGACATAATGAATAACAAGTAACCAGTCTTAAAAATATCTGCTAATTGATGTATTAAGCAGCACCACAGATGATGGACCTTTCATGGTGCTATATTTAGTGTAACGAACACTGTTTCCTTACCATCAACTCACTAATTCTGGCCTTGTAAATGTAATTTTATAAAGTGATGATAAATATTGGAAGTGGATCACTTCAAGATCCAGAATTACACCCCATGTCTCTGGCCAGAGGCATGATGATTGCAAACAGCCACCAGTAGGAAAGGAATTGAATGAAAAATAATGTGATTTCCAACCATGATGGAGTAACTGGTACCGGATTAGCCTTCCCACCATAAGCAACCATGAAACTGGATAAACATATAAAGCAACAGTTTTCTGACTTTGGACAACAGATGGGTCTCTGCCCAAGGACAATTTCTCAAACATGGCGCAGAGGATTGGAATTGAAGCTAAGCATAGTGGTCCCATTGAACTGAGAAGGAAAACATGGGAGTTCGAGGAAGCTGCAAAGGCCGCGGTCTGAAAAGGCAAGGGCAGGGCAGTGGAGAGGAAGGAGCTCCACGGAAGGAGCATGCCCGGGAATCTGAGTCATGGGTACTCCCTGAGTTCCCAGCTGACCTGCGCCGAGTGCTTGGTGAGAGTACACCTGCTATGAGACTGAGATGCGAACAGAGAGGCAGGTGGCGCCTGGGTGGCACAGTCGCTTAAGCATCCAAAGCTTGGTTTTGGCTCAGGTCATGATCTTAGGGTCATGAGATCGAGCCCCACACTGGGCTCCATGCTCAGCAGGGAGCTTGCTTAGGATTCTCTCTCTTCCTCTGCCTCCCCCCACCCCCTGCTCAAATAAATAAATAAATGAAATCTTAAAAGAAAAAGAGAGAGAGAGAACAGAGATACTAGAGGTCAGTTGGTGCTGGGAAACATTGGAAGTCTGACCTCACCAGAGTATAAAGTTTTAATTAACACTTCAATAACATCCTGAGCTGAGACACCAGAAAGGCTATGCCTTAAGATTAAGTAAACTACATTACGGTTGACTCAAGATCTACTTTAGCAAAGACTATAAACCAAACCCTGACAAAATTTGCAGGGGATACAAAGTTTGGAAGTTGAGTTCTACCAAGTAAGAGGAGCTTGGGAAACAGTGGAATTTCCGTAGATCTTACCGACCAAATGATAGGTCAGTAATTAAAAAGAAATCAACACTTTTCAGATGACAATAAAAGAATCTAAAGTATTTAAAATGTGTCATCAACAATATCCAGAACAGATTTTTTTTTTTTTTAAAAATCAGTAGACATGCAAAGAAGTAGGCAAGTGTGACTCATAGTCAAGGAAAATATGTCTATAGAAACTACCCACAAATGGTCCAGGCTTGCATTCAACAGATAGCCTTTAAGGCAGTTATAAAAACGTCCAAAGAACTAAAAGAAGATGTGTTTAAAGAATTAAAGGAAAGCGTGACCTTAATGATGAAGAGATAATGAAGTTTAGCAGACAAAGTGAAAGCATGAAAGTAGAATTTCTAGATGTGAAAAGCAAATAACTGAAAGGAGTAATTCACTGAAAGGAATAATAAAAGATTTCAGACTTGGGATAGCAGAATTATGAGTCAGTGACCTTGAAGACAAAACAATAGATGTTAACCAACCTGAAAGATGGAGGAAAAACATCAACAAAATGAGAAGAGCCTCACAGACTTGTGGAATAATATTCAAAGTTACACCATACTTGTATTTGGAATCCCAGAAGTAGAAGAGAGCAGTAATTGAGCAGAAAACATTTAAAAGTAATGGTCAAAAATTTTCCAAATAAGAAAATACTGACTTATAGATCCAAATAGTTAAAAAAAAAAAAAGGGCAAGCAAAGCCATAAAAAAATCAAAATTGGCCACATTGTAATCATATTACTGAGCCAAAAATTAGAAAAAGTCTTGAAGGTGGTTACAGACTGAATGTCATTACATATGTGGGACAACGGTAAGAGCGGCCACTGGCTTCTCCTCGGAAATTATAGAGCAGAAGGTTGTGAAGCAGCATCTTTAAAGTACTTAAAGGGATAAAAATATGTCCAACAAAATATTTTTCAAGAATGAGGGTAAATGAAACCGATACAATCTTCATCATCTGACTTGTAATACAAGAAATGCTAAAGGATTCTCATTAAGCTAAAGGGAAATGATACCAGATAGAAAACAGCATCTAAAAAAAGAAAGAAGAAGGGCGTCTGGGTGGCTGAGTCCGTTAAGCGTCTGCCTTTGACTCAGGTCGTGATCTCAGGGTCCTGGGATCAAGCCCCGCGTTGGGCTCCCTGCTCAGCAGGGAGTCTGCTGCTGCTTCTCCCCCTGCCCCTCCCCGTCACTCGTGAACACTCTCTCTCTCAAATAAATAATAAAGTCTTTAAAAAATAAAAAAGAAGAATATCAGAAGTTACAAATAAGTAGGTAAATATGAAATACTAGGTTTTATTTTTCTTCTCATGTAATTAAAAGACAACTGACTGATTAAAGTCAAAGTAATAATACCATATAATGAGGTTTATAATGTGTGTATAAGTAATAACTATGCCAGCAATAGTGCCAATGATAAGTGAGTAAGTGGGATTAAATTGTGAGCTTATTATGTTTGTGAGTGTGAAGACGGCAGTGGCGGTGTTAAGCGAGAAGTGTGAAGTGGGGATACGAAGGGTCCGCTCTCTGACGGCCGCAACAGCCTCACGACTGTAGTGCACCCATCCTGTACACGCACTTTCCACATTCCTGCCACAGGGACCAGTTGCACAAGCGTGTGGTCAGTGCAGTGGCAGAAGGCTCCGTGTTCATAAATGCTCTGCACCTGCTGTCTTAAATTTTAAAAATGATGTTATCTTTAGGGGCGCCTGGGTGGCGCAGTCGTTAAGTGTCTGCCTTCGGCTCAGGGCATGATCCTGGTGTTCCGGGATCGAGCCCCACATCAGGCTCTTCAACTAGGAGCCTGCTTCTTCCTCTCCCACTCCCCCTGCTTGTGTTCCCTCTCTCGCTGGCTGTCTCTGTCTAATAAATAAATCTTTAAAAAAAATAAAATAAAATAAAAATGATTTTATCTTTAAAAATGTTTTGCACGTGACGTCAGATGGGACGATGGAGCATGCAACAGAGGCTTGGGGTCTTGGCTCGCATGAGGTCTCACGTTTTGCAGCCTCTCGGAAGACGTTCCTGGCTACCGGCTCCCTTACCCTCCGGCGCCCTGGACCCTGCCTCGTCTCCTCTTTCCCTAGGCTCTGCTGCTGTCTTCTCTGAGCAAGAGAGCACCTGGGTGCAGGTGCGGGGAGAGTAGGAGTTGGCTGTGCGTTACCTCTGGCATCTCAGGGCGGGGCGTCGTGGCAGCCATCCCCACGTCAGGTTAGCAGCACCAGGGCATGGCTACTGGGTGGCCAGCCTGAGCCTGCCTCTTGATGAGGACAAGCCTTTTGCCCATCCACCTCCAATCCAAGTACAAAGTACAGCCCAATGCAGGGGTCGAAAGATCTTTGAGAATCACTTGTCTGCCGTGGGGTGCGTGGCAGATGCCGAAGTGGACTTCCCCAGACCACTCCCCCATCCAGGGTACAGCGCATGGGTCTAGTGGCTGGTGGGGGAGGCAGCCCAGCAGCGTTCAGGCCTGAGTGAGCCTGTGAACGTGCCTCTTGCTGTGAGACAAGGCCTCCGGGCACCGTGACGGTATGCATTCAACTTGCAAGTATCCCAGTGCCCAGGGGTGCTCCTTCAGCCAGCTCCAGACCTGAGGGTATTCTCTCTTTCTCCTGCCAGCCTTTGTGAGTCTGACTTGTGTTTTTCTCTTCTGGCCAGCTCTAGGAACCCTCCAGGGATGAGCCACAAAGTACTAATGTGTGGTGTTAGCCATTCTGCATACACGTTAAGTGTTCTGGTATTTGCATATATACTGGCATTGCACAATATACAGATGAATGGTACAATTCATGCTAATAATTTAAAATTTTTTCCTTACTTCTAATGACATTCAATAGCAAACAGAAAACACTGTGACAAGTTGAGAGGCTGCAGAAAAAAGGAAAATATCTTTACATGCGCCATTAATGGCGTGTTTTGTTTCGTTCTCAACAAGGGGCCCAGAGATTACATAGCTGACTCTGCATCCCTTTGAAAAACAAAAATAAATGGATCGCGCCCCTGCCCTGGTGAAGTACCTCCTACAGCTTCCCTTATCTATAGGGTAAGGTGCAGAAATCCTTAGATTGAACTTCAACTCATTTTTACAAATATTATTACACTATTTAAGGAAAAAAATCACCTACACAATATTACCTGAACCCATGTTGTGCTTTCCTTCCCTCATGGGTTCTCATATCCATTTTCTTCCTAATTTTAGCTATTAAGACTCTAATCACCCATCAAAGTTACACAAATTTAGCCTTTCTCATTACCCTTGCATGGAAGTGATCTCTCCATCTTCTGGACATTCATAGAAATTCTGTGTTTGGACTGTTTGAGCGGAAAGGACCTCAAAGATCATCTGGTCTTAGTGGTTCTCAACTCAGCCACACATTAGAAAAATTCGGGGAGAATTTCAAAATACTAATATTTCGAAATATCAATAGCCAGGACCTACTTTCTGCACAATTAAACAGAATCTCTGAGACAGAGGCACTGGGATTTTAAAAATATCTCCCAGATGATTCTAATGTGTAACCAGAGTTAAGATCCAACTTCTTTTAGAGATTATTACATTGACAACCAGAGAGTTGAAGTGATTTACTCAGTGTCAAATAGCTACTTGGGAAATTATAGGATTAGAACCTAGGACTCTAACTTTTTCCACTTCATTATATATTGTCCATTTCACACAGTCCCCCCTTATTTACCATGTAATATTGTCAGTCATGGTCCCCCTTATACATAGATATCTCGTCTCCCAAACTAGATTGTGAGTAACGTGAGAGAAAACAGCTAGGTATCTGTTCTTTGTCCTCTCTTCGTTGTCTATAATGTAAGCGCTCAGGATATATTTGTGGACTGGATTTGTTTCGTTTCTTTTAGCCACACGTTTCTGACATTGGACAGCAGCCACCTTGTTTCTCAGAACTCAGAGGACTCTGGTGATCTTAAGATTTTATGGTTAAATCAATAAGTAGAAATGGAGGAAGACCAATTTCTGGTGAATGTTCTCTTGGTTGATTTGGGCAACAAATCACCACTGTTCAAAGTTACCATTGGCTTGTTTATAAGCTTTTAATCTATGTGCCTTTTTTTTAAGATTAAAATGTTATATTAAATTTCCTTTCCTGAAGGAATGGAGATAAGGCTATTGCCATTTTCATTTCCTTTATCATCTGAAAATTATCTCTGCAGACACTGAGTGATTTTTAGTTGATTCTACAATAAAGAGGTTTATTGTAGTTTTTAAACACAAAAAAGTGTAAACTAAGCAGTGAGTGGGTTTTTTTTTTTTTTTGGTCTATCGATGAATCATGAAAGAATGTAATCCCAACTAAGATATATAGGAAGAAATTCCAAAAGTCAATGGCTCATTATAAGCTTCAGAAACATCTGTGCTAATGCTCAGACATGGTTGTCTTCAGCGTATTTTGTATTTTTAGCTTCTGGCCTTTCTAGTACTTCATTAACTATCTAGGATTATGACTTTCACAAAGCTAGTTCTTGGACAGTCTGGTGCTCTGTCACCTAACAGAACTTAGCACGAACAATTCGACCACAAGGTTGAGGAGAAGAAACTCAGGAACAAGTGATCACCCCACCAGAAAGCACTCGGTACTTGGTACAAAAATACGAAATGGCAGATTTGTTCTTTCCAGGACCAATCCCGAAAGACTAACTCCTATAGTACTGAAACATCTAGTCACCTCTGTCATCTATGTGCATTTTTTTCTAGTGGAATTTTCATTAAGTATAGCTTTGTTCAACCACACCCCCTGGCATATATTATACTCTTGTACTCCTACTTGTAATAACCTAAGCAAAAGAGAGATATGAAGGTAAGACTGATACGTAAACCATATGATAAAATAAGCCCATGACTCAAGAAACGACACTTCATATGTATCACCTCATTCGGGAACGCTTCCTGAAGTCCAAATGTTGGACGTATGTGCCTTATCTTACCAACCGAACTATCTGTAGGCTCCACGTCTCGATCACTTGCGTATTCTTCCTGACTTGTCCCCAGTCACCTTAATACATCATCTCTCAATGAATATATCATTTGGCTGTATTCTGAAATGCACCACATACTAGTAGTCAAGATAATACAAATTAACGCAACAATGCGATGTTGTTTTTCACCCATTCAATTGTCAAAAGAATATAATAATGATATCTTTTCCTGGTGAGGATGCAGGAAAAAGAACACTGATAAACTGCTGTTTAAATATAAATTACTAGTCTTTCTGGAAATAATTTTGTAATACCTATTAAAATAAAAAAATCGCATACCCTTTATCTTGATGATTCCTTTAGGAAATCTATCTTATAGAAATAAAACCACCATAATTATATAAATATATTTATTATAGCATATTATATAGTGCCCAAAAAAACACAACTGGTGTGATACATTGTAAAAGTGATTAAATTCTTCTTTTTCCAATAAGAAGTACATTCTGTTTCTCTAGCACTTTCATTTGGATTGACCGTGTGACTTGTTTGGCCAATAGGACCTTAGCTAATACGCTCCAAAGGCATCAAAAGTGCCTGTGCCCTGGAGCTTGATTGTTTGCTTTTCTGAAAGCTTAAGACCACTCTGTGAATGACCCTAGCCAGAATGCTAGATGATGAGAGACATGCGTACTTGTCAGTCCTGTCACTATGTCCAAATGTCAGTACGGCCAAGAGCTTGCCAACTGTCAGTGATGTGATTGAGGCCATCCTGGACAGCCAGCTTTCTGTTAATTTGCCAGTGTATCACTGAAACAAGAGTGAACCCAGCAGACATGAGCTGAGTTGACCCAGATGAGAAAAACTTTCCAACCAACCCATAGAATCATAGGAATTAAAAAATGTTGCTGTTTAAGCTACTAAATTTGGAGTAGTTAGTAACACAGCAAAAGCTAACTGATATATTTTTTTAAAGCTAAATGATAAAACTGGTAACAGTATGATTGCTTGTCAATAGGGGAATACCAGAATAAATAGTGGCACATGATGGGAAATTATGCAGTTATTAAGACGAGTAAGTTAGATACACATCTATTGATCATCTTTTGTTTCTACCTTTCCAACTCCACTGTGAGCTCTTGGGAGGACAAGAAGCTTGTTTCTCTCTCCCTTCGTTGATTCCCGCCAAAGCACAGTGGTAGCTCACGTATTTGTTGATTGATTTGATTGTTCCATGGCTCCATTTTTAAAAGTGAAACAAGTAGCCTGTAGCTGGAAGACTTATTCTACTGGTATAGTCTCGAGAATGTACCATCCAGTGGAATTAGCTCAGTATGTTTGCCTATTAAAGCTATAAAAGTGTAATTGGCAAAAGTCCCGGTGTAATGAGCAATCATCTATCAGAATCTATCTATCATGAAGCCGCCAGGGCTGGCTTCATGAGCGTATCATCAGTGCACTCAGACAGGGTCCTGTGCTCAGAAGGGCCCCACGCTTGGGGATTGAAGCTCTGTGGTTGCAATCTTGAAACTCTTAACAATTTTATCCTTGAAATTGTGTTTTGTAAGTGAATTCTGATGAGACAGTGGAGCCTCTGCTCACATGTGGTTCCACTAGTCCATCTGGCTGAGATGGGTTCTCAGCCACAGGGTGACGGTCCAGAGTAATGATGTAACCAGCATCTAATATAATAAATTATATTAGAAACTAGGAAAGAAAATATACATTGTTTCAATACACACAGAAAAGCCATGGCAGTGTGTGAAATAAGTGTTGCTACCTTTTGCTTGTGGTGGGAGAAATGAAATTAGCCTACGATGGCACATTTGACAAAAGAAGAATATAAAGAAATGTTCCCAGGGCGCCTGGGTGGCTCAGTAGGTTAAGCTTCTGTCTCTTGATTTTGGCTCAGGTCGTGGTCTCAGGGTCCTGGGATCAAGCCCTGCATTGGGCTCTGCGCTCAGCAGGGAGTCTGCTTGAGATTCTCTCCTTCTCCCTCTGCCCCTCCCCCTGTGCTCGCTCTCTCTCAAATAAATAAATAAACTCTTAAAAAAACCGAAATGTTTCCTGGACCTGACACTAGGTCTTGCTGTTTGTCTCTCTTCTTTTTTCCCCTTCAAAGAATCAGCTTTTGCTTTTGTTAATATTCTCTATGATTTGTGTGTTAATCATTTTTGCTCTTGTCCTATTAATTTTTCTCTACAGTTTGATTTTACTCTGTTGTTCTCCTTGTTATTGGGATTAAATACTTGGTCTATGTATAACTAGGTGCCTTATTAACAAGACTAGTTCTGTGAGTTGCCTAGCCTGGTACGATACTGAACCGATTTTCTGGAACGGCTGCGGAGATTTCCACGACTATATAACTATAGCTGAAATTTAGTTTGAAAACAAAGTTATGTAGAAAAAAAAAACAGTTTAATGGAAAATAGGGAGTGACTTTCACACCAGTCAGATGCTGTTACAGTGCACCCTCCTGTGAATCTGTGACCACAGCTTGTCATCTCTTTATTATTTGGGGCCACACCATACCTCCCGCTCCCTGTCACAAGGTAAAGCAGTGCTAGTGGTTCGGTGGCACGGACAGCCCTGTTGCTGAGAACACACATAAACCTGGACACGCAGCTCAGGGAAACTCACAGGCACCCACTCGTTCGCCAGCCTCGTGCTCCGTGTAGGCTAGGAGCTCAGAGCATGGGGTACAGTATCCGGCAGACCTGGTTTGATTGTCTTCCAGTTACTAGCTGAGTTAGTGGCTGACACTTTCTTTACTTACTAAAAATCTCCCTTTTTCATGTTTGTAAAATGGGGATAATAACACTTTTCACTTACAGTTATTTTGAGTTTAAAATGAAATGAGTCACTTCCTCTGAGAAGTCTTCCCCAACATACAATCAACTGTAAGGACCCCTGTTATTTTCCCTTAGTGCACACAGTTATTTTCCTTGAGAGCACCTGTGTCAATGTATGTGTGTATATTCATTCAGATATCGTAGATTATTTTGCCTAACATTTGCTTATCCGATGCTTATCCTGTGTTACTTGGTGAGGACAGGGACAAAATCCACGTCTTTAACGTGATAAAGTAGCCAACTCAGGAACCAAAAGAAATTAAAAAAAAAAAAGGATGGTAATTTCCTTTCTGACTTAATTGACATAAGGTGGCCTTGATCTTCTCCCTCAGCCAATTCTTGGTCAATTGAAGCACTGTAAGACTCAGCAGGGTTCAGTGTCAGGCTTACTTTATTTCATCGCTCATTCGTTTATGAAAAGCCTCCTTTTGCTGAATTTCCCGTACCTGACACTTTGCTCTCATCAGAAGAGCCGTGGTTTCAGGGCTCCGGGGGCAGTCTCCCATAAAGAGAAGGACTGGCCCTTGCACAGGCCTCATATTAGTCCATTTTCCCTGGCTCCTTTGCTACTTTTATATACGGAAGGGCTGCCTGTCACAGAGTGCTTCTGACTCACTTCTGAGTGAATTATTCTTTTTTAAAAAAATCAGTCTCCATTGAAACATGTTCAACCCAATTAATCCACAAGTAAAAAATAGAACACTCAGTTTTTATTTTTTATCACCTTCAACCCCCCATACCCAATACAAACCTCTGTGTGACAAAGATTACAAAGCCTAGATTCTGGCTAATGTATTTGAAGGAACATTTTTTTAAAAAGATTTTATCTATTTCAGAGAGAGCGAGAGAGAGAGAGCACTCGTGTGTGTGTATTGGAGCTGGGGGAGGGGCAGAGGGCATGAATCTCAAGCAGACTCTGTGTCAAGCGTAGGGCCCCTTGTGGGGCTCAGTCCCACGACCCTGAGATCATGACCTGAGCCAAGATCAAGAGTCCAATGCTCAACCGACTGCACCACCCAGGAGCCCCAGGGATATATGTTTTTAAAGATTTTCTTTATTTTAGAGAGAGCAGGCACCTATGCACACAAGCAGGGGGAGGGGAAGGGAGAGGGAGACAGTCTCCAGCAGACTCCACACCCTGAGTGCAGAGCCCAATGAGA
Organism: Ursus maritimus; assembly: GCF_017311325.1. Taxonomy (NCBI): domain Eukaryota; kingdom Metazoa; phylum Chordata; class Mammalia; order Carnivora; family Ursidae; genus Ursus; species Ursus maritimus. The sequence goes on along the minus strand of NW_024423319.1, from coordinate 10,901,841 downwards.
GGCCGATCCCACAGCCCTGAGAACATGACGTGAGCTGAAACCAAGAGTCAGACGCTTAACTGACTGAGCCACCCAGGAGCGCCTGTATTCTAAGAATAGTAGGTGCGTTCAAATACTTGCACAAGAAAATCATATGGCCAGTGTCCTAGCAGACACTATACAGCATTGACCAGCACCAGCTTGATTTTAACCAATGGCCAGAGACAAAAGGTCCCTTTATGTAGGTAGCAATTTCCTGTGACATGAATAGAGATCTCCTTTATATTTACTTTGCCCTAACATCTCAGTGTCAAATTAATATCAGTATCTTTCCCATGCTTTCTGAATCCAGTACCTGATTTTAGGTATGCAGAAAACAAATCAATGAAATTACTCTTAAATTTCCCTCTATATATTTGATATTTCCCATATATCGTTTCATTGCATCTTAGCATTTATTGGAATCAGACTTGACTTTGAAAATGCTAAATCACTGTGTTGTCTATGTCTAATGATATAATTTATAGAACTTTCTTAAGGAAAATAAATAGGGTCAACTCATACAGCTATTATGCATAGCCAAGCATTTGCTAGTTACCATGAATTATTATATTTTGTGAACTCATATTTTAATATTTTCATTTTTATTTTCCCCAAATTTCTCACATACAAAATTGCCCGTGTTGGTATCTTCTAAAATGGAAGAGAGTAGTTCAGCATATAAATCTTCGTATGTGCTCGGGGACTCACTTCCTCGGTGCGCCCGTGAGAGCAATAAGGCACTGACTGAAATCTGGGCAGACAACCTGACCATTATTTTTGTAGGTATTCTTCAAACTTCTGCAAGGACATCTTTGTTTGGTTCATATATTTCAGGTATGTTCTTTTTTTTAGTGTTTCAGCTGTAGAAAGAATTCTCAGGCTCTGAGTAATGAATGGCTGTGTGGTTTGTCAGATAATGTCACTTGAGAAACTATGATCTCTAGATGACGATATGTAGCTCCTACCTGGATTCCTGACAGTCATTCCTTGTAGGAATTATTTTGAGGTGAAAGGAAAGCTTTACAGGAAAGGGTGACTGCAAAACCTGACCCACACGTGAAGACAGGCTTGAATGGTGCATGCCCTGAAGCCTTGCCTGTAACACTGGTCACGGGGTCAGCACCATCTTACATGTGGACTATTGTCATAGCGGCCAGACTGGTACCTTTGACTTCAGCCCCCACGCCAACATATCCTTCTTAAGTATTGGGTTTCTCTTCTATTACCATTATGCTCAAAAGCTTTCAAAAGTAAGTATAGTTACCATGTAACAAGGCCCTGGCCTTGTTGTATTTAATACTTTATTCCTAATCATCATGGTTATACTGCAGGAGAACAATTATGACACCTATTTTATTTTTTATGCAAATGATGTGGCATTAACTAACAGGGATCCTGCTAAAATATAAGCCAGATCATATCCACTCCTCTGCTCAACACCCTCCAAAGAATGCCTTCCCCTCCCACTTAAAGACCAGAGGCCTTGCTGTAAGGCCTTATGTGACCCGACCCCCGTCACTTCTCAGACCCCACCTCTTCCTTCACTCTTGGGTGAGGGTTTCCCTGCCACCCATCCTCCGTTATTTCTTAACTCCTTTCCTGATTTATGTTTTATCCTTAGCACTTACCACTCTCTAAAATACAAACTGTATTGATTGGTCTTACGTATTGTTCGTCTTCCTTCACTAGGAAGCACCATAAAGAACAGGGATTTTTGTCTTTGTGTTCACTACCATCCCCCCAGCACCTAGCATACGGCAGACATTTACCAGATATTTGCTAAATAAAGTAATAGACTCATTCCTTTACATTTTAAACTGACGAACGACATAATCTACACAGAGAGCCTGTATAATGATAGGTACAGTTTAAAGACTCCTACAAGAATCGCCAATAGCTTAGACATCTCCAGTACGTTCCTCCCTATGGCATCCACCTTCTTCTCCCCAGAACTCTAGATCTAATGCCACTGGTGTGATCTCTGGATTCTGAGGGCCGTGGACCTGAAGTGTAGGGTTGGGGCAAGGAAGCTCCTAGATATAGGGACCATGTACTCCCTGGAGCTCTAACACAGGGCTCATGTGTTGAAAGAAGAAGAAGGAGAAGGGGAAGGGAAAGAAGAAGAGGAAAAAGAGGAAGAGGAGGAGGAGGAGAAAGCAGCAGCACGAGCGGGAAGTGGAGAGGACTGTTTCCTCCGTTTCGGGTGACAGAGCTATCATTAGGTGTTTCGTTTTGATAAATGAAAGTTTGTATTTATGAACCTCTCACCTCTCGCCTCCTGTTCCTGTTCGTTTGTTTGTTTCAAAGTTTTATTTAAATTCTAGTTGGTTAACATATAGTGTAATATTGGTTTCAGGGGTACAATTTAGTGATTCATCCCTTACCTATAACAGCCAGTGCTCATCCCAACAAGTGTCCTCCTTAATGCCCACCCCAACCTCCCTCTATCAACCCTGTTTCTTCTCTGCAGTTAAGAGACTCTTACGGTTTGCTTCCCCCCTCTTTTTTTTCCTTCCCCTATATTCATCTGTTTTGTTTCTTAAATTCCGCATACGAGTGAAATCCTGTGGTATCTTTCTCTGACTATTTCACTTAGCATCACGCTCTCTAGCTCTAGACACGTCGTTGCAAATGGCAAGGTTTTGTTCTTTTTGATGGCCGAGTAATAGTCCATCGTGTATATATACGCCGCATCTTCTTCATCCATTCATCTACCAATGGACACTTGGGCTGCTTCTATAGTCTGGCTATTGTTGATAGTGCTGCTATAAATATCAGGGTGCATGTACCCCTTCGAATCTGTATTTTTGTGTTCCTTGGGTAAATCCCTAGTAGTACAATTGCTGGGTCATAGGGTAGCTCTATTTTTTACTTTTTGAAGAGCCTCCATGCTGTTTTCTAGAGTGGCTTCACCAGTTTGCTTTCCCAGCAACAGTGCAAAAGGATTCCCTATTCTCCGCCTCCTCGCCAACACCTGTTGTTTCTTGAGTTGTTAATTTCAGCCGTTCCGACAGGTGTGAGGTGGCATCTCATCGTGGTTTTGATTTGTTGCCTCCTGCTCCTTATGCTTGGAGTCTAACACAGCCCAATGCTGCCCTAGTCCTCCACCAGGGAAAGTCACCCCGATTGATACTCCCACAAAGTATTGCAGGACACAAAACTACCTTTTCCTCATCTGAACCCCAAGTCTCCGTCCTTACAAAGCAGGGGTTAAGAGGAAGTTTCCACATTTTCAAAGAAGATGCACATTAATGCAATGGCGCCTATAACTGGTAGGACTTTGCAGTGGAAAATTCGAGAGGGTGTGTGAAATTTAGGATTTAGTCATCAGCTACAGGGTGTGACTATGAATCTGTCATTGGGCCTCTTCTTGAAGTGATTGCTTTATTAAACAGCGTCTTCCCTTGCATTTGCAAACCTACAGCTTGTCTAAAAGTTCCAATTGTTTTTACATCGACAGCAACAGTTGGGGTAACTGTGGTAAACTGCATATATGAATCATTTATGACTCAGATGCTGCTAAGTCAGGGATCGCTTATCTTTCTATTTAAGAGTATTCTTAAGTTTTCTCTCTGAATGTTGACTTTGAAGGGTTTGTTAAGAGATAGACTCCTATGGAAAATAATAAAGGTATATTTGTATATTGTGTCTCAGTTTCCAAAACAATTCCCACGTGCATCTCCTTTGAGCCTTCGGTGGCCCCGAGAAATGACTGAACAGCATTATCACACATCCTTTCCCAATGAAGAAATAAAAGCTCTGAGTCTGAATGGCTTGTAGAAGGTTGGTCACTGTTAATAAAGGAACAAAGCTTGGACTATTGAGCTCTTTCTACCACATCAAGCTGCCTCAAAAAGAAAGTCTAGGTTAAGCTGATATCAGGATAACTTCAAGCTCTGGACTTAGAAAACACAGCCCAATTACTGGTTGCTAAGGAGGACGTATGATAAAAATATTTTACACCGTAGTCAGGCACAGAAATACATATGATAGGTAAGGTGGGGAAGGGTGAATGAAGAAGACAAATCTTTCACTTCTTCACAGAGAATAGAAGAATCATCACCTTTCCCCTGGGCGAACTACTCCTAGGAGGGGAAGTTCTATTCACAAAACCATGACTAAGTTGCCACTGCTCATTTGGTATGTAGCTCACCAGATTACACAAAAATCCTTCAGAGGAAATGGAGTCTTGCACGTTGAGCTTGTAAACACAACGCATGTAGTAACAATAACATCAGAGGAGTCATAAGAATAATGTATTTATTAATTTGGGGGAAATAAGTTACTAAGTTCATCTTAATGCTGTTACAAATTCATTAGGGAACACTAACTGTTGAGCAGTTAATGTTAACTTAGGGAAAATATAAATTAAGCCAAAACTGTCTGGATAGAAAATACATATAAACTATGAAAGTTGAAGAAGAAACTCAAAGACAAGTCTTTTTTTAGATGGATTTAGGACAGAAACAGATCTTTCAATACAGAAACATTGGGAAAAGACAAGAGAAAGGAGCACTTAAAATATTCTACAGCTGTAAATCCAAGAAGGGTGTGATTTGTTGTCCAAGGAAGAATGAATATCTTCTGTCGGATACCAGTTTATTTTTGTGTTCTGTATATGCCTATTTTTACAAAGTATAGTATCATCCTGTTATAGGGGAAGAGAGGAAAAAATGAAACAAGACGAAACCAGAGAGGGAGACAANATAAGAGACTCTTCATCTCAGGAAACAAACTGAGGGTTGCTGGAGTGGAGGGGGGTGGGAGGGACGGGGTGGCCGAGTGACGGATATCGGGGAGGGTATGTGTTGTGGCGAGCGCTGTGTATTGTGTAAGACTGATGAACCACAGGCCTGTACCCCTGAAATAAATAATACATTATATGTTAATAATTTAAAAAGTATTGCATGGCTTCAAATAGAGTTCAGGGCCAGTCATTTCTTTCAGATACAAAAGTCAGAAGCCGTAGCGGGTAGTGTGGCGGACAAAATCCTGAGCTATAAGTCAGAGCACCTGCGTTCTGTTTCCTGTTCTGAAAGCCTACTAGCTTTGGTTTGTATTCTAGAAATGCTCATTATTTCACTATGTCTGTTCCCTTCTCTTAGAGAATCTCCCTTACCAATAGCATAATGCAAGCAGCCTACTTCCCATATGACCCTGTGCCCCGGCCACAGCTGAATGTTCCAGGAATGAGAACCTGTCTCAAGCTTGGACAATCAGTTTCTCTTCTCTGGAAATTTGATCGCGTAGACTTGGGGCCCAAGCTGCCATTTGCTGGAGGCAGGCATGCCAGCGCACATGGAAATGGTTAAATAAGCAGAAAAGAATGAAGTAGAGGTGTAGAGAGAAACATGTGATGTGTGTATGTGAGTGACTGAGAGAGAGAAAGAGCAAGAGAATGAATGAGAAAGCTAGAGCGAGAGCTAGTGAGAGCTAGAGATGGGTTGCTCTGACAGAGGGAAAGAGAGTGTGTCAAAGCATGGACAGGCTGTAAAAACTACCTGGAAATGATAAATCTGCTCACATTTCATTGATCCAAACAAGCTGTATGACTACACCTAACTTCAAGAGGGGGGGGCAGTGCAGTCTTCCACATGCCGAGGAGAGAGCTGAAACATTTGTGATCAGTGCTGATGACTACCTTCTTCGGGTATCACCATTGGAGTGCAAGGAAAATCAAATCAGTAATGGGTAACAGCAGGTCTTTTGTAACGTTAAAGTGGCACTTAGGTGTACGAGATGATTATAACTACATGGTACAAGTCTGTAATTTAATTATCACACATCTGGAATTCGTTATACCTATCAAACTTCAAAAATCAATTCAGGGCAGGGAGTGATATAGGTGTGATGGGATGCATTTTTTTTCTTTGTTGCTGCTTTCCTTATTGGTGTACAAGGCATATCTAGGCCAGAATAACTAAAGTTGTTCTCTGATTCTATGACTCCATGCTCAAAAAGAACTAGAAATTCTTTTAGCTGAGTAATGCAGAGTGAAAGTGCTAAGAGTAGTTTGATCTCGGGCGTATTAAACAGCTGATTGTTCAGAGGTGCTCCACCCTGAGGGCGGACAAAGGGAACAGCTCCTTTCACACCTTCCCTTTGTACCCTTCAGAATCTAAAACTTCCATTTCTCTAAGACACCAAGCAATCTGTCAAGTGTCCAAGGATCAGACTGACAACCCTTTTCATAGAGCAAGAGGAAAAATCGGTGGGCCTAAGTAGCCACATAGGAGAGAAATGAGACAGAGTGGTTTCAAAAGGAAGAGGTTTCTGTCCAGCGGAAAAGGGTTGGCCAAATGGTTAGTAAGCTGAAAGAGCAGAACGAAGACCTCATGTTCATAGGAAACTTGGCATGAGTTGAATGATTAAAGAAGACAGTCTTTATTCTGTGGACAAGGTACAAATGATTTAAAATATACAGATAAGCTCAAAGTAGAGAAATTTTTTATCTTCTTTCGGACTCATCTGACAATCAGACACTTTGGTTAAGGTCTGCATCGTTCTCCATGTTTTACTCTTAAGGGTTGAATTCTGATCCTACATCTATTTGACAAATTGATTTTTCCAAATGAGGATATTAAGCAAATTAATTGTGATCTAATTCCCAGCTATTATCATCTTCATGTCACAAAAGAGGTACTTTGATTACCCAAAAAGCAGGAAGGATGTAATCCAAGACTAGACAGCCCAAAACACACAATGTTTTTAACAATTCAAATTAATTTGAGGAAAATGTAATTTGGTAAAGTTGGAAAGGTGGAGACAGAGATATTGTTCAGAGTCATGTGGCCACTTACTCTGACAGTATGGCCTTACCATATTTCGTGAACCCATTGTATTTTGAGACCCCAGTATTTTGTGAACATTGCCATAAATGGAAAAATACTGAACATTGTTGTTGCCGTAAATGGAATAATACTGAACATTGTTGTCATTCTTCTAGACCGGCTATGTAAGCCTCAAGTATGAAACTTCTTGGGTGCAACCGGCATTGCTTTCACAGACACAGCTCTTCAGTCATGTACTCAACATCCACTCTCCACTCCTTCCTTACTTGTAGAACTCAGATTTTGTTTGGAATGACACTTCAGTCTCTCTTGTAGTCAGAAGTGGCTATGTGAATCAGGTCTGGGAAACGAGATGTGATCTAAAACTCATGACTCCTCTTAGAGACTAGATAATAGACAAAGCTGTGGCCAGAATTGTCTTGCTGTGTGTGTCTACTGGGTCCATAAACCCATCCAATGGGCATTTCCCTGGTCTCAGTTGTATCATTGGATTGGCATACTTGGAAGCCGAATCAATCCACACACCAGGACCTTGGCCTGCAGGTTAAGAGCTGTCCCTACCCCCGCCCCACGTGAAGAGCGTAAATTCAAACCAGTTATTACATCCTGGCAGAAATTTGTACCAGCAATGAGGATGTGAAGGATGCAGAGGTTGTAGTTACCATTATGTCCGCATTTAATTCACCAGTCTGATCCCAGTGGAAAAGGAATCGATCCTGGATGATGACCACAGACGACCATACACTCAAGCAAGTGGCATGGCTGAAATCACAGGCGCAGTGCCGGATGTGCTCGTTAGAGTGGATTAATATGGTCTCCGATACATGACATGTGGCCACACTTTGGGCAAATTCTTTTCTATCCCAGTCAAAGCAGATCAAAAGCAGTTCGCATTCTCAAGGATGAAAATCAATATACATTTACAGTTTTGCCCTTGTGTTATGTAAAATCTCCGACTCTTTGATATAAAGTAGCCGGAAGAGATCTGGACAGTCTGTACATCCTGCAGGATATCACACTGATCCTTTAAATCAACGACTTCATGCTAATTAGGCCACAGCAGTGCGAGCTGGTTAGCACGCTGGGGACCTTGGCAAGACACGTGCAGGCCACTCTAAGAGGTAGGAGGTAAATACTGAAAGACTCGGGAGGCTGCCAGATCCGTATAGTTTTCAGGGGTCCCGCTGTCAGGAGTGCGCTGGGACATTTTTGCACTTGTCCTGCCTCCCACAGAGAAGGAAGCCCGTGTTTGGTAGGCCAGCTTAGGTTCCTCAGGCAGTATATTTCACATCTTGCAACACTGCTCCAGCCCATATAGCAGCTGAAAAGCGAAGCTACCAGCTTTGAGTGGCGCACAGAGCAGGAAAGATCTCTGCAGCAGGTCAAGGTGCAAGCAGCTCTGCTGCTTGAGCCTGAAGGTTCTGCAAACCAGTTGGTTTTACAGATAGCAGTGGTGGTGGGGAGTGGTTATATGGAGTTTGTGAAACGCTCAGTGGGGGGATTGCAACATGAGCCCTGGAGTTCTGGAGTAAGGCCATGCCCTACATATGGAGAGCTAAATACCTTTTAAAAAATAACTCTTGTTATGGTACTGGACACTGACAAAGACAGATGATGGACTCTAGGACACCAAGCGATCATGCATCTGGAATTTCCCCTTATGAGATGGGTTCTATCAGATCTATCGGTCATAAGGTCTGGTGAGCCCAGAAACAATCTATCATAAGATGGAAGTGCTACTTCTGAGATCAAGTGCAAGGAGAAACAGAGAGTTCCAGCAAGCTGCGTGATGGTAGCCCAGAATCCCAGGGTCAGCTGCCATGTTTGTACCATCACCTCTCCCTCAGCCATGCCTATGGCCATATTGGGAGCCCATATGATCAGCTGATGCTTGAGCTTTTGAAAAATATCAAGCTTGGTTTAAAGATGGGTCAGCTTGGTAGATGAGTGTAAACCAAAGATGGTAGGCCGCTGCATTACAATCTCAGGGGTGTCCAGGAAAGACAACAGTGAGGGAAAATTCTCCCAGTGGGTAGAATTTCAGGCAGTATACCTCACTGTACCTCTTCTGTGGAAGGAGAAGGGGTCAGATGTTAGAATACATTATAGACTCATGGGCCATGGCAAATGGCTCGTCTGGCTGGTAGGGACCCTAAAAGAAAAAAGATGTAAAGGTCTGGGAGGAGAACAGTGGAGTAGAGCCATGTGGATAGACGTATTTGAGTGGGCACAACTTGCGAAGGTCTTTGTTTCATATTTTAACAAACACCACAAAGCATCTACTATGAAAGAGGCACTGAACAGCCAAAGTGATAAAATGAATTGATCGGCTGCTATCAGCTAGCCAAAAACTGGCATGTGGACACATAGAGGCAGAAAATGACCTAACAGCATGGGCTTCCATTCATCAAGGCTTATCTAGCTTCTGCTGGTGTCAGATGTCCACCTGGCCAGCAATAGAGGCCAACGCTGAGCTTCCAATATGGAAGGGCCAGTGGTTTATTCTCAGAACTAGATAGGTAAAAATTTGGCCTTATTTGGTATGCAGGGCCTCAGCCAACACCATTATCTGAAGGCTCATAAATGGATCCATTAAAATGGGATCCCACATATCACCAGAAAATGGCACCCAGAAAAGGGCACTTAGAAAAGGAGTATGGGAGTAGGGCCCAAACCATGAGCTCCACTGGCTGTTTTCCATATTGCATGACCCAGAAATCACCAGCCTGACAGAATGCTGGCAGGCCTACTAAAGACAAAGCTGGAGTGCCACCTTGAAGACAATACTCAGAAAGTATGGGGTCCCCTGTTCTAGGATGCAGTATACGAATAAAATCAAAGACTTATGTATGTTCTGTGACCCAACAGGATGCATATGTGGTCTGGGAAACAATAGGTATAAAAGTAGGAGTGTCCCCACTCACTGGTACTCCCTGCTTCTTCTCCCTGGAACTATGGGCTCATCAGAGTAGAGGTCCTTGTCACCAAAGGAAGCACACTTTTACCAGGGGACACATTAGAGGTAACACTGAATTACAAGCTACAACTAGCAGTAGAACACTTAGGGCTCCTTGTGTTCTTGGACCACAAGAGCCAAAAGGAGTCACCATCTTGGCAGGAGTCATTGGCCCTAATCGATAAGCAGGAAGACATAGGATTGTTACACAATGGCAACAGGGTGACTACTTATGGAACACAGGTGATCCATTTGATCATCTCTTGATACCCCCGCATACCCATTGTAACTCTCAGGGCACAAGTGCAGCAGTCCCAGCCTGAGAAAGTTACGGTGACCAGAGCTCAGATCACTCAAGGATGAGGGCCAAGTTTCACACCATCAGAGAAGCCACCGAGACCAGTATGTGTGGTAGCTGGCAATGAGAGGAATCTCGATCGGATAGTGGAGAAAAGAGAATGAGTATCAGTGGCCGCTCTGAGCTTAACTGCAGCGGCCAGTGCTGTAGGCTCCACCAACTTCCTTTTTCGAGTTTCTCTTCAGGGGCAAAAACCCAGATGGTTGGGGGAGCTCCTCCTCACTCACATGAAGTGGGTCCCCGTGGCAGAAGGGTAGACTCTGGTGGACACAGAGATGCTCAGCCTAAGTCCCCCTTCAAGGAAGGCCTTACTGCCCAGCTGCTGGGAGTACAGTAGACAGCCCCCAACTGCCAGCCCCTCCTGGTTCTGCTTCATCTGGGCCACCTCACCCATGATGATGCGTTTCTCTGGGGGCCTACATCTGATGACTGAACAAGGTGCGAGTATAAGAGCCTGGCCATTCTAGGCCGACCGAAGATACCCATCAGGCAGTATCCACTCCAGGACTCCTCATAGGGTTGGCTGAGGCTTTGCTGGACCTGCTTCAACTTTTCCCTCTGCACAATCCCACCTGCTCCCCTTTCCTTCTGAAAGAGCTAAGTCTAAACATCACTCACGACAGATTCTGTCCCAAAGTAGGCTTCTGGAGAGCTGCCTGAATGGTTTGTGTGTGCGCATGTGCGTACCTATCTTCCTTTCTCCACCGCCCAGGTGAACACCTTCTACAGACCAAAGCCGGGGAAGGGCGTGCAGATTGGGTTTTGGTGCCCCCTGCTTCCTACGTCACATGTTTTGGAATTGCTGTTGCTCTTTACTGGGTAGGGGCAATACTGAAAAACAGAATGTGGCCAGACCAAATATTTGGCCTCCTTGGTCTCCTGACCCCCACTTCCATTGCTGACTTGGCTTCATAACTTGATTGGGTGGCAGTGGGAGGGTGGCAAGAGGCAAATTAACAAGAACTTCCCTACTCTTCATTAAATGGCTCATGACAAGGAAGAAGAAGTTGGTGGATTCCTCAGGTATGTGGTCTTAGGTTTGCTTGCTAGTCCTTAACACTAACCATAAAACTTATTTCCTAAAAGAGCAATGTTTCAGCATTGCTGAAAATGCATGCACATATCCAGGGGCTATAATAAGCTACAGCTGAAATACTTTAATTGAATTAATGAGCCAGAGATCGGACTTATTTCCCTTATTCCCCAAGCCTAGCTAATTGATTGATTAAATTCATACCCCCTTTATATATTCGGTGTTTACAAATATAAGCAGCAATGCATCCACAAACTGGGTTTCTCTGAATGCAGCAGGCAGACCTCGGGAAAGAACTACCTATAATTCTCTGCGGGGCTTTAATTCTGACCAAGGGAAACTATGAGAGAGAGTCTTACTCTGTGTGTGTGTGTGTGTGTGTGTGTGTGTGTGTGTGTGTGGTTGTGTGTGTGTGTGAGTGTGTGTGGTTGTGAGTGTGTGTGTGTGTGAGTGTGTGTGTGAGTGTGTGTGTTGGAGTTTGATGCCCTACAAGGGTAAGCTGAGTCTCTTCCTCTTTAGCTGCTGTGGCATCTCACGGGTGGGCACACGTTCCCCAAACACCACGTGAAGGGATAATGGAAAGGAGCGTTTCTCAGACCCATTGCAAGGGCCTAGTAGCAGTGAGTGCCATCTCATACGTGGCTTCTGGAACGGCATGTTCTACTTCCTCCGTGGGTACAGCTCACAGGATGTTTTCTCATGCAGCTAGTCATGTGGACATTACGTATAGGATAGTGGTTAAAAGAGCGAACTTTGGAGTCAGACATACACGTGGATTCCAGTCCCGGCTCGTCAGTCACTAGCTGTGTGACTTTGGGCAGACCACTTAACTTCTGAGGCTCAGTTTCCTCAGCTGTACAATGGGTATTCTACTAGTACCTACCTCAGCGGTCGTTGAGGAGATGAATCAGAGCAGTGGCTTGTGGTCTTTACCAAAGCCAGAGCCTATGTACTAATTTATTTACTTATTTATTCTGCTCTCATTGAATTTCCCCTGTGTGGAGGCACTGTGCTAGGCCCCGGGAAAACAGATAATGAGATACAAGATCCTGTCCTTCAACGTGCTCGTTTTCTAAGGAAGAATACAGACGTGCAGCTGGATACACTCACTACCGCACGCTAAGTACAACAACAGGCGCTAGCACTAGCACGTAGGTTAGAGGTACGTTGGGTTTTTACAAACAAACAGGGAGTAATTGGATGAAGAGAGGCTTCTGTTGGGAGTTCCAGACGGATGGAAAAATATATGCGAAGTCATAGAAGCATGAAACAAAAAGCAAGAATAGAGACCATCAAGCGGTTCAACAAGGGACGGGAGGAGATAGGAGGCCAAAGAAAAGAGCAAGGGCCGGATAATCCAGAACCTCGTTAGCCAGATGAAGGACTTTATCCTAAGGCACGAAGGAGATACTGAGGCGTTCTGAGCAGGTGACTGACCAGATTTGTCCATCAGTGGTCTTCAAAGTATGATCCGAAGTCTGACAGCAAAAGCATCACCTGGGAGCTTTTAGACGTGCAGATTCTCAGGCCTGACCCAAGACTGGCTGATACGGAGCCTGTGGGAGTGGGCCCAGCGATCAGGGTTTTAACAAGCCCTCCAGGCAATTGTGATGCACACTCGATTTTGAGAACCACTGATTTACAGCACTAGCTGCAAGAGAACAAACTGGGTTGTCAGACGTGGGAGGGGACAAGACTGAATGTGGGGAAGACAGTTAAGAAGCTATGATGATAATTCAGTTCAGAGAGGATGTGGGCCCGGAAGATTCCACCCCTAAAAAGCAGATCATTCTTTATCAATCTAGCAGTTTTTTAAAAGAATCCGTTCCTGAACAGCAAGTGTTGGTGAGGATGTGGAGAAAAAGGAGCACTCGTGCACTGTTGCTGCGAGTGCAAACTGGTGCAGCCACTCCGGAAAACAACAGGGAGGTTCCTCAAAAAGTTGAAAATAGAGCTACCCTATGATCCAGCAGTTGCACTACTGGGTATTTACCCAAAGATACGAGAACACGAACTCAAAGGGATACGTGCACTCCTATGTTGATAGCAGCCTGATTTACAATAGCCCAGATATGCAAGCAGCCCAAGTGTCCATCACTAGATGAATGGATAAAGAGGATGTGGTACATATGCACAATGGCATATCATTCAACCATCAAAAAGAATGAAATCTTGCCATTTGCAACAACATGGATGGAGCTCGAGGCTGTAGGCTAAGTGACAAGTCAGTCAGAGAAAGACAAATACCATATGATTTCACTCATACGTGAAGTTTAAGAAACAAAACCAACGAGCAAAGGAGAGAGAGAGAATGAGAGGGAGAGAGAAAGAGAAACAGACTTTTAACTCTAGAGAACCAGTGGAGGGTTACCAGAAGGGAGGGGGGATGGGGGAAATAGGTGATGGGGATTAAGGAGGGCACTTGTTGTGATGAGCACAGGGTGATGTATGGAAGGGTTCAGTCACTATGTTGTACTCCTGAAACTGATATGACACTGTATGTTAACTAATGACTTTAAAAAAGAAACTTAAAAAAAAAGAATCAGTTCCTGGAGCTTTTACTGGCTCCAACCCCACTTCCTGACTGGTTTTTCTCATACGTTTTTCCTAAAACTCCATAACTACTGCTGAAAAGAACATATACTAGACTGAATCCTATAGACCTAGTGTTTTTGAAAACCCTTAGCGTGATATGAAGGGCTCACAGTCTCGCCTCATCACCCACTACTCTCTGCAAACTCTTATGATGCTTTACCTTCGCATAGGCTCTTCTCTCCGCTCAGATGCTGTAATAGTCTGCTCGGGCTGTCATGAAAAATCACAGACTGGGTGGCTTGAACAACAGAAAAGTGTTTTCCATGGTTTCTGGAAGCTGGAAGTTTGAGATCGTGGTGCCAGCATGGTTGGGTTCTGGTGAGGAATCTCTTCTTGTGGGAGAGTGTGCTGGTTACTCTTCCTCTTCTTATTAGGGTATCGGTTCTACTGGATCAGGGCTCCATCCTTATGACCTTATTTAACCTTCATCACCTCCTTAAAGACCCTATTTCCAATATAGTCACACAGAGGGTTGGAGCTTCAGCACATGAATTTGAGGGGAACCTAGTTCAGTCCTTAGCAAATGCCATTCCCCCACTTCTCAATTGGCAATCTTCTGTCACCCTTCTTCAAAATTCAGCACGCATCTCTTCTCTTTGTGTACTGTACCTTGCTCTCATGCTCTTGATGGTAGGAAAGGGTAAGTCTTCAGCTCTGTGGGAAGTGTTGCTCATGAAAACAACTGATTCCCTAAGATGTGGATGTATGGACAAGTTCCCGGTACTGTAAAATTCTTCATAAAAGACCTTTATTGAATCTTGAAAACCTGATTCTTAAAATACATTGCTTGGTGCTCCTATTTTAAATAAAAGAAGAATCCCAAGAGAGGTTGGCAACTGACAAAGCACTTTAATTCATAGTGAAAGTTTAAGGTATGGTCAAGAGTGAGCTCTCATGACTATGGACTCTGAGAAACAAACTGAGGGCCTCAGAGGGGAGGGGGGTGGGGGAATGGGATAGACTGGTGATGGGTAGTAAGGAGGGCACGTATTGCGTGGTGCACTGGGTGTTATACGCAACTAATGAAGCATCGAGCTTTACATTGGAAACCAGGGATGTACTGTATGGTGACTAACATAATATAACTTTAAAAAAACATTAAAATAGAAAAAAAGAAAAGAAAAAAAGAGTGAGCTCTCATGCAAACCACAGACTCTGGGTGAGAATGATGTGTCAAGGGTAGGGTCATCAGTTATAACAAATGTAGGAGGGAGGTTGTGCATACGTGGGGGCAAGGGTATATGGGAACTATCTGTTTTTACCACTTAATTTTGCTGTGAATCTAAAACTTCTCCATAAAATAAATTAATACAAATTCAAATACACAAGCTAAAAAATTTCAGAACTTATGGTTTTCTAGGAAACTTGTAACTGAAAAAGAACATGGGTCTAAGGAATGAATCGGCTACTGACATCTTACCCAGCCACGTTTTGGAAAGCGGTACATGGCTTTGATGCCAACAAGACTCGTAAATTGGTCTGTCAGTGCTCCAGAGGTGTTGATAAAGGTCGTATGAAGAAAGGCTCTGTGGTCGAACAAGTATGGAAGCACTGGGCTTAAATAGATCCGGTTCCCTATAGTACTCTTCTCAGAGCTCTCAATACACCAGAATGTATGGTGAATGTCCAGAAGCAAGAATATTTTAAGAAGCCCTTCTCAAACTTATTTAGCAATTGAATCCCAGAGCACGTTTTTGGAACCACAGCTGAGGTTACGGGGAACCACTGGAAAGGGTATTCCTAGGATAGTAACATGGTCAAATATTTGAATTTTAGAAAGATCGCTCTGGGAACAGTGGAAAGGAAGAGTTGTAGGGGATCCCAAAATAGAGCAGGGGGACCACCTAAGGGGTTATTTTGAGAGCCCAGATGAGAAAAGATGAGGGCAGGAGGATGACAATGTAGCGGAAAAGCTGGCCTGTTCAACTACGGAACTGAATCCAACACAGGGTCTTCTTGGAGCACATGTAGGTTTGGTTACTCAGTATGTTTGCTATAATATAGTCCCTAAAGGGAACTTTATGGACGGTTGCAGGGATTGTACTCTGTGTATTAAAATGGGTATTTATGTGTGGCATGAGCTGGCATAATTATGCTCTGAACCATCATAGAAGTGCGTGGGGTGCTTAGGTCCTGTTGTCCACTTCTATAAGCTATGCTTATTGTGTTTCTATGGTAACAACGCCTCTGCAGCTGCTGCTAGTTCAATGTAATTGATTGAGACGCCACATTGCAATTGCAGGGCTCCTGAAAGCTGTCCTACACCCGTTTCATAAAGGTGACCGCTGCTCCTTTAGCATCCATTCTAGCTGTTAAAAAAATCCTAGGGTAACAGTTTAATAAAATAAAGGCAAGTTACTTGGTTTCCGGCGGGGGGGGGGGGGAAGTGGTTTAAAGAGCTTTTGAAGAGCCCGGCTTCCGGTCAATTGTCTGATTATCTGCAAATAGTCACTCCTGCAAATATTTTTAACCTGAGTTATTTGGTATCAGTGTCTTCCTGAGCTGGACTCCGCTCAAGAGTTGTGTCCTCTTGCGCTAACTTTCCCGGCCTAATGGATCCCTTTATGACCAAACTGATTTTTAAAAAAGCTACAGGATGGGACTTATATACAACCAATCACTTTTTACACTCGATAGTGTCTCTGAAAGCCCCAGGCCACATTGGGCATTACCGCAGCCTCATCCCACGTGGCCCGTAGCAAGATACCTGAAAACCACTAAGAATACCAATACTGATAGCAACCTTGAAGACAGCGCACTACAGTGGCACATGAGCTGGACAAGGTGTCAAGAGGTGGGGGCTCTTCCTTTCTCCTTGACCAACTCATTGTATCACCTTGGATTTTTTTTCCCCTCTGAGTATACTTCTCCATCTGTAAAATGGGTATGCAAATGCCTATAACACTTGCCTCACTAGAATATTTTGAAATAATTTCGAATATGTTTTATATTCACAGAACACTTTCACGGTCATTACCTCATTACCTCATTCTCAACAAATATCACTGAGAACCTACCATGTGCCTGGCTTTCTGTCATTTCCTGGGGATACAGTGAGTGGGTCCTGCCCTCAGGAAACTGCTACTCCCCTGGAGGGCATAGATAAGTAAAAGAAATTAAAGCACAGTGTAACAAATGCTGTGAGGGGCACAAGTGTGGGATGCTGTAAAATCCTTGTAATAGCTCTGTGAGACAAGCAGGGAAGCAGCAATCACCCCAATTTTACAGATGAGAAAACAGATTCAACAAATAATGGGATCTGTCCAAGGTCACAGAGCTGGTTAATGGTATCCTGAGAACTTGAACCCAGTTTCCCTGATTTCTCAATGTAATGCTCTTTCCAGTGCAGAACCCTATGTCAAGAGTTTTCCAAAACAATCAAAGGGAATTCTGTGCACTGACAGTGCATAGCCAATGGGGAACACAGTCTTGACATGTCAGCAGTTCCAGAGCAGTACTTACAAAAGAACTGGTTGGGATGTAAGCATGAGTAGAAGATTTGTATACACTTGAAGTCAATTGCAGAATCACATGATAAAATATCACATTGTATAGAGACTTGGCAATCTCTCGGGACTGTAACACCATCAACCCCAAACAAAATAAATGAACTGGTGTGGTCTCTACCCCACTGGGGGATGAGGAGACTTTAGAGCAAAGGCTAAGGTTACTGACCTAATCAAAGGCACATATTTTTGGCTTGACTTATTTTACATTCATATGTATTTTAGGGGAGTAATAAGCAAAAAGAAAATGGTAGGAACAAAGAAAGGAGGAAAGAGGACAAAGAAAGTAGAAGAAGGGAGGCCTTGGCAAAGTCAGGGAGGATACTTGTCTCTAGGGGGAAAGAATGACTCTGGAATGAGTGGGGACTTTGGACAATAAATCACTGGTAATTATGGCTGAGAGGGTTTAAAGGAGATAGGGGACAGAGGTGTCGTGAGATATTTCTGAACCAGGCAAGGAGGCCCGGTTACAATTGGTGAAAAGGAATGCATACTGTGGTTCTCCTTTTTCTGTAGCCCACACCCATTCGCCATTTTGTCACTTCATCATCATCATCATCATCAAACTAATATTTTAGAGCCCTTGTAATTTACAAAGCATTTTCAAATGAGTGTTTTCATATAACGCAGTTCTATCCGGTAGGTATTGGCCTTTACTACAGTGCAGATGAAGAAACCGGGTCTCAGAGAGGGCGGAGAACTTGTGCAAGGTCACTCAGCCAGTAAGTGTAGGATTCCAGCGCGTACTGACTCCTGGTCTAATGAACGAGTCTGAGATCACAGCAGACCCTAAATGTGTGACATTCTGATTGACATCTTCCTGAGGAAATTTTAGGGACTTGCTTTCATTTCATTAGCAACACACTTTCAAGTCATCTCTTAGGGTTGGTTGCTTCTGAAAAGATTTCCACAGATGGCTAACCCCATCTATTCCGTTTTCAATTCTTATTATCCCAATCAGAGTGACACTGCCTGACCTTGTCCCCCAATTCTGGGACTCATCTTATAAGGCAGCTTGTAGCCGTCTGTTCCTGACTAACTTGCTTTCCAAATATAAGGTAGTGAAATTATTTTAATGATGCGTCTCGAGAATGCCCTCTGTTCCACCTTTTGTTACATGCTGCTTTCATTAATGATGCAGCTAGGCTGATGCTTGGAAAAACACAATTTAAGCTCTGTAATCTCTTTCTTGCCCCACTGACCACACTGAATAATTTCCAGCTCTTCCTTTTATGGTTTCTCCTCTGATATTTAGAGACAAATATCCTGTCATTTACCAACTTTCTTCTCAGCTGCACAGATCAAACCGCGGTAGTGGAGGCAGGATTGATGGCAGGGAGCTCGCGTCCTAAAAATGGCCAATTAGGTTCTGATTATGGGAGTCATATCTTGCACTGCATGAGGTCAGGCCATATAACTTTTATAGGTGCTTATGATATGTTTTTATTATTTATTGTCAGCGTATGGGATCTTCAGTGCTGTGCTAGCCAGAGTCTGACCTAAATTCTGGTTCCCAAAGATTCATCTCCGTCAGTCTGACTGGGCAGAGGACTGGATGCAGAGGAAGCTGAAATGCATACCAGAGCCCTGTGATTTTAGGTGCATACGATGCAGAAGTTAAGCAACAATCCAGACTAATTATTGCATTCTAATCAGGGCTGCCAGGTGATGATCAATTTCCGTGGGGGGGATTTTTCTTCCTGGGATTCTGGCTGATGAGGAGTGCATTTTCCCCCATCTCTCCTTTTACTGAAAAAAGAATCTTGTAACACTTGATCAGGAAGCAACATGGCTACCTAAGGACAAACACAAGAGGCTTCATCCCATTGTACTAGAACAGGCTTGGGAACACGGCGTATTGTCAAAAGAGCCACAGGATGGTCTGGAGAGAGGGTAATAAAAACAAGCAGGAGGCTGATTTTGGAGGCTTTTGCTGCTGGTAACAATTTGGAAATTTTCTGGCATCATTTTGAGGAGAGCTGTAAACATGATCAGAGACTAGAAAGAAAGGTTGCAGGCCAGGGGGCTTGGGGAATGTATGAAGCAAGGCTTGCTAATTGTTTCTACATTTGGGGTGGAGTGGAGCAGCACGAGGTATGTACTGCAGACTAGATAAGAACTTGAAATTATAATAGGAAGCACTTGGGGAATTTGTGCGGAGCCTCTGGGACACACTCATGACAGTCATCACCCTTGAGCACCTTTAAGTCAAATACTCCATTGGGAGCTTTACGACCATGATCTCGTTAGAACCACTGATCAGGTTGGCACTATTGTCACCACCATTTCACACATGAAGAAACTGTGGCTTGGAGAGGTAGGTTATTTGTTCAAGGTAATATCCAGCAAGGAGAGGTTAAGAAGATTCCAACTCGGGGTGACTGGGTGGCTCAGTCGTTAAGCGTCTGCCTTCGGCTCAGAGCGTGATCCCAGGGTCCTGGGATCAAGCCCTGCATCGGGCTCCCTGCTCTGCTGGGAGCCTGCTTCTTCCTTTCCTACTCCCCCTGCTTGTGTTCCCTCTCTCGCTGGCTGTCTCTCTGTGTCAAATAAATAAATAAAATCTTCAAAAAAAAAAAGATTCCAACTCAATTCTGACCGACTCCATAGTCTACTCTGCTACTGTTCTAGAAAGGTTTTCACACCGCACCAAAGACCATTGGTTATCTTCCTCTTCTGGACACTGAAAGACTAGAGTAGCTGTGGGTTGGCCCAAGTACAGCTTTTTTTAGCTCTTTAATACCTGGGCAGAGATCAAGAACACCACGGCCCGGTTTCATACAGCTTTGCCTCCAGGAGCTTTAAGCTTTCTGTCAGAAGTCCTGGATCAATGGTCCTCACCAAAGACAAAAATGGATGAGAATCAGAGATTTTCTAAAATTCTACCACTTGCTGGCTTTTCCTCCCAGAATAACGTAAACTGCAAATGAAAATAAATGTCAGAAATGCTGAGATATAGGGGATATTACCTCAATGTGTTAAGTTGCTTGGCCAAACATTCTGACTGGCTGAATAGCCTTATTTTAAAATCTATACCGCTCTCCTGATCCTGTCTGGGGTGCCGGGGACAACTGTTCAGTCAGAAGGAGCTTGCAAGAGCCCCGTGTTCATGGAAGCTATACAGGCTGCTTCCAAGTGCGAGCTACTCACCAAGCACACATCCAGCCTGGAAGGCCGCGGTGTGAGAGCACTTTTACTATTTCAGACATTCTGTCTCTGCTCACCCATTCAACAAAACCACTTCTGTTTGCGGCAATTCTGTTCACAAATTGGTCAGCGATTGTGTTAGATGATATCCAATTAAAAATGAGGAACTCTACAAACAATTGTGGATGCAAGTTTCCTGCGGCTTCTTACAGGCTTGTGTGGGACTGAAATGATGAGTTCTTTTCATTAGTTAGAAAATCTTCCGTTCCCATTTCACTGCTCTTCTAATGCACCCGACGGGCTTTTTTCAAGGACCTACCATGTGTCTGGCACTATATCCAGCACTAGGACGCAAAGATAAATAAGACAATCTTTCTGTCTTCAAGGACTTACAATGTAATTGGATGAGATGAACACATATGTGGCAAATATAATAAAGATGTTACAGATGATGTTAAAATAATGCAACAACCAAACTAAAGCAGCTCTTATGTCTAACACATGAAAATTTGAACAACAAAATAAGTATAGTATTGGATTATAACCCAAAGCATAAAACGAATGCCCGTAAGACCACATGGATACAAATAAACGTTTGAGTAAACAAATGGGGAGAAGACACAAATCTTCCTTACAGAAGAATTCCAATTAAAAATGAGAAAGGAATGGGAGAGATACAAGATTGCTATTAGAACATTCTAGTGATCCATGCTGCGGGCAAGATATGATGGATGCTTAAGTTATAGGTAAAATGGGTTATCTGCATAGCTTCAAAGTGTCCCCCCAGATATTTAGTAATTACTCTCCTGGTTTTAACCAATGTCCACAAATTATTTGATGCTCTGACTTCCAGGAAGAGTAACTTCATTTCTCCCTTCTTGAGTGTGGGCTGGGCTTAGTGACTCACTTCTTATGAATAGAATATGGAAAGGGAAAGATAATAACTTTACAGTGGAGAAACATGACATTTTGAAAAATATCTGACCAGTACTCGTCAGAAGTGTCAAGGTTATGAAAAACAAGGAACTGTCATAGATTGGAGGAAGCTAAGCAAACATGACAGCTAAATGTAGCGTGGGATCTCAGATTGGATCTTGGAACAGAAAAAGGATATGGGTGGAAAAACTGGTGAAATCGGAATACGCTCTGTAGTTGTTAGTAGTGTTGTAACAATGTACATTTCTTAGTTTTGATGAAGGTACAGTAACTTTGTAGGATGCTAACATTAGAGGAAGCTGAGTGAAGGGTTTATGGGAACTACTATCTTTGCAACTCTTCTGTAACTTTAAAAGTATTTCAAAATAAAGAGTTTTAAAATGAAAATAAAACCAGTCTTTGAGTATTACCAGAGGGTTTTCCAGAGGAGGTAGGACTGGAGTCTTGAAAGAATAGATGTTTGCTAGGTAGACAACAAAAGGGAGGCCACTCCCAAGAGGTCACTCTACGTACGGTGAGTCCCTTGGGAAAGCTGTACAGGTATAAATTAGCTAACTAGTTTGGAGAAAGCAACTAGCTGCAGGATTTGGAATTTGCATTTTTTAGAGACACATTGTCCTAGATTTTTCACTCCAACTAAAAGCGCTCTCTCTTCTGAGATCGGACGGCATGGAGGCGGGTATGTTGAACTTCTTCGCTAGTTTCATTTTTTTTCCTGGGTATTTTCTTCCTCTACCTGTGTTTGCTCACTGATAGCGAGCTGTCATTCTGGCAAGCAGAGATATTGTACACGTGCGAGAAATTAAAATGGAAAGAGCTAGCAATGAAGCATTATTTATAATTTGAATAGGGTCTGTTGCATGTAACAGCCAAGTTGTTAAGCCAGCTCCTAATGCCTTCAAACAATTGTTAAAAAGCTCCTCAATGAGAACGGTGTGTTTGTTAGACTGATGTTGCAAGGACCATAATGGGGTTGGGGATACAGTGGGGGAAGATACACGACGAGAACAGAGCCTAAAGCAAATGAAATATTCCAGGATATCCCATCCTTTTGGCCTACTCCCCTCGGCCCTCCACCTCCCACCCCACCCCCCTGTTTTTCTTTCCCTAGCATATCTAATGAGTTGTTGGCAGAGAACATAAATGTCAGCTAAAGAACAGAGCCATATTCTCTAGAAGAGGACAGCATAGAACATTTCTTTCCAGAGGCTCAAATGGGAAATAAGACATAGCCTCCTGAGATGCTGAGCGACAGAGCTAGATCAGAGATGGTACCCTCTCCTGTTTAACCCCCAAGTGACTTCTGGGGCAGGACAACCATTCATCATTCCAGGGAGATTTCAGCACCTCTTCTGAAGGATAGCTTATGCCCTACTCTGTGTGAAGAAGTACAAATAGACAGAAACACGATTGTGACTTCAGGAAGACAAAAGAGGAACTGGAGGTCCCATAGTCACCACCTTCTACTCATCTAACTAGGTCAGGTCTCCTTTCTTCTGAAGGTACGTAATCAGCACAGAGAATCCAGAGCTAGAGGCAGAACTGGAGACATGCCATTCCAACGGGAGAAGCCAATGCTAGGGAAGCACAGTGAAGCGCTAGAAAAAGAAGACAAAGCTATTAGAAGTGGGTCTGAGGTCTAGGCAGGACCAGGCCACCTCTGCCCCAAAGAAGGCTGACTTCATCCTTCTTCTACGGGTCACCCCTATTCCCATCCCACCAGACTGCTGTATCCCAGGAGACCTTTTTGATAAATAACATTTGTTTCTGCCAAGCAACTCTCCTTTCAGAGAGAAATGACTGACTCTGCATGCTTGTGGGGTGGTGGAAAGGGACAGGTGTTGAATTTGACACACTTAGGCAAGACTTATTTAGGGTGATCAGGGAAGGCCTCTTAGAGGAGGTGACATTAGTGTAGACTGAAAGCATTTAGGATACTGTGTGACAGAAGAGAAGTCCAGGCGGAAAGAGAGCAAGTACAAATCCTAAAGATAGAAGTGTACCTGGCACATCCGTGAAGCAGCAAGGAGGCCACTGAGTCTAGAAGAAGTACTGAGGGGAGAATGGAATAAGATCAGAGAACTAGCGAGGGGAAGAGCCTCTGTCACTTCTGGGCCCATTTTGGGGGGTCATTATAAGGGCTTTGGCTTTTACTCAGAATGAAATGGGGAGCCATGAGAGGGTTTTGAGTAGAGGAGCACCGGCCTTATTTACATCTAAAAAGGATCCACTGGCTTCTGTATGGGTAAAATGTAGGAGAATAGCTTAGGAGGGTACTGTGGGAGCCCACTTGACATCACCTAAGTCAAATGATTTGCCCGGACTCTGGAGACAATGGGAATGGTTTGGAATCTAGTGCAAAAAATCCATATTCTATTATTTTAATCTAAAAACCTCAAAGAGATTCAGGAATTGTTGTGTCATTCTAGATGGCATTCAGAGTGAATGCAGGGAGGAGGGCAGACAAGCAGTAGATCATAGGAACATTATGAAGAATTCACAAGTTTACTTTCCTTTAAAAAAATTTGTTTATTTATTTATTTATTTGAGGGGGTGGAGAGAGAGAGCTGGGCTCAATCCCACAGCCCTGAGATCATGACCTGAGCCAAAATCAAGAGTTGAACTCCTCACTGACTGAGCCACCCAGGCGCCCCAAGTGTAGTTTCCTGATGAAGAGCTAGAATCCCATAGGATCCTGAAGTCAACATGCACAGAATGAACCATTATCATTTCCCTCAAACTTCCTCCTTTTTTTTTTCAATCTCAGTGAATTAAATCTCTATCTACCCAGGGCCTCAACCGACAAACTGGGTGTCATTCTAGGCTCCTCTTCCCCCCCTAACACATCAAATCCATGACTAATTCTTGGGACTTCTACCTCCAAAGTATCTCGGGATTACAACCACTTGTTTCTATCTTCAATCGCAATTCCCTAGTCCAGGCTGCCACCATCTCTTGCTTGAACCACAATAATTTTCTCCTCTCTGGTCTTCCTGTTGCTAACTGTCCATGCTCTACCCTCCCCAATTAAGTTCCCACCCTGCAGTCAGAAGAATTACTGTAAAATGAAAATCTGGTCCTTCCATAGCTCTTCATTGCCCTCAGATTGAAGTCTTCAGCTTTTTGCTGGACTTGTAAGATCCTTAGGGATTTGGACCCTATTTGCCTTTGTTGTCTCAACTCTTGCAAAACCTCCCCCTCTGCGTGAGTTCTGCTCTCTAGGCACGCTCAACCATGTTTTAGCAACTGTGATGGCTAATTTTAGGTGTCAACTTGGCTAAGCTATGGAATACGATATTTGGGCAAACATTATTCTATATTTTTCTGTGAAGGTATTTTTTAGATGAGATTAAAATTTCTATCGGTAGACTCTGAGTAAAGCAGATTATCTTCCATAGCATGAGTGGGCCTTAATAGAAAAGACTGACATTTCCTGAGCAAGAAGAAATTGCGCTAGCAGACTGCCCTCAGACTTGAACTGCGACACCAACTCTTCCCTGGGTCTCCAGCCTGCTGGTGTACCCTGAATATTTGAACTTACCAGCCTCTACAACTGCATGAGCCAGTTCCTTAAAATCTCTCTCTTTCTCTCTCTCCCCCCCACCCTATTAATTCTGTTTTTCTAGAGAATCCTCACAATCCTCACTAGTACAGCAACCCAAATGCACTTTGTTATTAGACTTTGCACTTCTTTTTCTGGCTACACCAGAGTGTTGTTTCCTCCCCGTTGCCCTTGTTCCCACTGGCTTACTAATTTCTGCTACAGGATTATGATATGTTACCTTCTCTATGACAACTTTCTTCATTCTCCCCTCACCACAGACTTTGAGATAGGAGCTCACACTCTTTGTACTTCCAGAACACTCTGGGCTTACCCCTACCAAAACCCTCATCATAGTCCGTTATTCTAATAGGCTTGTTTGCCTTTCCCACTAAATTGGGAGACCCGTAAGGGCAGGAACAATACGCCAGCAGCTAGTGTAGAGCTTGGCACATAGAAGATACTGAGGACTATTTGTTGAACCACTCATCTATTTCATGATTATTTGTGGTATACCTATTTTGATAGTTAATTTTATGTATCAACTTGAGTGGGGCAGGGGATGCCCAGATATTTGGTCAGTTATTCTGGGTGTGTCTGTAAGGGTACTTGTGGGTGAGATTAACATTTGAATGAGTAAACTGAGTAAGGCACATTGCCCTCCAAAATGTGGGTGGGCCTTATTTAATTAGTTGAAAGCCTGAACAGGGAACAAAGAAATCTGACCCTCTCATGAGTAAAAGGAAACTCCTCTTGCCTGACAGTAGAGCTGGGACGGGAGTCTTTTTCTGCCTTTGGACTTGAACTGAAACATTAATTCTTGGGTATTGAGTCATGGGTTTGTGGACTGGAACCTACACGATCAGCTCTCCTGGTTCTTGGGCTTTCAGACTTGGATGGGAACTGCATCATCAGCCCTCCTGGGTCTCCAGCTTGCTGAGTGCACGTCTTAGGACTTGTCAGCCTCCATAATTGTGTAAGCAAATTTCTTATAATAAATCTCTCCATATATATATATATATATCTCTATACACATAAATAAATAAATAAATCATACATAAAATTTCCTGTTGGTTCTGTTTATCTAGAGAACCCTAGCTAATACACCTACTAAATGCCATGGCTTGTGCCAGATTCTGCGGAGATTAAGATGAATTAGACCATGTGTGTAAGTATGAGGAATTTTCACTGTTCGTAATATCCTCATCATCTGGATGAGTCATAACCCTTGTGTCAAAGAGCTCGCAGTTTAGAAAGTGATACAGGCTGTTACAACCTGTTGGCCATCAAGCTGTGTGCACTTGTTAAATTTTGTCTTGCTTTTACCAGGAGGAAGATACTAAACATTAAGACAGCAAGCCAAGAGCTGTGTTTTGAGTGGTATGGAAGGGTTGTACCGTGCTAGTTATCCATCCACTCTTCTCACACCCTCTTGTCCTTCACCGTGCTTAAGGTCTTCAGGCAGGGCTAAGCAGTCTGGGTCAGGAAGCAGGTAAAAGTCAACTGATTGAGTCATAAATAGAGTCTGCTTAGGCCTCAAGGCCATTCTCACATATTGTTTCGGGACAGAGCAAAATGAAACTTGTATATAATGTTTTGGTTTGGTATAGGCTTTGAAATGCTCTTTGGGATTTTCGGAAAATTGAAGGAGGCATAAGGATTTGCACAGCCTGCTTTACTAGTAGAACTGACACTGTTGCAGCAAATTCTGGAAATCAAGGCTGAGCTTTTGAACATCAGTGACCCAAATCATCTCTTGCTATAGTCCCATGATGTCACCTGATAGACCACTAAAGATTTTGACTCTAGTATGTTAACTACACAGTCCTTGGAACACAGGAAAGATGAGAGGAGAACCAGCATAAAGGATGGTAGCAGACTGTATTCTGCAAGACACTCCAGCATCAATATATTTACCCCATTCCACATGATCTTCTTACAATGTGACTGACACTCTTCCCACTAAGAGGGTTTCCTTCTCCTGAATATCGGTGGGGGTTTGTCACTGCCATGACCAACAGACTATGGCAGAAGTGATAATATGTGACTTCCTTGGCAAGATTATGAAAACAATATAATTTTTTACTCTTTCCCTCTCTGCTATCCTTCTCTCTGCCCATATGTCTCTCTCTACCTCTGCTTGCCTGCCTGCCTGCCTGCCTGCCTGTCTCTCTGGAGTTCAGTCACCATGTTGTGAGGAAACCCAGGCTACCTGGTTGTGTTCTGGTCGAGCATACCAGCTTGGCCATCAACTTACAGTCAGCATCAACCACCAGCCATGTGGGTGAGGAAGCAAGGCCTCAGATAATTCTAGTCACCAGTCTTCCAGCTGAGGCCCCAGGCATTGTGGAGCAGAGATAAGTTATTCTCATTATACCCTGTCTAAATCCTTGACCCACAGAAACCATGAGAGATAATAAATGATTATTTGTTGTTTTAAGTCACTAAGGTTTGGAGTAATTTATTTATGCAACACTAAACAATTAATACAGGAGCCAAAGGCCCAGATGCTGGAATGAATGCCAGAGAAATGGTGCCTCCTCCAATTCAGTCAGCTTCATTAGTCTAATGGGACTGACACTTAGTATTTTTTTTTTTCTGGTTGAAGAAACTGTCTTAACTAATGAACTCCATATAACAATATGATTTCTGCATGATGATTACTGAAAGTTAATATAGGAATTTTCAGCTATGGTATCTCTCAGACTAGGTTAGCAGTGAGATTACAATAGGCAGGGTAGTCATGGAGGCCAGTTGGTATGAATGACTAGCGCTGGCCTTGGACCCTGGGAACCTGGGTTCTCATGTTGTATCTGAGCCTATGTGCATGACCACAGCCAAGTTTCCTAGCTTGTTTGATCCTAGGTCTATTCATTTACAAAAGGGGAATAAGGCTATTTGCTCTGCCTTCCTTAGAAGGTTTGTGGGAAAATCAAAAGCAACAAAGAAAGTGAATATACCAAAAGACCATGAAGCACTATGTCTGGTAGTTTTTCTTAAATAACTTAATTTTTGTCTACTTCAGAATTTATGCAAACTTAATGAGGGGAGAGATAAATGCCACCTAATATATTTTATTTTTTTAATATGATACATTTTAAAATACCAAATAGTTAGATTCTGCAATACCAACAGTAATTGTTTTTTAAGTCCTGTCTATATCCATCTTAAATATAATCTATTTCCAGGTCTATGACCACTACCCTTAGGGTCAGTGCTAGCTCTTACGACTTCTTTGTGTGAATTAGGACACAGTGCCTCTTTCTCCAGAGGGGCAAAGCCTCTTACCAAGAAACAGATTTGGTGACTAGAGCATAGACTAGATTTCAGCTCCCATTTGCCTCCTTAGGCAGGCACCCTTGTGCAGTAAACAACCTGAACAACCATATTCAGCCACCCTTACTGTCTTCATTTAAACCCATGGGATCACACCTAGATTATGACAATAGCTTTTCAGTATACTATCTGATCCTGCCTCTCCTTGTACTCCCCCTCAACTCACCATACATGCTTCTGCCAGAATATAAATCTGACCGTGGTATTCTTATGCCTGAAATCCTATGATGGCTCCCCACTTCTTAGAGAATAAATTCCTGATTCCTTGGCTGAACACCAAGGGTCCTCCAAGAGCTGAGCCCTATCCTCCAGACTTGCCTCTGTGCCTCACACTCCAAGCTCCCCATCAACATCTGTAGTTCTCCACATGCTTCCTGCTGTTTTATGCTTCTCAGCTTTTGCTCCTACTGATTCCTCTGCATAGACTGCCTCATAGGCTCACACCTCTCCTCTCCTTTCACTAAATCCTATTCATTTTAAGGTTCAGTTTGGTGTCACCTCCCCCAGAAACCTTCCCCTTGACAACTCAGCTTGTGCTAAGGAAGGCATGAGGATGGGGTGTTCCTCCACTGTGTCCCCTTAGCCCCCAGTGCATAGCTGTACCTCTCTACCACTAGCAGAGTGCTTGGCACATATTTTGGGCTCAAGAAATGTGTATTGAATGCATGAATGAATGAAGAATAACAGAATGCTAGCACGGAATGGGATTTAATAAATTATCTGGTCCAATTTCCTTATTAAATCTGCGAGAAAACTCAGGCCCAGAGAGTATAGATAGCTGATGGAAGTCACAGAGCTAGTTAAAAATTGAACCAGGCTCAGGATCAAAATTCCTTTCCCCCTTATCTTTCCATTTTCCTACACTGGCCCTAGACTTATTATCTCTTAAATATCCAACCAAATAGACAGGTACTTTCTTGAAAGAATTTTCAATTTCTAAGTCTCTGTTCAAATGCTTTCCTCCCCTATTTTCTGGCAAATACCATCTGTCAACTGGTATTTTATGTGAATGGAATAACAGAAGGTTTGTGCTCTTTGGAAAGTGTTAGAAGTTAATACTTCCCGCTGTGATCCATATTTGGTTGCTTAAAGAGAAAAAGTCTTTTTCAGCATGAATAAGGAAAAATCAACTTGAAGCTTGGCTAATTCTTTTACAAACTGTGATTGAGTCGAGGTTGCTTTGATCCTAATGAGACCTTTTTGGAAGTGTGACGTGTCTGTTCTTTTTTAAATATATATATATATAAAACTCTATCCCCCCAAGATATCAGGACAAGAGATTAATAACATTTTTAGCTTGGAGTCTACTGAAGAAGTTACAAGGGAGAAACAGATGGTGTAAACACCATAAAAACTAAACCTCTACATATGCTTAACAATGGTTAAAACAATAAGGCAAACAACAGATGAGAAAAAGTTATCAGTAAATATGACAAAGGGTTAATACCTGTATAATCTAAGAAATTCATACAAGAAAAACATTCAAATACTCAGTAGGTAAGTGGACAATGGAGGTGAACCATTTATAAAAGGAAGTGCTTATTAGTAAGCAAATATAGAGGAAAATGTTGAAAGCATCTAGCAATCAAAGAAATAAAAAAGAAAACATTAATGAGGTGCTTTTTATAGCCATTAAATTATTCAAACCCAAAATGTTATTGACGATCCATGATGTTTGTAATGTGATAAAATTGGCACATGCCTGTATCACTGGTGGCAGTGTAGATTGGAATAAACATTTTGGGTTTGGATATGCACAGCCTTTGGCATAGTAATCCTACTTCTGAGAAGTCAACTTCATGAAATAATCCAAAAGGAGAAAAGAGACTATAGTCATAAAAATGTCCATTTAAGTATTATCTAGAATAGAAAAATAAGAAACGACCTGAATATTTAATAAAGGTAAATTATCTGGTAAAGCAGTAATTATCGAAATGATGAGACATTTATGCAGTTATAATTATGATTTGGAAGATAATGTAAATGACACAGAAAATGTTTATGACATAAGAAGTGAAAAAAGTATAAAGTAAGAATATAACTATAGTACAATCATGGTTATGAAAAATATTTTGTTGTTGTGGACCTTATTCCCCTGTCTTCGTGTTCCCATGAGAGAGCTTTTGCTCTATTCCCCAGGAGGAAGTAGTATCAGAGAGACATTCTAAGGCATTCTCTTCATCTCTTTTTTTTTTCTCTTCTAGGGAGGAAAAACTATGTTATAGGATTAACGAGATAGGGGGAGGGTCACTGGATACATGCATACATATGTTTCTTGCTTGCTCTTTTTGGGGACACTTGCTCTTCCCTCTAACACTGCTCCCATATGGGGTGAGGATGGCTGGCTCAGGGCTCAGAACCCAGCTTCTACAGGTAAGACTGGAAGTCTCCCTTCTTTTTGTCCTTCGACTCCTGCCATCCAGGGTATATGTGAGGCCATGACCTTCTGTGTGGCTAACTAGGTAATGCTTGGTCTACAGACCCAACTGTCATGGAAGTCCCATGATATAGACTCGAGAGGAAGTGATATGGAACCTGTACCTTGGCAACCAGTCCAAACCACTTCTTCCAATCTACCCTTACCAACTATAGACAAATACATACTTCTCACCTGGTTCCTATGTCTGTTTCTCAACTGCTTTCAGAAAGAAGAAAAAAAGACCGAGTAATGAGCTCCCCCAACCCCAACACAGGTGCCTGTGCGCCTAGAAGGGAATCTAGCAAAATGAAACCCATTTGATTTACTGGGGAGATAAGTGTGGTTGTAAATTCTTTCCTGTCTTTCATTTGGTTTTCCATTAATCTTGTTTGAGATATGAATAGCTCCAAACTCCAGGCAGGTAGTACCGACTTCTTCTGGACTTAGTCCAGGTAATGCTTTGTGACTGGCATACATCCAGAAACCACTTTTCTAAGGTTTCTGTAAGCTTCCTGGGGGCATGGATGATCTTATATTTCCCAGACGTAGCAGTCAAAAGATCAGTCACTGGGATAAGAGTGGGAACCACACACGAGCTGGAGCAATAGGATCTCTTCCCGAATATTTTAAAAGCTAATCTGAGAGAATAAAACTGATGTAGAAACTGACTGGCAATGGAGAAAAAGAGCTTATTTCAGGGGTGATGAAGTCCTGGTTCCAGTCATTGCTGACAACCAGCTGTACTCCTTCTTCTTTTATACTTGGTAACCTTAACCGATAAATTCTCATTTTTGCATAAACTGGCTTGAGTTGGAACCTACTCAGAGTTCTGACGACTGCAGATGGAACCTGCATCTGTGAAAGTGTGTCCCATCAAGGGGTGCTTTTGTGGCAGCAATGAAGCTGCCTTGATCGTCGTCCTAGGGGTGTTTAGGAAGGTGGAGCCAAATTACATCATTAAACTTAATTTCCGCCAGTGAGAGACTATTCTGCACGTAATCCATAAGAAGTCATACTTTAAATAATCTCAACACCAAGGGTCTTTTTAGAAGATTAAATCAAAATTGTTCCAAATCACTTACTGTTGCATTTCATCAACTCTGTTAGAATCACAGCAGGTATGAATGAGTAGGGAATTCATGAATCGCGCATTAGTTTGTATCTTTTCCCCAAGGCTAATTGTTTGCTTTATTTTTTCTTCTATTAGAGCTGTCAGCGCACAGTGATCTATGGTAAGCCTTGCATCTTGATAAGAAACAAAAAGAAAATTTTAAATGTGGGTATAATTATACAATGCCATAGAGTTTGTTTCTTTTTCCTCCCCACTAGCTCTCATCAAGGCAAGAGTTTTGGGAAATTAACACAATCAGCTTTGGGAATAAATATGTCAACAAACAGAGTTTATGTGTCTGCTGACTGCTCTCCTCATGAAGAACATTATCCAGAGTTGGTCTTTAACTATTGGGTGGCACAAAGGTGGTGTTGGGTGTGGGGGGGGTATGGGTGCGGGTGTGGGTGTAGGCTCTTTTCAAAGCTGAGAGCTCCCTTTTCTAACCTAACCGGCTGTGCGTGATGATTATGGACTCTACACCTGGAGACAGGATCCCTTTCTCTCCTTGGCACATTGGGGATGCTTAGCTTGTACCAAGCCTGCCAGATAAATCCTTGAGATGGCAGTCAATATTTACTGTACCCGAGGTCGTCTTCTGTTTCTCTTTTACTCTATGTAACATTTTAGAATAGAGAATACTGGTGATGACCAGGACCTCCAGGACGAATTAATACTGCCAACCACATGTTGACATAAACTCCTCCTCCGTCTCCATTTTGTAAATGAATGGGATCAGATTCTAAATAACTCCTTGGATACCGTGGAATGAAGAAGAAGTGACAATCACGTGTCTATCCCTCAAGATCTTTTTGAAAGTTTCCTTTCAATACAAGTTTTATTTCCCTTTCCTTTCCATGACTGTCTCATTAAAAAAAAAGACATTAGTGTATGTTTTGCTCTCTAATCTGGTGCTCCTCTTTCTAAAACTATGACACTGACCTCAAGCCACTCTCCAGAACTTCGACTCATTCTGTTTTATTTTCCTCCCAGATATTATGCATCTATTGAGGACTGAAGAGAAAGTGTAATCTCGCTGGGTAGTATATGTGTCCAGGGACATATATAGGCTGACGGGAAAATTTATAGACATCCTCTTAGATTCTGGCTATTAGTGAACAAAGGCGTCTATGATGCCAATAAGCATGTGGCAAAGGTTTGGATTTCACGTGAGGGGGACTCTGACTCAGTCAAGACTATCATGTGCTTAAAATACAGATGAAAGTGGTCAACAAAAAATATTAATAAACCTTCATAAAGTGTGAAAGCGTAGAAATGCGTAAAGTGAATTTGCTGGTGATGGATATTAGGAAGTGGTTGCCTTTTATCATAGCCTAATTATTTGTGTATAAATTTGACAGTTTGGGAAGCACCTTCATTATAATCGAGTAAGATCAGCATTGTTATCACATCATTTCTCTCCTCCTATTCATAACAAAATTCCTACAAATAGTTGTCTGCACTCATTGTCACTTCTTCACCTTCCATTTTCTCCTCAACTGACTTCAACGGGCTTTCGCCAAGCATTTTTCAGCAATCACCCTTATTATATTTCTCAGGAACCTCCATATGGCTTGGTTTGTTGGCCAAATCTCAGGTCTCATTTTGCTTAATCTTTCAGCAAAATTTGACGTGGTTTTCCACTTCTCTCCTGCCTTGAAATGCTTCCTTCTGAAGCACCACTGTCTCTTACTTCTCCTACCTCACTAGTTGTTCCTTCTCAGTTTCTTTTGTTGGTTCCACCTAATCTGCTTAATCCATTAACGGAGCAGTGGCCCAGGTTCAATCCTGGAACCTCTTTTCTTCTTCGTCTACACTTTCTCCTTTAGGAGGTGATTTTCCATCTCCGTGGCTTCCCAAACCACCATTACACTGAAAATTTGCAAATGTCTGTCTCTCCATATCTAAGCTCTAAGTTTCAGACACATATATTTGACTGCTGACTTGACATCTTCATTTAAATAGCCAATGCGAGTGTCAAACTTCACATGTCCACAGGAACTTACGATTCTTCCCCCCCAAACTGTGTCCTCTGTCTTCCCTGTCAGTTGATGTCAATTTGCACCTTTCACTTGATCAGGCCTGAAATCTCAGAACCATCCTTGGCACCTCTCTTTCCCTCACACACCATATCAAACCTATCAAGAGACTTTGAGGGCTCTGCCCCCACAATATGTCCCAAATCTGACTGATTCTCACTCTCTCTGCTGAAAACAATCAGGATCTAAGCCAACATCATTTCTTGTCTGGATTATTGTAATAGCTTCCTAACTGCTCTCTGTTTCCACTCTTGTCCCACTTACAACCCATTCTTTGCATAGCAGAGTTATCCTTTTAAAACTGTAAGTCAGGTCAAATCACTTCCTTGCTTAAACTCCCAATAGGTTCCCATCATGCTTAGAATAAAACCCAACATCATGGCCTAGAAGGCCGTCTATGACCTTGCCCTTGCCCTATCTCCTACTGCTTTCAATTTTCCTTACTCTGTTCCAGCCTATACCTCCAACATATTAAGCATACTCATCTTAGAGTCTTTGTGCTGTCTCCTCTATATGGAAAACTCTTCCCCCAAATCTTTGCATGGCTGGGCTCCTTATTTTATTCAGGTCTCTGCTCAGAAGTCCCTGCCTCAAAGAAGGCTTCAGGGAACATTCAATCAAAAAGACAGTCCATCTGTTCTGTCCATCCCTCTCTATTCCCTTATTCTGATTTTTTTTTCATAGAACATACTATCCTCTGAAATACTACATTATACTATTTGTTTATATATTTATTGGCTGTCTCTCCACTTAGACTATAAGCAACATGAAGCCAAGGTCTTTGTCTTATTCACCATGACAACCTTAGTGCTGAGCATGTAGTAGGTACTCAGAAACACCTGTGGGATGAATAAATCAGACATCCTATTTTACACAAGAGAAAACTAAGGCGTGACAGGTTAAGTAAACCTGTCTGAGGTCACAGAGACAGAGTTTTAACTTGAAGTCATATCTCCATGGTATTTACCCTGTTTGAAATTACCTGCTGGTATTTACCCTGTTTGAAATTACCCATACACCAAGATCTTTCATTATAAATACCAGCAATGTACTGCATAGCACGAAGCAAAGCCCAGCAGAAGAGCTAGCAATAAATTTCTAATGCACACACCAATAGATGAGATTTAAGTTAGCTTTCCAAAGGCAAGCCTGTCACTGAACCCAAACTTCAACTCATGATGATTGGATTTTTCCTTAGACATGTCCTGTTTTTAATGGATGGGTTAATTACAAATAACTCGTCTTTTTGGATTGTTCATTACTTAAAGAAACTGAGAGACAAAGCCAGCATCCTTTCTACTGTCTCCCATAAATGGAAGTGAGGCTCAGACCTCCAGGACCGCACATTAATTTGACTTTTTAAAAATAGGGACTGACAAGTTTAATAATTCAAGGCATAGATGTCTCTATCTTTGCACATGAGCTTTTTTAATCTTTGGAGACTAGGATAGAAATCATTTCTTTGGTACAAAGTAAAAGAAAGTTTTCTTTAATTGTAGTTTTTTGTAGATAGCTCTGCCTCATGGTACCAAAAACCTTTTTTTTTTTTTGTCCTGAGAAAAAGAATGCTCAGCAGTCCTAGGTCTGCACCATAGTCCATAAAATGTCTTTCAATGTGTATAAAATTCTCTTATATCTGATTCATTTTTTTTTTTATCTCTTAGGTATCAGTCTTCAATTATTTGTCCCTTTGAATGCAAATATCCAGGGCCAGAGTCCCCTCCCTTCTCAATCAGGGCCATGCTTTAAAGGGTCTGCGAAATCCAAAGGGATCTGTTTTATCCGTGGTGCTTTGGTGGTATGAGTACTGGCAAGGAATCATTTGTATCTGTAAGTGGTATACGTATGGGCAAGATCTTCAACTCTTTCTTAAAAATTTTTTTTATTTTCTCAGAAATAGCTATTTCTTTTGTTTTAAATTTTTTTAATTATATTATGTTAGTCACCATACAGTACATCCCTGGTTTCTGATGCAAAGTTCGATGATTCATTAGTTGCATATAACACCCAGTGCACCATGCAATACGTGCCCTCCTTACTACCCATCACCAGTCTATCCTATTCCCCCAACCCCCTCCCCTCTGAAGCCCTCAGTTTGTTTCCCAGAGTCCACAGTCTCTCATGCTTCATTCCCCCTTCTGATTACCCCCCCTTTCTTTATCCCTTTCTTCCCCTACCGATCTTCCTAGTTCTTATGTTCCATAGATGAGAGAAACCATATGATAGTTGTCTTTCTCTGCTTGACTTATTTCACTTAGCATTATCTCCACCAGTCCCGTCCATGATGCAGCAAATGTTGAGAAATCGTTCTTTCTGATAGCTGAGTAATATTCCATTGTATATATGGACCACAGCTTCTTAATCCAGTCATCTGTTGAAGGGCATCTCGGTTCCTTCCACGATTTAGCTATTGTGGACAATGCTGCTATGAACATTGGGGCGCATATAGCCCTTCTCTTCACTATGTCTGTATCTTTGGGGTAAATACCCAGTAGTGCAATGGCTGGGTCATAGGGTAGCTCAATTTTTAATTTTTTTTTTAAAGATTTTATTTATTTATTCGACAGAGATAGAGACAGCCAGAGAGAGAGGGAACACAAGCAGGGGGAGTGGGAGAGAAAGAAGCAGGCTCATAGCGGAAAAGCCTGATGTGGGGCTCGATCCCATAACACCGGGATCACGCCCTGAGCCGAAGGCAGACGCTTAACTGCTGTGCCACCCAGGCGCCCCTCAATTTTTAACTTTTTAAGGGACCTCCACACTGTTTTCCAGAGTGGCTGCACCAACCTGCATTCCCACCAACAATGTAGGAGGGATCCCCTTTCTCCACATCCTCTCCAGCAATTGCTGTTTCCTGCCTTGTCAATTTTTGCCATTCTAACTGGCATAAGGTGGTATCTTAGTGTGGTTTTGATTTGAATTTCCCTGATGGCTAATGATTTTGAACATTTTTTCATGTGTCTGTTGGCCATTTGTATGTTCTCATTGGAAAAGTGTCTGTTCATATCTTCTGCCCATTTTATGATTTGTTTATTTGTTTCTCGTGTATTGAGTTTGAGAAGTTCTTTGTAGATCTTGGATACCAGTCTTTTATCTATAGCATCATTAGCAAATATCTTCTCCCATTCCGTGGGCTGCCTCTTAGTTTTTCTGACTGTTTCCTTGGCTGTGCAGAAGCTTTTTATCTTGATGAAGTCCCACATGTTCGTTTATCTTTGTTTCTTGCCTTTGGGGATGTGTCATGAAAAAGGTTGCTTTGGCCGATGTCGTAGAGGTTGCTGCCTATGTTCTCCTCTAGGATTTTGATGGATTCCTGTCTCACATCGAGATCTTTCATCCATTTGGAGTTTATCTTTGTGTACGGTGTGAGAGAGTGGTCAAGTTTCATTCTTTTGCATGTAGCTGTCCAATTTTCCCAGCACCATTTATTGAAGAGACTGTCTTTTTTTCCACTGGATGTTTTTTCCTGCTTTATCAAAGATTAGTTGCCCAAGAGTCCATGAGGAGTCCATGTGTCTTTGTGATCACAGCTTTGTAGTACAGCTCGAGAATCCTGGCATTGTGATGCCCCAGCTTGTTTTCCTTTCAACAGTTCCTTGGAGATTCGGGGCCTTTTCTGTTTCCATACAAATTTAAGGACTATTTGTTCCAGTTCTTTGAAAAATGTCATCAGTACTTTGATCAGGATAGCATTGAAAGTGTAGATTACTCTGGGTAGCATGGACATTTTAACTATGTTAATTCTTCTGATCCATGAGCATGGAATATTTTTCCATCTTTTTGTGTCTTCCTCAATGTCTTTCAAGAGTGATTTATAGTTTCTAGAATATAGATCCTTTACATCTCTGGTTAATTCCAAGGTAACTTATGGTTTTTGGTGCTATTGTAAATGGGATGGATTCCCTAATTTCTCTTTCTTCAGTCTCCTTATTCGTGTATAGAAATGCAACTGATTTCTGAGCATTGATTTTGTATCCCGCCACATTACTGAATTGCTCTATAACTTCTAATAGTTTGGGAGTGGATTCTTTTGGGTTTTCCATATAGAGTATCATGTCATCTGCGAAGAGAGACAGTTTGACTTCTTCTTTGCCGATTTGGATACCTTTTATCCCTTTTTGTTGTCTGATTGCTGTTGCAAGGACTTCTAGTACTATGTTGAATAATAGTGGCGAGAGTGGGCATCCTTGTCGTGTTCCTGATCTTAAGGGAAAGGCTTCCAGCTTTTCCCCGTTGAGAATAATATTTGCTATAGGTTTTTCATAGATGGCTTTTATGAGATTGAGGAATGTACCCTCTATCCCTACACTCTGAAGGGTTTTAATCAGGAAAGGATGCTGTATTTTGTCAAATGCTTTTTCGGCATCTAGATCTTCAACTCTTTTGATGATATTAGTCGGTCGAGAATTTTTTGGAAGGGAAGCTACCAACCGGAAGCATAAAGTCAAATTTTAGATCTTTGGTCAGCACTAAGATTATTTGAACAGGCTTTCACGAACTGAGTCATTCTTGGAGCCCACCTTGAGTTTTGTCTTCTATTTTAGAACAGGACTGTTAAAGAGTTTTGGAGTCAAGACAGACCTGAGTTTAAATCCCAGGTTAGTGGTTATTTGCTGGTAGACAGGTTATGTAATCTTTGTGTCTCCATTTGCTTACCTGTGAAACGGAGATAATATTAGCTCCTGCCTCATCGGGTTTTTGAGGATTAAATGAACTGATGCTTGTAAAATGCTTCGGGTAGTACCTGTCGTGTAATGCAACTCAGTAAATGGGAGCTATTGGCGGTGGCGGTGCTGCCTCCCTTAAGTGGTGTTGTGCCATATCTTTGGCACTTACCAGTTATGGAACTTCAGGCAGGTCAGTTCACATTTCTGGGTCTCTGTTTCCTCATTGTTTAAATAGGGATAATAACAGCACCTACCCGAAATGGCTGTTGTGAGGATTACATAGAATAATCCACGGAAAGCTCTTAGCGAAGTATCTGGCATGTTGTAAATAAACAGATACATGTTGATATTATTCTTGTTGCTCTTCTTTTTTTTTTTAAAGATTTTATTGTATTTATTTGTCAGAGAGAGAAAAAGAGAGAGGGGGACAGAGAGAGAGAGAGAGAGAGCACAGGAGGGGGAGTGGCAGAAGGAGAGGGAGAAGCAGACTCCCCGCCAAGCAAGGAGCCAGATGCGGGACTCAATCCCATGACCCTGGGATCATGACCTGAGCCGAAGGCAGATGCCTAACCAACTGAGCCACCCAGGCGCCCCCTTGTTGTTCTTCTTGACCAACCCACATCTTTTCTCTGAAATAAGAAATCTCTTATTAGGGAAAATAGAGGGATAGGAGGGGAGAGAATCTG
The DNA here is from genome assembly GCF_017311325.1 of Ursus maritimus. Lineage (NCBI taxonomy): Eukaryota > Metazoa > Chordata > Mammalia > Carnivora > Ursidae > Ursus > Ursus maritimus. The sequence continues at coordinate 10,862,705 of NW_024423319.1, read as the reverse complement.
AGTGTGTGGTGTCTGTATACAGAGAAAGGTGAGGGATTGATGAAACATCAAATATGACACAACCACATAATTCATACATGGGAAGAGAATAGAAATTCAATTAAAACACAAAAATACATTTTTATTTTCACATTGTAGGAAATGACAACATAATGCATCAAATTTGATTAAGAATGAAATCGAGACTAGAAATTAATCCACGAAGTGATAAAACTCGAAGACTTGTTACAATAATTAAAATAACTCCCCCATCCCTTTTGGGGAATTGAAACTCTTGTCTGCTTTGAAGTTACTGCGAGTATTTGATCTGCCTATGTGCCCCCTGGCACAACCCTGTTCTTCTCTGTCACCCTACAACACAATCTTCACATGTACCCTTTGAATCCTGTCCATAGATCAGTTTTTCCCAAACTAGGTACTCAGTCTAGACACACTGAGAAAGTGTTTGCTGTTTGTGCCATCTATGAAAAAAATACTCAGTACCCTCGATCACAACTGTAATTTCTGACTTAAAATGACATACAGAAGAAATAAAAAAGATAGATCTAAAATAGTCAAGTCTAATCAATTGAATACTCTTTTAGAAATTGAAAGCTGGATACCATTTTGGTATGTGTCACTTATTAATGCTCTAAATGCTGATTCTGATCAATAGCATAAATACCCAAATGACATAAACATATTTCCAAACACCCAAATGCCTGCGTTCTAGGGCTGGCGGGCCTTTAGAAATCTTGCATGATGCAGTTCATGGTTTAAAATAACATCTTTTCCTATGAGTGATGGAAAATTTGATCTACCTAACTTTCTATAAAGCCAAATGTAAAGTACTCAATTCCTATTTAAACTATTTTTCTAAGAACTTCTATTCCAAATACCTATTCCTGAGTGCTCAGATGAATTTATGGTATTGATTTTTATTAAGAGTAGTTTTATAGGAAACTGGTGACCCAACAGACTCGAGTTTTTAAATGGTTTTTGCTTCTGCCGTTATTGGTTTTTGATCTCTGCAATTGATTAGAAATAGAAAACCAAAACTAAAACAGAACGGGTTCAGGTAGCTTAGGTAAAATTTAATTGGACCATGACGCAAGTCACAAGTCACAAGTCGTAATTAGCAGATGCTCAAAACAATCTTGGGAGGTGACCAAAAGGGTCTGATTTCAGATAGTTATTTTTTAGTAGTTAACAGTCAGTTTGTAGGAGCTCTATTTACCTCTAGTCAACTCTTTGTCTTTTTTTGTTCTAAATTGCTTTTTATGTAGAAATAGAGGTGCTTGGGGCACCTGGGTGGCACAGCGGTTAAGCGTCTGCCTTCGGCTCAGGGCGTGATCCCGGCGTTACGGGATCGAGTCCCACATCAGGCTCCTCCGCTATGAGCCTGCTTCTTCCTCTCCCACTCCCCCTGCTTGTGTTCCCTCTCTCGCTGGCTGTCTCTATCTCTGTCAAATAAATAAATAAAATCTTAAAAAAAAAAAAAGAAATAGAGGTGCTTACTTCAGGGAATCTCATGATTGTTTTTTTAGTTGATTTTTATCTCTATTTATGAAGGAGGTGACTGCTTTACCAGAAAACAAATGATTACTAAAGGGGATCTGTATGGATTCCCAGAGCTGCAGTAAACCCACTGGTGGTAATAAATTGTGGTTCCTAGCTTTGATTTTTTTTCGGTGGTGGAGGGGTGATTGTTGTTTACAAGGAAACATCACACTTTAATGAATGCTTTTTAGTGGCTATCACTGATGTGGCCATTTAGGAAGGACAGAAATATTTGCTACATATCTTTATTTACCAATTTCCCTTCTTTATTGTCAAATGATACATGGTGCAGTGAATACATCACGGATGTAACAGTGCCACCTCTTGGTTATGTAAATGAGCTGTTCTGCAGTCATAATTCTCTGTGTTCAAATTGGAAAATGCAAGTGCTTAAAAGTCAACCAAGCCTTTTCTCTTTTGGTTTAGCAAAAATAGTTGTAAATAAATATCTATGCGTGTGCGGATGCTTTCAGAGCCTCTATAATATAAAGTACATTATCTATGCATTAAAAGATCTCTGTGCTTACGAAACAAAAGTGACAGTGACATTTTGTGCTGAAGCATTCCACAAAACAATGTTCAGACTTGGAATAAGTTTAGAGTGTCCTTTATTCAATCAAGATCAAGTTAATTCAATCCGGGCCTAAGTATAACCTAAAGCATAGAAATCCAATCATTTTCTTTTTTCTTTCTTTTTTCAAAAGAGCATTCCCTCCTCATTTTAATCAATTTTAATCACTTTAGCTAGGTATTAGATAACCAGATTACAGCCTAGGAAAGCTGGCATTTTCTTATTAAGGAAGGTCTAAAACCTTGCCTGAAAGTGCCCCAGGAACATAAAGGCTGGATAACTCATTTCTCTTTCTTTCACTCAAGTAAGGAGGAGCTTATGAAGACAGCATGCTGGGTTATCTTCCTGTGGTTTGGTGGATGCTAAGACCAATCCCCTATTTCAACAAAAATGGCAAGACCTACCCACAGTGCTACAGCAGTACTGCCAGATGGGTAAATGTTTTACTCTTTTAATAACAGCCCTCGTTATTACCATACTCTGTATTTTACCCAGCCCCCACCCCCATCTATCAGCTCACATGATCAGATGGCCCATTTCCTTGACCGTGGGAGCACCCAATATTGTCATGAAGGACCCGCTGCCTTTTTGTCTGTCAGGCAGTCAATGGCACTCTTATTGAAATCAGGCAATAATAGGAATATGCTGTTGTCCAGACACAAAGGCGACCCCCCCTCGACACCGTCAGCAGGATAGATATACACTTGGCAACTGGTGAGGGCAGTAAGGATTGTCCTACACTTCTGCTTGCCTGTTTCCCCTGGCAACCAAACGCTGGCCCAGGACTGAGGACAGAGTGTGTGACTCTAGAATGGGTTATATTCAGTGTAAAAGCTTTAAGGAGAAAACTCAAATATCAAAACTGGAAGAGGCCTTAGAGAACATCTCATCTAACTCTCGTTTCTAAAAATGGAAAAATAAGAGCCCTCAGAGTAGACATGAACAGGTCACCCGGCAGGTGGGTGGCAGAGCAGGACCAGAAGCCCGGCCCTCCAACGGCAAGGCCAGTCCCCTGGTGGTGCATCACGCTGTGTCTGGGCTCTGCAGTTCTCGCTGCAGCCTTCAAGTAGCTTCACCCGTGGAAGCTGAGCCCTCATTCCTCCAGAGGAGCCTTCCAGTTACTGGTGGTAAAGGCTTTTAGGCCACACGTCCTCACTCCATACCCCGATCAGTGAACCCTGTTGGTTTCAGGAAATGATTATAGGTACAGGGACAGCTTCTAGGTCAGGGGTATGTTTCAGGTCTGGGACATAATCTCTTCCGGGGTGAGAAATAAACGGGTACACCTCAAATGACAATCTCAGGCAATTCACCAAAGAGGAAGTTGAAGAACATGGTGTGTAACCTTTACCTAGCCAATGGAGAAACTGTCACCTAGAGAGAAGGGAAGAAGTGTCTTGCACAAAGTTTCACAGCAGGACTGTGGTCCTTTGGAGGCTAGGGCTTTTCCTGCAGCAAGTTGATACCAATAGCATTGTTCATCAACAGGGCAGTGGAGAGAAAGAGTTTTGAAAGAGTGAAAGAGAATTTGAGTCTAGAGGGTGCCCCACTGAGGCTCAGTAACCCCAAAGGGATAGTCGTTATGTACGGTGACAGCTGGAAGAGGGGGTACTCATTTTCTTAAACCGAATTTCCATCAAATAGCAGCTTTGTCTGCTTCTCACTGTCCTCATCGACCAGCCTGAGACCTGAATCAGTATTGTGTGGAGCTCAAGCTATCCAAATAAGTTAGCGCCCCAACTACACTATGTTCTTCTGGCCCAGTAACTAGCACCTGGCCCCTGAACTATGGAAGAATGTGCAACGATTCTTAGAACAAGGCAGTTTCCACAGGCCACAGAAGCAACAGAGAGGCTGGGGGGGGGGGGAAGGAATACAGATCGCTCCTGTTTCCTGCTGTAATTTTGCACTGACCTCTGAGGCAGCAATTATGGCTGTGACTGTGATGCAGGGAGGGACTCTTTCTGTGATCTGGCACCCCTACGGAGTTGGAAAGAGAAGAGCTTTGAACTTCAGGTAATGAAGGTCTCACTCAGTCAGTTAATGGGAGGCATTCGCATTCGCTCAGCAGCCAGCTGGACAGGGGCCGGGCAAGGCCAGCCAGAGCACACTGCTTCCATTAAGAGAGGAGGGGACCTAATGCTGTGGAGGGGGCGGCCTCTCGGGCACAACGTGGGCCTGGGGCACTATGCTAACCCTCCGTGCTGTAAATGTCATTATTGCATTTAATGGTCCCGGAACAGGCAGGAGAAAGACAGAGACTGAGTGTATGTGTGAGCGGTGTGGGAGGTGTGTGTGAGAGCGCGCTCTGAATGATGTGTGGAAGTGTGATGCTGTGGGCCTGCGTGCGTTGTGTGTCTGTGGATGTCCTTTGTGGTTTGGGTGAAGCACCGTGAAGGGGTAGGAGTTAGAGGGGGTGTGTGGTATGTTTGGTGAGGGGGGGCAGGGAGGGGAACATTCCACGCACCAGTGGTTCAGCTAGGTGAAGAGGATGGTGACTTCGTGTCCAGCAGTAGGATGGCCGAGGGGCCCTGAGGCACCTAATATTTGGGGTTTCTGGGACTCTAGAGCCACGCAGCATCCTAATCAGAAATTCTGGACCTTTCTTAGCTTGCAGACCACTGGTAACAATAATAGCTAGCGTTTCCCGAGCATTTACCACGTGGCGGGTATCGTGCTAAAAACTCTTTCCAGGTATGAGTTGGTTTTATTCCTACAACCATGCTGGGACATAGGCACTATTACCGTCCAGTTTCCGTGGATGAGGAACCGGAAGCACGGAGTGTTTAACTAACTTCACCAAGGCCACCCAACTAGTAGAGGGCAGAGCCAGAATTTGAAAGCAGGCAACCTGGCTACATAGGCCCTGCTCTTTGCCACTCTTCTCTACAGTCTTATCCATCACCTCCTTATCGAAGCCCACTATTCTGAGCACCCCAACCCTCTCCTATTACAGAGGAGGAAATGGAAGGAGAGCAGAGACAGCCGGCCTCGGGCCCAAGTGGTCACTGGTAGAGCCCGTTGTTCACAGGCACTCTGCTCCTTCCTTGACGTTGGGCAGCAAGTGTCCCGGACAGGCGTCTGCTCCATGAGTACCGCACACAATACTGGCCTCGAGCACAGCTGGTCAGGAAGAGAGTCTTTGCCAGTGTGAAGGCAAATGGAATCATTCCATTTTGTTTCTCTTTTGTCATTGATGTTGAGAACGGGGGTCTATTTGGCTTAAAGCGGCGCACACAGGCACCTTCCAAAATACCGTAATATATCTGCCTTGGAGTATTAGGGGGAAAGCGAGTTTGACAAATCTAGTGAAACACCTCAGAGGACACTAATCCAGGAGGGTTATTGCCTTAAAAAAAAAATAGCCAACGTGCTAAGGCAGGGTCTGTGCTAAGACTGGAGGCTAAGCCATAGGAATATGAAGATTCGTTTATGAATGGCCCTTGGTGACATGACAGAATGCAATGAAGTAGAAGGAACTGTAAAATTGCCTTTTAACTTTAAATTCTACACTGTGTAGCCATGTGTATAGGATAAGCTGGACAGGACCACAAATGGTTGCTCAGTGTTTTTGGCCATCTTAATGGCAAGGCTGCCACGTCCAAAATGAGCTGCCTGAGGATAAAGTAGCCCTAGCGGTGATCATGAGATATCCCCCCCCCCCAAGTTTTTGGAGCAGCATATGGCCCATCTAGTTGTCTACTAGCTTGGAAATATGATGTTTTCAACCAAGAAGCAACTTCTAGACTTAGAAGAAATAGATACAAAGCCCAAGCTTGTAAATCAGGAATGCACATTATGCATTTTACTCTGGAAATGTGGCAAATGAGCCCCAAAATGAACTCACTATATAAATCAGAGGATGAGCCAACTTTCCAGAAAACTGTCAGAACAGCCATGGAAGATAAAATGGTGAGGCTCCTCACCTCGTACCAGCTAAGAGGACAGGAGACTGGCAGTTCTGGTGGGTACAGGCTCCTCTGTGCTTTTTGTTTTTTAAACTTTCAGTGGAAGTGATACCAGGTGACTGCCCATCCCTGGCTAGAAACGGAGGGGAGCCGTGAGGGAGACTGACAGACAGTGGCTTCTGACATACAGGAGAAATACTATTTTAAATATTTCTTTCTTTTTTGAAAGACAACAACCAGGATTGAATATCAGCTGTCAACAAACAGAAGGACAGGAGAAAGGGGAGCACAAAGCATGTGGAAGTTAGACAAGTAGGCACAAATTCCTCCCAAATATCTCCATTCCTACCTTCTGACAGAGCACTGTAGACTTGCAGCTGAGAAAGGGTGCTCCCGAGATCTTAACTGTTATTTAAAAATAATGAGAACTGAAACAGGAACTTGAAACTATCACTTTGATAGCTTCCAACACAACAAATGTCAGGCTTTCTCTGCAAGTTTTCCTGTTTCTTTTCATCATTTTCTTTGTGCATTTCCTAACTCTTAACGGTCTTCTTTAATAATCATTACCACTTCTTCTGTGAAATAGGACGACTTTTAAGCTATTGTACATAAACCTTGGCAAGAATAAACAATTATCCTCGTCCCAAAAGCTTGACTGGCGTTCAGTGGTAGTCAACTACGCGATCTCACGGGAGTCTCACGCACATCCCTCAGGTGTGTACGGCAGACACTGTTAGTTCCACTTTCCAGATAGAACACGGAGGCCCCAAGACGTGAAGTGACTTACTCAGATTATCTTGTGAGCAGGTGGTAGAGCTAACATGTAAGCCACATCTTCTGACTCGACTGCTCTGTACCTGGAAGATGTCTGTCTGCAGAGCAGATTGCAAAAGATAAGATAACTCAAAGGTGTTTGCCACTGGATACTGGAGGGAGAGCGGACTTCACTGAGTGAGGTGAATTGCCCATGCCTCTTCCCACTGGCCTTCAATCCTCTAAGAGGGCCTCGAGGTGAGGCTGGGAAGGATCGTTTGTGTGAGCACAGCTCCCCCTGGCTGCAGTGGGCCAGGGCCCCATCTGGGACCATCTAGTGATTTGTGAGGCCAAGTGCAAAATGCAAATGCAAGGCTCCTGGTTCAAAAACCAATAAGAATTTCAAGACAGCAACAGCAGAGCATTTCACCAAGTCCGGGGCCCTTTGAGGCACAGAAGCACTGGCCTCGTATGACAACACAGCTTGCACGCCCAGGAAGCTGGCCCTGTTCACACCCAGAGCACTGAGAGTGAGTCTGAAAGACTTCTCAGGCACAAGCCCATCAGGAAGGTGACCAGACGGTGCCTGACGCCGCTAGCCCAGAGCGCCCAAGAGAGCCTGCTGCGGAAGTTTCTGTCTTTCCAAATATACAGTAGAGGAGAGCAAGCAACAAAATTTTTTTAAAAAATTGAATATGATGAGGGACACAGACGAGGTACTAAAAGAATATCTGTCAAAGGACTAACAGGATAGAAGCGGTTCTTTGTCACATCCCCACCCCCAGGTCCTCAGCCCAGCAGGCTCTGTAATATAGAAATAGGAGGAGACTTGGATTATGCGAGTAAGTGATCTCAGCAGCTGAGAACTGGGGTCAACATCCTTGGAGGAGGAAGCAATTTTCTAGTAGGTGGAACCCTCCAAAGGCTTGGCCAGGGCAGGTTCTCACCGTGCCGGCTTCCCTGGATTTATGCATTTGAAGTCAGCCACAGGGCTGGTCACCCCACCGATGGCTCTGATCAAGGATTCTATAGGGTTGCTGCTGCTGAAAGGAAAAGTTACACGGGAGCTGGGAGCGAGACACTAAATAGGAACAAAAATAGCTCCTTTCCTGTTAAAAGTTGAAAATAGTACCTTGAGAGTCAGTGAAGAGTTCAGACACAGGAATGAGGCCAACCTAAACTTGCGATCCCCCTCTGCTGCTCATGAACTTTGTGGTCTTGGCTAAGTCACTAATCTTTCTGGCACTGGTTTCCATGAGGATAATACCTATCCCATTAGGATGTTGTAAGAAATTAATGAGATCAGGGGCGCCTGGGTAGCACAGCGGTTAAGCATCCACCTTCGGCTCAGGGCGTGATCCCGGTGTTATGGGATCGAGCCCCACATCAGGCTCCTCTGCTATGAGCCTGCTTCTTTCTCTCCCACTCCCCCTGCTTGTGTCCCCTCTCTCGCTGGCTGTCTCTATCTCTGTCGAATAAATAAATAAAGTATTTAAAAAAAAAAAAGAAAAAAAAGAAATTAATGAGATCATGAATGTATGCAAATTGCTTAGCACGGTGCCTGGCATTTGGTAAGCATACAATAGGTGCAACTGCTATTATTCTTGGGAGCATTAAATAAGCATTGCTACTGTTAGGGCCAGATCTTAAAGCCCACTTTTTCAAGTTTTTATTTAATTCCAGTGAGTTAACATACACCGTAATACTAGTTTCAGGAGTACAATATAGTAATTCAACACTTCCATGCCTCAGCCTGTGCTCATCACGACAAGTGCGCTCCTTCATCCTATTTCACCCATCCCCCCACCTCCCTTAAAGCCCATTTTATCTCATGAGGAGTATAATGATCCTTAAAAAATATCAAAGCTGTATGTTCTTTGGATGTCAAGTTTTAGGCTTGTAAAGTGTGAGTGCATCTTCTAACAGCTTCCGTGACTTTAGGGGTAGTTTAGAGAGAGTTTGGGGATCATTACAAAATGATGTCAACACAGCATTTTATGTTAAACTCTATTTCGCAACGTTTTTGTTCATTTTTGTGAGTTTTCAATTAAAACGCATTTATTTAGTACTTAGGTTTAAACGATAGTTACATAAATAACTGCAATGACAATCATGTAAAGTAAATTATATATAGGGATTAAGTCTGGAAGGGAAGATGGAAAATAAAAAGGGTTTTACTGTCAGGGGCAAGATATTTTTTAAAATTCACTTATTTTTTTTTAATTTATCTATTTATTTGAGAGAGAGAGAGAGAGAGAGTGAGCATGGGGGGAGGGGCAAAGGGTGAGGGAGAGAGAGCCTCCCAAGCACACTCCCCACTGAGCGTGGAGCCCCACACGGGGCTGGATCCCATGACCCTGAGATCATGACCTGAGCTGAAACCCAGAGTCGGATGCTTAACTGACTGCGCCACCCAGCCACCACCCCTCCGAAAATAAATAAAAATAAAAAATTCACTTGAATGTTGTAGAATTGTTAATTTAGCAAGAAATAGTGTTTTAGTTGTATTTAGGTTTAAAGAAGGCAAGATAGTCCCAGGAATATAAGACAGTTTTACTCATGCATAATTAAAAGAAGAAATCAATATTCATCTTGTTCTTATATTTCTTTTAAAACATGAAACTGGAAGAAGAGGTCAGATATGCCCAAATCACTGAAGAATTGCCTATTGATTTTAAGTAAACAAAATTCTTTGATCTCTGTGTTTAAAATACAGTGTATTCTTTTCCATAAATACCCACGCCGAAACAAGGGCTCCAGTTTTACCTATTTCTTCTCCCTGAAATCCACATCTCCAGGTTTTGGCCCCATAGGTATATCTACGTCATCATTCCCCCACCACCTACCACTAGCAATCACACCGGGAAGTCAAATGAATACTTGCAAACTCGTTTTGCAGAGTTTATCCATCTCTTTTTCCTTTCAAAAATCCTCAGTGGTATGAATACCTACCATTTACAATGACTTGGATGGAACTGGAGGGGATTATGCTAAGTGAAATAAGTCAAGCAGAGAAAGACAACCATCATACGGTTTCACTCATAGGTGGAACATAAGGAATAGCACAGAGGAACCACAGGGGAAGGGAGGGAAAATTGAATGGGAAGAAATCAGAGAGGAAGACAAACCATGAGAGACTCTGGACTCAGGGAACCAAACTGAGGGTTACAGAAGGGAGGGGGTGGGGGGATGCAGTAGCCCAGTGATGGGTATAAGGAGGACACGTGTGGTGATGAGCACTGGGTGTTTGTTAAATGCAACTAATGAATCGTTGACCACTACATCAAAACTAATGATGTACTACATGTTGGCTAATTGAACATAATAATAAAAACAAAACAAAACAAAGCAAAACAAAAAACCCCCACAAAAATCCTCAGTGGTACCCAAGTGGCTATAGGATCAAGTACAAACTCCTTATTTGATGTGTCATCCATGGTCTTTCGCAGCTGGGCTTTCCATTGTTAACTCTTACAAAGTCATAGTAAGGTGAACCTCCTTTCTCTCTTGTTTCCCCCACCTGACATATCTTCTACTTCTCAGCCTCCCTGTTATGCAAGGAACAGCCTGGGACCAGCCTTCTGCAGGAAAGCCGCCCCTTTCTCTTCAGGCCCTCAGTAATCTCTGCTTTTGCCACCTCCTCTGCACACCCAGGTACCCGAACATTCTTGGCCCCGAGCACTTGCTGCCTGATGTGTGGCCTTGATTTCTCTCCTGACATGGATGCTTCCTCTTTCCCCATCCAGCAGGACAGGCACACATCAATGTTGATGACGATGATGGTGGAGCAATTATTGAGAAAAAAACTGATGAAAAATTGCCCTAACCTTTTCACTTAATGTACCCCAAGCTGTTACCTCTGGTTTCAGTTTAAAGCATACATCTGTGTACTTGCTACCGTGTTACCTGTAGTTTGTTCTCAAGTCATCTTCTCACCGGCGTGCTACCTTCCTAACCAGAATTTCAGCTCCCCAAAGGCAAAACTGACTGCTTTCTTTAGAAGGTTTTCCTTCATCTTGCATAATATTGGACTTGGCAGGGCCAGCCCAGAGATTCAGTTAAAGCTTCCTGTCTAAGTAACCGTAAGTCATCAAGAAGGGAGGCATGGATAGCACCTGAAAGGTTAAAAGTATTAGCCAAACTCCCTGGGTACCTCCTTCCAAGTGTAATTATTTTCATTGGCCAGGGTATATCCAGCAGCTTGGCACAAAGGCATTTCTTGATAAAAGAAACTTAATTCCACCCCCTTATGGGTATGTGAGTAGGGATCATTCAAGACGGTGGTGGAATTTTTTGGAAGATAAGGTGTTACACTTGAGGCTGAAACACATTTAATCAAAGACAGCTTTCCAGAAGGAGTGAGATTGATGGTGGGATTAGGGCACCGGTGTGCTACAGTGAGAAAAATCCTTGACTAGAAGTCAGGACACCCAGGCTCTTGTCCCTGTTCATGGACCTGCATCTCTATTAAATTGTAGCCTTAATTCTGTCATTTGACAAATGAGAGGATTGGTGTGGCTAAAGTTTATAGAGTCTCAAAATTCTTAAGAGACCCCAGGAGATGTTAAAATCTTCCCTCCAACATCTACAGCAATGGGCCACTGAGCTGCTGCTTATATACACCCTGTAAGGGGCACCTCACAACCTGTTGAGGAAGCCCATTTGCTTCTCATGCAACTTTAATTCTTGAGCAGTCTTGTTTTCTCAGATGATGTCCTTTCTGGCTGCAGACCTTTGACATTGGATGAGATGACTGGGGTAACCCGGCAGACCGAATTGGAGGCTACATCGGGTATGGGGAAATAAACAATGTGTTTGAGAAATATGTTTGGGAAAATCAAAAACCCTGAAAGCAGTGTGTTCACTGCAAGGGAAAGGGAGGAAGAGGACAGAAGTATCAGATAGGATGCAGAGAGGGTCAGAAAGGCAAGAAAAATGTGGGGAAGAGGCATGTCATGAAGAAGCCGCTAAGACAAGTAGCGTAAGACCAAGAAGAGTGCTACATTCCATCGACACAGGGTGGGCCATGAGGGTTTTCAGTGGCAGCAGCTAGTCCCATAGCCCCCATTTTCTTAGTACATCGCTGGGCACATATCAGCTCTCACGAAAATCTGAAACCCCGTTCGAGACCTCTGGTACTGCGTGTAAATGATCAGGTTTGCTTCTGTTGGGATGTCTCTGATTTGGCAAAGTACACGTAAATGAGTCGGAATCTGGAGCTGTTCTAACAAATTCAGTTTCTGTAAGCCCTACAATCACCCAAAGTGCACCTTTTCAGCTGGCTGAGAACAATGATCAATGGGCACTTGGGCTCACAGAGTTCTTTCTGCCTCCAGACTACCCTGTCGTCTGGTTGCAGTTTCCATCACCCTGTTGACACTGTCCCTGAGTCACTTGATGTCTGAATGCGCACAGCAGCTGCGTGGGAGGCAGTCTCTGGAGGTGCTGAGGGAAGACAGCCCAGAATGAAATGTTTGCTGCGGCAATCTGAACAGGGCTGCCTGGAAGGTGTTGGGGCTATGTGTGTGCTGGGGAATTGGGGGTGGCTAACATTTACCAGAACTCTTGCTGCCATGTGCAGTGCTAAATGCATGTAACTTCTCATTTGCTCCCCACCAGACTGACCGCTATAAACTGAGTGTTATTATCCCTTTACGGTCATGGATTCGTCCATTCAGCTAACATACCTTATTGGATGAGGAAACTGAGCCTGGGACGTGGAGGGACTTGCTGGAGGGCACAGAACTAGCACCTTTTCCGGTTTGCCCCATTCTCTGCTGAAATGATACCCAAAGTATGCCACTGGGGAGAAGGATAAAGCAGCTTCTTTCCTCATCTCCTGGAAGTGTAACATAGACTGCAGTGAGAAAGGCAGAAGAAATCAGATCTTTACAGGAAGGGGTTCCGCAGGTATACTAAAGAAGAGGAGAAAGTGACTTGGGATTTGGCAGTTTGTCACCACATCGAAGGATCTGGTAGTTAGTTCCACACCCATGTGTCTTCCAAAGCACCACTCTGCTTTGTAAGAGTATATGATATTTTGGCCTGTTGCTCTGACAAGGCTACCTCTAAGGAAGTCCCTCTATTCCATATCTAATCCATCTGGACTGAGTTACAAAGAGCCAGTTTGAGTGGATTGATCCTTCTTTCTACCACTTGACGTAGGTTGACGCAGATACTGCCAGGAAATTCAGTAATGTTAAGTGAATGCTGTTTCCCACTCTTAGCTCTGTGACGCTCTATGAAGCTCTGTGAAGCTTGGAGGCCTTCAGGGTGTTCATGCACAAGGGGCCCAGACTGCGGTCTAAACATAGGGCCCCAGGAGCTTAGGCATCAGAAGCTGGCAGCTGCTTCTAGGAGCTCTGCTCTTTTCCCCGGGAGGCCCCATGAGACTGACAATGACCGTAGACATGCCTTAGCCAAGTTAAAGCTCATATAGTTGTGGAGTGAGTGAAATAAAGCCCAGTGCCTCTCTCTGCTTCCTTGAAGCTGGCTCTTGGCCACGGCCAGTCCTTGTGGAACTTGGTTAGAGATGTGGTGGAAGCCATCAGTTCTGATATGCCCCACATCCCTTACCAACTCAGCCAGAATCCAGGATCTGCTGGCACCAGAAAAAGCCAGGGCTTAAACCGGTTGCCAAGATACCAAAGGCATCAGCCCCATTAAAGAGGACTCCAGGTAAAAGAAGAGATTAATCTCTAGATGCTGTAGGCCGAGAGTCCTCAACAACTGTGAGAACAGAGGCTACTTTTACTTTCTGTAAAACCTTGGATTCCTGATAGAGAAGGAGTAAGGGGGTCGTGACTGAGAGGGGAAATCTCAGCAGCAAGTCCCCAAACAGAGTGAGGGAAAGCAGACAGATGGCATGTACGCACGACAGTCCTTGTGTGGGCTGGGGGAGCAGGGAGGACTGGGGCATCCGACGGATCCTGGAGAGGTGTGGGGACTGCTTCCCGCTTAGAGAAATAACAGGTAAAGAGTAATATTTGCAAAGCGACTACTAGGTATTAGGCACTGTGCCAAACGTTAGACACGCTCTTTCATTGCATTCTCCTGTTAACTCTGTGGGTGAGCTCTTATTAGCTTGATTTTGTAGGTCAGAAAAATGAGGCCCAGAGACATGAAGTCACTAGCCCAAGGGCACACAGCTAGTGAGTGGCCAAGTGCAGGAGTGAAACTCGAGTCTGCTTCACTTCATAGTTCTTTTCACTGTACCAGCTGCCTTAAAGAACAGGGAGGTGACGGTGCTAAAGCATGCATACCTCCATCCCGAGTCCCGTAGTCGCCCGTGGGAGAGCGAGAGGCAAGCACGGGCAGTCGGAGAGAGGTGCAGTAAAGACGGCGGCACAGCTGCGGAGTGCTGAGAGAAGTCGGGCTGCTAAACGTCCCCTCCCTCCCCGGTGGCCTCTGAACTCCCAGGAGCAACACAGGCAAAGGCCAAGAGAATTTGCACTCAATACCGGAAAAGCAGGAGCCAGGGTGTGATGTCATTAGCACGCTATCTTCCTGGCCATTTTCACACAGTTCCTGCTGCAGGAAGAGTCCTTCGCATCGCAGATGCTGGCCTAATGAGAGTACGTGCCACAATGCAGCAAAGGGCTCTTGAATCAATAGTGCTTTCTGGCATACACCTCCTTGGTAAGCACTTTTGCAAGGTGGACATAAAAATAAATGTGCAATGTAATATTTAAGAGTAACCTTTAGCTATTAAGCTGATTGCCTATCAAGCCGTTACCTTTGCAATAGAAGCTCACTAATTTATGCTCCCACAAAATCCCAACAGGCAGGTACATCATGCAACCTACCCTAAACCGACTGCCAAGAGAAGAGAGAGGGGGATAGAGGTAGGAAGGGTCTGCAGCGACCTTAACTCAGGAAGCACACCACAAAGGACTTGAGTCTCTGACTTTCCACTGTCCTAATAAACAGCAGTAAAATGTCTGTTGCCTTTCCGTGTTTCTGCATTTACGTGCTTGCCCATTATTCCAAATGAAGCAGTCTGCAACGGACCTTTCAGTCCCTACCAGGAATCAGCCGAATTTAAGGAACCTTACAAATAAGCCCCGCTCAGAGAGCTGGTATCAGAAAATGAAAACTCTTTCTGTGCTTTTAACAATCAGTTCTTCATGCAGAATATTATCTGACCCAACAGCTACTCTCGTTTTTTAAAAAATCTTTTCCTAGCAAGGAGAAAATTCTTCACATGCTTAATTATCACCCTCCTAGCCTATGTCCAGAGATCTCCCAGGATTTCTGATATAGCACATTCAGAAAATGATGTGAGGGGGTAGGCGGATGGGTGAAATGGGCAAAGGGGATTAAGAGGCACAAACTTCCAGTTATAAAATAAGTAAGTCAGGAGGACGAAAAGTGCAGCATAGGGAATACAGTCACTAATATCGTAATAACTTTGTATCCTGACATATGGTAACTAGACTTATCGCGGTGAGCATTTCGTAATGTACACCAGAGCTAATATAATACCGTATGTCAGCTATACTTCGATAAAACCAAACAGAAACAAAAAAATGATGTGACATTTTCTTTTAGGAGGCAGAGATGGCAAGTCCTGAATCCATCCTTAGTCATTCGGCTGGCCTAATGAGCAGGGGCACTGGAAACAACTGTCCTTTCCCTGAGCACGTCTGCCCACAGTCTCTGCACAGATACTTAAAACGAAAATTGAATGTGCGATGATTAAGAAGCAGCTGATTGTCTATTCTAATCCTCACCAGTCGTCTATGGCTTTTCAAGTCTCTCCCTGATGGCCCAAATTCCAAATACATCCATCCATGCATGCGTGCATACGTACATACATACGCACCATATGAAAGGCAGTCTTCACTTCCATGCTCGAAAAGGATGAATTCTAAGCATCAGACCAGGCTAACTGTGCTGTATGAAATAAACGACTAGAACATGCATTTCTTGAACACATACTATGGGCCAGGCAAACTGTCAAAATGTTTCCCTAACATTATTGGATTTGATCCGCACATTTTATTTGTCACCATTTCATATAGGAGGGAAATTGAGACTCAGAGACTCCAAGTAATTTGCCCAGGTTCACACAGCTAGTAAGCCAAAACACTAGGCCTGTAGCCCAGATTTCCCTGACCCACCCTGCAGATTCTTTAGTCATTGATTTCACTGCCTACAGAAAATATGGCAACTCCATTCAAGATTTGGGGGGTTTCTCCAGGCTCTATCAGCTCTCACTGCGGAACAAATGAATCCAAGTGCAGGTCTCACGCAGTGATCAAGACACTCTCTAGCAGAACAGTTGCCTCACATAGCACTCTGTCCATTTGATGTCTTCGGTTGCAGATGTCAGTGTAGTTTAATACAGTGCCATTAGAATACTTTCCTATGCAGACTGTGCCGGGGCATGAATTAGTTCTTCACCTACGCTGATGTGGCTTAAAGACAGTTGGGCAAATGAATGGGCAAAAAAGTGTGTATTTTTCAGTAAGTTTCTCTGAGAATAACCAAGAACACAGGGGGAAAGAAAGCAATTGCCCAACCAGATTATGAGTTTTAAATGGAGCTTTTTCAGAGCAGGGACAAAATGAATTAGTACAGAAGCTAACCAGATGGTGGGAAAAAGGCATTGCTTGACTCAGTGGTCTCTCAGGAGAGGCAAGGAAACAGGTTTTCTGAAATATATAAACTAACCCAGCTGTTCTATTTAGGCTCTCCGGCGGCAGTAGAGTATCTGGAGTTGAACTAAATACGGAATCTGAAAATCTACCCAGCCACACGCTGACAAATTCTTTTGCTCTAATGTTAAAAATGTTAGAGGTTAAAAAGTTACTTGAGATTGGGATAGGCCGGTGATGGGTATTAAGGAGGGCACATATTGCATGGTGCACTGGGTGTTATACGCAAATAATGAGTCACGGAACTTTACATCAAAAACTAGGGAGGTACTGTATGGTGACTAATACAACAAAATAAAAATTAAAAAAATTAAAAATATAAAGTTACTTGAATACTGTGTATTCAGTTGAATCTCCTTATGGCATCAATGAGAAAGAAACTCACGATGGAATTAAGGCTAATCGTGAGATGTTGGACTTTTGCATAGATTAGTACTCTTCAAACTTTAATGTGCTTACCAGCCACACAGGATCTTGTTAAAATGTAGATTTCGATCCAGTTAGTCTGGGGTGGAGCTTGAAATTATGCATTTTTAACATATCCCCATGTAATGCTGGGTAGCAAGGGTCAGTCTACCTTCTTAGGCGTGAGCTAGTTGGGCTGCTAGTTGAGTGAGGGAGCCGTCTATGTTGGGGGGAGGATACCACTGTATATTAGGGTTGAATGCAAAACCTGGACATTGTTTTTAAAGTTGATGATATGGACTTCACCAAAACCAAAATTTTTTTGCCCATGAAAAGATACCATGAAGAAAATGAGGAGCCCCAGGGTGGAAGAAAGTATTCGTGATAAGTATATCTGATAAAGGACTGTGTGAAGAATGTATAATGAACTCCTACAACTGGGCTGCTCAGACAGTGATGGTGGAGGTGTAAAGACTCACAACCACTTCAAAAAAACCTGGCAATTTCTTGCAAAGTGAGACATATATCTTCCCTATGAGCCGGCAATTCCACTCTTTGGTGTTTATTCAAGAGATGAAAAACATGTCTACAAAGACTTGGACAAGAGCCTTCATAGCAGCCTTATTCATAATGACAGCAAAGAATGACAACACAAAAATCCATCAGCAGGAGGATGGGAAACAATTTGTGTTACATTCATCCGATAAAATATACTCAGCAATAAAGAGGAATGAACTGCTAATATATGCAACAACATGGACAAATCTGGGAACCATTATGAAAAGTGGAAGAAGTTAAACACAAAAGAGTGAATACTTTAGACTTCCATGTGTATGGAATCTCTAAAATATACACTTAAACTGCTGTGACAGATACCAAACACTGGTTACCTCTGAGGGGTGAGAATTGACTTGGAAGGGGTCCCAGGGAATTCTGTATATCCTGATTGGCCAGCAGTTACTTGGATGTATAACAATTGTCCAAATTCATCAAACTGTGTACTTAATATCTTTGCATGCTATGTCAATTACACCTCACTTTTAAAAATGCGTTTTACTTCAGAATGGTTCACAAAAACTTTTAATAATTTTCACAAATGAAGTTCTAAAGCCCTTTCCTTCCAACTAGAATCAGTGATAATATTGAGCTCCACTTTTAGTGAACATACTCTCCACTTTTAGTGAACATTTTCCCTCTAATTTCTAATTTCCAAGTCATGTTGTTAATACAAAAAAATACTGAAAAGCAGAAAGAAGAAGGAAACAAATTAATCACTTTCCATATGTTTTGGTATATGTGCTTCCAAAAACGTTTCCTATTCATACTTATAAATTTTTTAAACGTATCTGAAACTTATTACTTATCATTGTTTTTCAATTTTGAAAACTCACATGTCAATATTTTTCACTGGAATGGTTTTTTAATGGCTAAATAGAATTCTGTCATATGGATATAGCATGATATAGTTATTCAGTCCCTTATGAGTGGACAGCTAGGTTTCCCACATTTGTACTATTACTAATATTACTGAGATAGGCATCCATGTCACCCGTTACTTGTACACATTCCTGATTATTTCTTGAAAATAAATTTCAGCCTACATTATTATCAAGTCAAAGAATTAGCACAATTTTATGATACTTATTCACAAGTGAATTTCCTTCTAGGAAGATTTATTCACTTACAGTACTACTAAATATATATGATCACAGTATTTATCTCATTTGTTTACATACAATGTTGACAATATATATTGTCAATTTTTGTTACCTTGATATAAAATAGTAACTCATTATTTTAATTTGCCTTTTATCACTTTGTGATTGAACATTTTTTACATTTTTTGCCACTGTTATTTTATAATTTTTAATTGCCAAATTATATTATTATCTGTTTCTCTACTGGCATGTTTACTTTCTTCCTTAGTGATTTCTAAGTAGTGATCTTTATATAGTAAGGCTGTATCTTTTATCATGTGTGTTGCCAAAGTTTTTCCTATTTTATCATTTGAACTTTTTCTTCATGATAAATTTGGTATACATGTTAATTTTTATGTTGTCAAATCCATCAATGCTTCTCAGTTTTAATGACCTTTTCTAGTAATAATGCGAGAAAAAGAATCATAAAAACCTTTACATTAATTGACACAGATATGACCTAGAACTATTGCTATCCAGAGAGTACAAAGAGCTGGTTAGGGCCAGGGAGAGAAACAGGGGTGGACTTGCTGAGGATAACACCCTACCAGGATCCTCTACATGTCTAGTCAAAACAAACTTCATTGACCAGTTTAAATATGGGCTATCAACTGTCCTGCCCCAAACCTGACCAAGGAAGAGAGTTCGAGAGGGTGGCTATCCTGGAGGATTGTTAGAAGCTGTAGAAGGGTGGGGTGCCTGGGTGGCTCAGTCGGTTAAGCGTCTGCCTTCGGCTCAGGCCCTGGGATCAAGCCCCGCTTTGGGCTCCTTGCTCAGCGGGGAGCCTGCCTTTCCCTCTCCCCCTGCCTGCTGCTTGCCCTGCTTATGCTCTCTCTCTTGCTCTCTCTGTCAAATAAATAAATAGTCTTTTAAAAAAAAGAAGCTGTAGAAGGGGGACTGCAGAAGTTTGGAACCTAATTCCAACCCTTTCAGCAACATTAACAACTGGATCTCAAATATGCAGAATGTCAGAGGTCAACCGGCCTGATGACGGAGGTCTATTTAATCTACTTCTCTGTCTTGCTGTGCAGCACTCTGAGGCCGAGGGTCTTGCCAAATAATTGCTATGAAGTCAGCTCACTGCTTGTGGCATAGGGTACCAGATGTGTCCCTCAGACCACTCATTACCTAGAGGGGCCCCAGCAAGGATCACTGCTGTCATTAGGGTAAATGGCTTTATCAGTGAGGCCTAATTACCACTCAGCACAATAACGATTTTGTATGTCATTACATAGGTGACCAATTAATTCTGATGTAAGTTCCATTGATTCCCAACACACTATGCCCCTGTGCTCAGTCTGCAATTTGTTCCTTGTGTAGCAGGGCCTTTTGACCAACTCCACCTAACCCATACTCCACCCACCCCAGTTTTGATGAACTGCGGAATTACAAAGCCCAAGCTCAGTATCCGTATTTAAAATCATCTCCATGGTTTCAGTGTCTACCCATCACAAACTCATGGGTCTGGATTTAATTTCGAATCAGTGTTTGATGTAGTACATATAACATATCGAGAATATAAATGTTCCAAGCAAATGAGTGGGGAAAGTTTAACAATATGCAGCTCAGACGGCAATGGCACTTTCAAAGGGAAAACATGATACTAATAAGCATTCCAGACATGTACTGGTGATGTATAACATCTAAATGAAAGTTCTTAGTACAGTGCCCAGCCTGTATATACTTAGTAGGTGCCCAAGAAAGTTTATTAAATCTAAATCTGAACAACTTAGACATTAGGGAAATAGGAGCAAAGGAATCATCTTCTTCTGCTTCCAAATGTGTCTTCTCTACCTTTTTGCTGCTCAAAGCATGGTTCAGGGACCAGCACCATGCGCACCGGCTTGTTAAGTATGCGTAATTTTAGCAGATATACCAAATCAGAATCGGCATTTTAATACTGAACATTTTCACAGGTGATTAATGTACACATTAACATTTGAGAAGCATTTATCTAGACTTAATTAAGTGCAATTAAAAGGAAACAAATTAAGAATTGCAAAGCTGGTCCAGCCCAGGAAATGTCTACATAGGTACTTAACTCATGCTGATAACATCTAGTATTTTGATGGCCTCTGTACTTTATAGAAAACAGTCTACTGTCATTATCAGACCCCGTTTCTGAAAAGTAAATATACCATATAGGCTATTCTTTGCTAAGCCTGACTGATTTTTATCCAAATTCTCTGCTTCTTTCTTACCTAGTTGAAGTCAGTACTGCCCATTCAAGAATCTTAAGTGAGTTTCCTATCGTTGCTTCCTATTGGCTTAGAGTTTTATTACCCAAAATGATTTGATATCATTGCAAACTTGGACATTTTTCTGGGTAGTCTTATCTCCAAATTAATATTTTAATAAAAATACTGGTACCAGAGTTTACTCAAAGAGAGTCTACTGTTTGTTCATTCATTCAACAAATACCTGGGAAAGATCACTAGCTAGATATAAAATGACAAGTCACAGAGATCACAGTCGAGGACTGGAAATTCACAAGTAAACAGGTCCTTTGTAATCCAATGTGATAAGTGGTATTGTGTGGGAAGTATAAGGTTGGACACATTATATTGCCAATGCTTGACCAATTTCATATGGTTTGACTTCATCTGGGGAGAACCCAGCAATGTCAGGGAAGACTTCCCTAAAAAGGAATGATTAAGCTGGGAAATTAAGGGCAAGTAAAAGCTAGCCATGTGAAAAAGGACAATGAGAAAAATCTCTGCATACAAAGTAGTCTCTACTTAACTGTACTCTTTACTTCCTATCTCTAAGCTGACTTCCTGAACACTGATCAAGCCCTCTGTCTCATCACTTATTCTTTTAATGAGTAGTTTGTATGTTTTATGACAAAGTGTCACCATGTTTTAGAGACCACCTCTTTCCTGCTGATGACAGATACCTAGCCAATTTTTTAAATTGTCTGGGTAAATAAATATGTACAGAATTTTGTGTATACAGGTATATGTTTTAAAGACGATTTCAGGTTTAAGAGCTGTTTCTACAATGGATCGTGGAACACTACATGAAAAACTAATGAAGTACTGTATGATGACTAACATAACACAATTTTTAAAAAATAAATTAATTAATTAAAAAGAGCTGTTTCTAGCTACATGAAGGAGATATGTTTACGCACACACACTCACACACACACACACACACACACACGGATTGCAAAAACCATTCAAAATACCACAAGCTATACTTCCAGTAAAGAGATTTTCTCATCAGGGGTAAGAAAAAAAAAAAAACTTTGAAAATGTAATGAAAAGCTTGTGTTATTACTGTTTCCCAGTAGGAAATAACTGGTACCTTTTGTGAAAAGGAGGGGAAAATAGATGGCTCACTCTCTACTTTCTTAAGAAATTCTGAATATCTTTTGAGTGCAGTCAGTGCATTTAAATAAGGCCTACATTTAAAGAAATTTTAAGGGGCGCCTGGCTGGCTCAGTGGGTGGAGCACGCCACTCTGGATCTCGGGGTTGTAAGTTCCAGCCCTACGTTGGGTGTAGTGATTACTTAAAAATAAAGACTTTAAAAAAATAAAAAGATTTTAAGCACTGAAAAATGAAGTGCAGGTTTACTGAGGCTTTAATCAACATGTAATTTGACAACATATGCGTGTGAATGTGAGTGTGGGGGAGGGGAAGAGAAGAAGGGAGGGAGGGTGAGGGGAAGAAGTCTGGAGGTATTTTCATGTTCTAACACTTCTTAAATCGGTTTTTTCATGCTATACTCTCTACCATGAATGTGTTTCATTCCTTCGTTCGTCCAGCAAGTACGTACTCAGTGGCTACAATGTGCCTGTATTATGCCAGGATACAGCATCTGTTCTCTTGGAGTTTACATTACATACTAGTTGGGAAGACAGGTAATGAACAGATGAATAAACAGAATAGTTAAAGAATTTTAGAAAAACATCAAAAGGAAATGAACAAGTAATTGGGGGACGCTACCTTGAGAAAGAATGGGTAGGCAAGGTGCCTAGAAGAAGGTACCATTTCAACTGAGATCTGAAGAATGAGAATGAAGATACTCCAGGCAGAGAAAATTGCAAACACAAAACTCTTGAGATGGAAAAAGGTATCAAGGAACATAAATGAAGTTGATGGAGCTGGCTAGAGTACAGACGGCTAGTGGAAAGAGCAGTAAGAGATGAGATCAAAGAGGTAGTCGAAGGGCAGATCACATAAAGCTTTGTAAGCAAATATGACAGAAAGCCATGTAAGGGTTTGGGGGAGGGATTTAAAAATATCACTCTAGCTGCTGGTGGACGCATGGTGGTTTGGAATAAGGAGCCCCGTTAGTACTATATGGCAATAATACAGGCAAGACGTTTCTCTTCTGCTTTTCCACCTCATGTGTACAGAATACCTTTTCATGTCAAACACTGCAAATTCTACCATTTTGAATGAGGGCACAGCATTCTACTGTATGTCTACAAGAAAACTCAGCCAATTATTTCTCTATTGTTGGACGTATGAGCTATTTCCAATATTTTGCTATTATAATAGAATGAACACCAGTAACATCAATAATTGGGAGACATTATTCTGACTTGTGCTACTAGCTTCACCACATAGGATCAGTCTTGGGCATATTCTGTAGCATGCCTTATATCAGTGGTTGGCAAACTATGGCTTGCAGGCCCAATCTGGCCCCCCAGTTGTTTTTGTAAACAAAGTTGTGTTTGTTTTGTTTTGTTTTTGAAAGAGAGAGAGAGTGAGTAGGGGGGTGGTTGGAGGGGCAGAACGAGAGGGAAAGAGAGAATCTTAAGCAGGTTCCATTTCCAGTGCAGGGCCTGACACAGGGTTCAGTCTCATGACCCTGAGATCATGACCTGAGCCAAAATCAAGAGCGGACGCTTAACTGACTGAGCCACCTGGGTGCCCCCATAAATAAAGTTTTATTGGAACACACCTAGGCTCATTCATTTCTGCATCATCTATGGCTGCTCTTGCTCTGCAGTGGCAGATTTGAGTAATTACAACAGAAGCTATGTGGTCAGCAAGAACCTAATTACTATCTGGTCCTTCTACAGAAAAATTTTACTGATTCCTACTTTGAAGTATTAATTTATTAGGGTACCTACTGTGTGTCAGCCTTATGATGGATGCTTGGTAGACAGAGATGAATGAGACATTTTCTCTCCTTCCTCTCGGATAACCACCCAATTATCCAGACCTTGAGAAGATCTCCTAGCTTCCTTCTCCATGTGCCCGTTTGAAATTAGTGAGGATATAGAAAACTTGAACACCATCAAATAACTTGACCTTGCTCAGGGAGCATTCTACAATGCTAATCATACTCGGCCTTATCATATGCTCACTTGGGTACATTTTTTACCTCTTACCCCTGTATTGAAGCTTCTTTTTTTTTTTTAAGATTTTATTTATTTATTTGACAGAGAGAGACAGCCAGCAAGAGAGGGAACACAAGCAGGGGGAGTGGGAGAGGAAGAAGCAGGCTCATAGCGGAGGAGCCTGATGTGGGGCTCGATCCCAGAATGCCGGGATCACGCCCTGAGCCGAAGGCAGACGCTTAACCGCTGTGCCACCCAGGCGCCCCTGAAGCTTCTTAAGAGAAGGGCTGGTACCATCTACATAAAGGAGATACTGGTCTGTAGTTTTGTAATGTCTTTATCTGGTTTTGTTATCAGGGTAATTCTGGCCTCATGAAATTAGTTGAGAAGTATTCTCTCCTATATTTTTTGAAAGAATTTGTGCAATTGGTCTTTTATCTTCCTTAGATATTTGATGTAATTCATCAATGAAACCAAGTGGGCTATGGTTTCTTTGTTGGAAGGTTTTATTTGCTTATTTTTTATTATGTTATGTTAGTTACCATATGGCACTTCATTCGTTTTCGATGTAGTGTTCCATGCTTCATTCTTTGTGTATAACACCCAGTGCTCATTGTACATGCCCTCCTTAATACCCATCACCATGCTAACACATCCCCCCACCCCCTCCCCTCTGACACCCTCAGTTTGTTTCCCGGAGTCCATAGTCTCTGATGGTTCATCTCCCCCTCTGATTCCCCCCCCCCTTCATTTTTCCTTTCCTTCTCCTAATGTCCTCCCTGCTATTCCTTATGTTCCACATATAAGTGAAATCATATGATAATTGTCTTTCTCTGCTTAGCTTATTTCCCCTCCAGTTCCATCCATGTCAATGCAAATGGGGGTATTCATCCTTTCTGATGGCTGAGTAGTATTCCATTGTGTATACAGACTACATCTTCTTTCTCCATTCGTCTGTTGAAGAGCATCTTGGCTCCTTCCACAGTTTGGCTGTTGCGGACAATGCTGCTATGAACACTGGGGTGCATGTGCCTCTTCTTTTCACTACATCTGTATCTTAGGGGTAAATACCCAGTAGTGCAATGGCTGGGTCATAGGGTAGCTCTACTTTCAACTTCTTCAGGAACCTCCATACTGTTTTTCAAAGTGGCTGTAACAACTTGCATTCCCACCAACAGTGTAAGAGGGATCCCATCTCTCCACATCCTCTCCAACATTTCTTGTGTCCTGCCTTGTTAATTTTTGCCATTTTAACTGGTGTAAGGTGGTATCTCAATGTGGTTTTGATTTGAATTTCCCTGGTGGCTAATGATGTTGAACATTTTTTTTCATGTGTCTGTTAGCCATTTCTTATGTCTTTATTGGAGAAGTGTCTGTTCATGTCTTCTGCCCATTTTTTGACTTTTTTGCTTTTTGGGTGTTGAGTTTGAGAAGCTCTTTATAGATCTTGGATACCAGCCCTTTATCTCTAATGTCATTTGTAAATATCTTTTCCCATTCTGTGGGTTGCCTCTTTGTGTTGGAAGGTTTTTAATTAGAACTTTAATTTCTTTAATGGATATAATGATATTCAGATTTTCTATTCCTTCTTGTGTCAAATTTGGTGATGTGTATCTTTCAGGGCATTTATCCATTTCATTTAAGTAAAATTATTGGTATATATTTGTCCCTATTATACTCTTGTTTTCCTTTTATTATCTGTAGGGTTTCTGGTGAGTCTCTACATTCATCCCTGATATAGAGAATTTGTGGTCTCTCTCTTTTTTTCTAAATTGGTCTGACCAAAAAAATAAAAGGAAAGAATAAAAAAAAACTCAGTCTGACTAGAGGCTGTATACAGACTACTTTTACTGATTTCTTCAAAGAAACAACTTTTGGTTTCATTAATTTTCTCCACTATTTGTCTTTGTATTTCATTGCCTTCTCCCTTGTCTTTATTATTTCCTTCCTACTACTTTGATAACTTCTTTTTTAGTTTCTTAAGATGGAAGCTGAGATCACTGATTTTGAAACTTTATTGTTTTCTAATGTATGCATTCATCATTACAAATTTCCTTCTAGGCACTGCTTTAATTTTTTCCCACAAATAGTGATATATTGTGTCTTTATTTTCATTCAGTTCAAATATTTTTTTTAATTTCCCTTGTGATTTCTTTGACTTATGGTTGTTTAGAAGTGTGTTGTTTGTTTCCAAATATTTGAATATTATAGTAATTTTCAATAAGTTTTTATTGATTTCTAATTCAATATTGTTGTGGGCAGAAAACATACCCTATATTGTCTCAATATTTTAAAAGTTATTTAGATTTGTTTCATGACCTAGAATATGGTCTACTGATGAAATCCCATGTGCCCTTGGAAGGAATATGTATGCTGCTGCTAATGGATATAGTAGCCTATACATTTCAGCAAGGTCAAGTTGTTTGTTCATGCTTTCTGTATTCTCATTGATTTCTTTCTACTTGTTTAGCCAGTTATTGAGAGAGCAATGTTAAAATCTCCAACTTAGATTATGCTCTTGTCTAATTCTCATTTCAGTTCTGTGAAGTTTGCTATGTAATTAGATGCATAAACTTTTATGACTGTTACATCTTCCTGAAAACTTGATCCTTTTATCATTACAAAATGTCCCTGTTTATCACTAGCAACGTTCCTTGTTCTGAAGTCTACTTTTTATTTAAAGATATTATTTACTTATTTAACAGAGAGAGAGAGAGAGAGAGAGAATGAGCACAAGCAGGGGGAATGGCAGACAGAGAGGGAGAAGCAGACTCCCCGTGGAGCAGGGAGCCTGATGTGGGGCTCAATCCCAGAACCCTGGGATCATGACCTGAGCCAAAGGCAGATGGATGCTTAACTGACTGAGCCAACCAGGCACCCCAGAAGTCTATATTTTTTGATGATAAATAGCTACTTGGGCTTTTTTAGGTGATTAATATTTACATGGCATATCTTTTTCCATTTTTTTAACTTTTAATCTGTGCAGGCATACTATTGTGTGTCTCCTATAGAGAACAGATGGTTGAGTCTGCCTTTTTTATTAGTTTGATAAAGTTTGCTTTTAAATTGGTATGTTTAGACTATTTAAATTTGATGCAATTATCTGTACGGTTGGGTTTAAATTTAACATACCAATATTTTTTCTATTTACCGTACTTGTTCATTCTCCCCCTTTCCCTCTTTTCCTGCTTTCTTTTGAATTGGAAGTTTTGTTTTTGTATTTTGGGGTTTTTGTTTTGTTTTGTTTTAGGATAGATTTATCTCCCCTGTTGGCTTATTAGTTTTATTTCTTGTTTATCTTTTTAATTGTTGCTCTGGGGTTTGCAATATGCATCTTTAACTTGCTACAATCTACTTTGAATATTAATATATCACTTCATGTATAATGTAAGAACCTTGCAACACCCCCCTAACTTTATGCCATTGTTTTCATACATTTTATTTCTATACATGTTACCTAAATCACAATACATTGCTATTTAATTTTTTTAAACACTCACGTATATTTTAAAAAATGAGAAGTTTTACAATTTCCAGCATTCTCTTTATTTCTTTGTGTAGATCTGAGTTTGCACAGGTGTTGTATTCCATCAGTCTGAAGAATACCTCTTGTAGTCAATTCTCTCAGTTTGCTGTTGGCCTGGGAAAAAAACCAGTCTAGATTGACAGGTGTGTGTGGTTTTTTCCTTTCAGCATTGTTTCTGAT
The DNA here is from genome assembly GCF_017311325.1 of Ursus maritimus. Taxonomy (NCBI): domain Eukaryota; kingdom Metazoa; phylum Chordata; class Mammalia; order Carnivora; family Ursidae; genus Ursus; species Ursus maritimus. The sequence goes on along the minus strand of NW_024423319.1, from coordinate 10,835,166 downwards.
GGAGAATCAGTGTTTATTTTTATCTTCATTTTTTGTATGTAATGGTTACTTTTTAAACTGTTTTTAACACTTTCTTTTTACTGCTAGTTGTGATGTGTCTTGGTGTGGTTACCTCATGGTTTTTTTCTGCTTGTGCTAGGTTAAACTTCTCATGTCTGTATGTTTATATTCTTCATCAAATTTGAAAGATATTTGGCCTTCATTTCTTCAAATGTTTTTCTGCACGCTCCTTCCCCTTCTGGAAATGTGATTATATATTTGCTTTATCTCTTGATACTGTCCCATGAATCACTGAAGTTCTGATCTTCTCAGTCATTTTTCTCTATGCTTCAGTTTATATAGTTTCTACTGCTACATCTTCAAGTTCAATGACATTTTCTTCTGCAGTGTTTCATATGCTCCTAAAATTATCCAGTGAGCATTTCATTACAGCTATTGTATCTTTCAGCTCTCGAAGTTCCATTTAGTTCCTGTATAGAGATTTGATCTCTTCTCATTATATGTTTTCCTTTACATTCTTTAACATGTTTATAATACCCATTTAAAAATCATTGTATACTAATTGCATCTGCCATTTCTGAGCCTAATTTTTTGGACTAACTTTTCCCCTAGTTATACATCACATTTTCCCAATTCTTTGAAGGCCTTTAATTTTTTATTGGTTGATGGATATTATAAAAGTTATCTTGTTGAGTGTCCACATTTTATTATCTTCCTTTACTGAGGAACTTGTTTTGGCAGGCAGTGATTTTACACATACATCAGCCTGATCATTTGATGGCTTTTTAAAAAAAACTTTAAGTGGAGTCCAGAGTAGTTTTAATTCTGGGACTATTTTAATTCTGCCATTAAGGTGTGATCCTTTTGGAGGTGAATTCACTTCCCTAAGGGCATGCTGAGCCACGGCTAAAGCTCAGGTGTGCCCTGACAAGAGCCCGTGCTCCTAACTAATATTGTGTCCAGAAATAAAGCTACTGAAGGGCTCAGGTGATGGCATCAGCAGTGATTCCTACTGGAGATCAGAGGGGCCATCAGTTTGAGCTGGGATGGTCAAATACCTTTCTAGGCAGGGGGTACTTGATCTGGCACTGGAGGGTAGCTAGAATTCAAACAGGCAGAGTAGACAGTTGAGAGTTTTCTAGGCAGGGAAAATTCCAGGGGCACAGCTGTAGAAATGGCAACGCTCAAGGCAGGACTGTTCCTGTGACAGTGACTTATCCAGCTGGGCTGGGCTGTGTAGAGTAGAAATAAGGCAAAACAGCAGTAATGAGGGCCAACTCTGTCACTCCTCAGTGATGAAAATTGGGGCATGAACAGTTTGGGGAAGCTTTATACTACTTAAAGATCCACCTGGATCCACAGGGTGGCTCCACAAAACCTTACTGGGCAAAGCTGAGCAATGCAGAGCCACCCAGCCTATTAACTGAACTGGAGCGACATCCAAGGGCTAATGAGAAACACATAATGTACCATTTCTAGTCCAGCTTTTTGTAAAGTAATAAATTGCTTTGAAAATACAGTACTTATGCAAATGTGGTATTACTATCAGTTACCACATTTGCATAGCCATCTGCTACATTTTCAGAGCTAAGCTCAGAAATCTTTCCATTCCAAGACTCTAGATAAGGCCTTGCAATATTTATCAGGTTATGTGCCACCTGCAGGCTTTGAGGATGGCCAAGAATCCACCCTATGACCATTGAATCAAAAACCATCTGGTCAAAAATGATTATTAATAGATTTTCAATTAATTAATGCATCTTCGGCTTAGACTTTGTGCACCATTTCTACTCAGCCATCTGCTAAATATGCATTATCCTAGCCTGGGAACTTCCTCTGGCTGTCATATACTAAGAGCCTAGCAAGGCGCAAACAGATTCACTCACTTTTTAATTCACGCACTCGATCAACCAACAACAAACATTTACGGAGTATCTATTATGTGTCAGACACACCTCTGGGAGCTGGAGATACAGATGTGAACAAGACAGACAAAAATCCCTGTCTTCACAGATCTTACATTCTAGTGGGGGAAATAGAAACAAATTGGTCTAAAATATGTCAGATAGTGATGGTGAATGAAAAAAGATAAAGCAGGACAGAGGGACAGAGTGTGACTGGAATGGTACTCCACATAGACGAGGCATGGAAAGCTTTTCTGATGAAATGACATTTAAGCAGGCCTGAAGGAAGTCAGAGAATGAACCATGCATGTGTCTGGGGGAGAGAGCTCCAGGCAGAGGGAACAGTAAGTGAAAAGTATCTGAAGGAGAAGCTTGCCTGGCACATTCAAAAAAGAGCAAGAAGACAATGTGTTTGGAACATAGTGAACAAGGAGGAAAGTGGGTGGAGCTCAAGTTAGAGAACAGGCAGCTACCTAATCGTATAGACTATGGTAAGAAGTTGTCTTTTACTCAGAGTGAGAGAAGAAGACACTAAAGGGTTTGAGCAATGGAATAAAACGTTACATCAGAGGTTCAGATTTAACTTCTTGGAATAGGGTATTGTTAAAAGTTCCTCAAATGATTCTAATGTGTGTTATGGTTGAGAATCATTGCTTAGCAGGATAACTATGTCTTCATTTTGAGAACAGATTTTGGGCAGAGGGAGCAAGGGTAGAAGCAGGAACGGCAGTTAGGAAGTTATTACAATAATCCAGGCAAAAGTTGATGATGGCTTGGATTGGGGTGATTTGAGAACAGTGGATCATGAGTGGCTCTGAGCGCCCCGCCATCTTGGCTGCTCTGTTCCTTTAGCCTTTCTTTCTCTATAGCTACAGCAACTGACCCCACCCCCATGCAGACTCACAGAATCATTTCCACCCAGTATGTGGGACTTCGGGAGTCTTGGTTAAACATTTCAGAGGCCTAAAAACATTCTCTAATACAATGACAAAATTCTAGAAATTGAGCTTCTTTCTTAGGGCTTCGCCTCCCAATCCAGATTAAACTAAAGTTCTGTGATCAAACACTCTGGTCTGCCTGGTATCTGGTTACCCAGTTTCTTCCACTCCAGGTCCGTCCTTACCCGACCTTCTTCCAAAGTCTAATTTTAATAATGAGTACCACTTTTTGAGCACTCACTCAGGGCTATGCACTGTCCTAAGTACCTTATATTAAAAATTCAATCCTCACCACAGACCTAGGAGGTGAGTGCTGTAATTATACCTGCTCAGCAGATAATATAACTGGCAAGTGGAGAGTTCAGTAACTTGCTCAAAGCCATACTCTTAAGCGTGAAGGCCAATATTTAAACCTAGGTCTGTATGACTCCAAAGACTGTGTGCTTCTAATCACTTAACCATCTGTGTTCAGACTTTACTGCTCCAGCTTCAGAGAGTGGCTGTATCTGGTTTCTAGGTTGCCCTTCAAGGTGGGGGTAACTCTCACTACATGTCCAGGAAGTTTGCCTTCTTCCAGAACAGTGAGATTTCAGTGTGTATCAGCTGGACATCTTCATTTCTTGTTGTGACATCTCCTTTTGCCCCTCTGGGGAGTTCAGTTTGTTCTTACTCTGGGAAGCCAGCAAATTCTTTTGGAAGGGACAGTGCCTCTTCCTCTTACTAGTGTTCTAATTTGCACCCTGGAGAATGTGAACTTCTAAAGGCCTTGGTAAAACCAAAACTCTGTAAGCACCTGAAGTATTTCAACATCTCTGACAAATGGAAGCAATGCTTTCCCCAAGGTTTACTCTTTTCCTCCCACAGTTTATGTATATAAAATGTGTGTGTGTGTATATATATATATATATAAAACACATATATATAGACATATAAATACACATAATCTATATGTATATATAATGTATATTCTTCTATATATATGGATACAGATATATAATGTATATTCTTGCACAGGTCTGCGCACATAGATTTCTTCATATTAACAATGCACAGCGCATTATATGATGGATTATCTGTTTGTAGCTGATAAAATGCATTTGAAAAGGTAGCTCCTTGATGTCTCCAAGTACCTAGGTGTGGGACAATGACCTTGGGTGGCTCCAGAACTAGTTGAGTGTATGACGATAGAGAATGCTGGAGTATGCAAGCTGAACACCACCAAATGATTTATTAAAAACTGCCCCAGAGACAAATTAAAATTGTTAATATAAAATATGAGCAAAGAAAAGTGATTGCAATATAAACTATTAAGAAGACTGGGAGAGGACCTAATTTGTGTCTGATATGCAGCATTAAAATGTAATGAATTTTGTAAAGCCTGGAGTTTACTGCAACTAGCTTTAAATATATAGAGAAATAATTCATCTTCCTGTGCAAAAAAGAAAAGAGTGCTCAGGTTGAATGCACATTGCGATGTTTGCTCAAAAAGCTGCTTTGTTTTCAGAGTACAGGTCTTTCACCTCTTTGGTTAAGTTTATTAGATATTTTATTATTTTTGGTGTATTTATAAGTGGGATTGTTTTAATTTCTCCTTCTACTGCTTCATTATTAGTATATGGAAATGCAGTGGATTTCTGTACATTGATTTTATGTCCTGTGACCTTACTGAATTCATTTATTAGTTCTAGTAAAGTTTTTTGGTGGCGTCTTCAGGGTTTTGTATATATAATATCATGTCATCTGCAAATACATCAAAATAAAAAGCTTCTGCACAACACAGGAAACAACCAACAAAACTAAAAGACAACCTAGGTAGTGGGAGAAGATATTTGCAAATGACATATCTGATAAAGGGTTAATATCTCCTATAATTCAACACCAAAAACCCCAAATAATTCAATTAAAAAATGGGCAGAAGACATGAACAGACATTTCTCCAAGGAAGACGTACATATGGTAACAGACCCATGAAAAGATGCTCAACATCACTAATCATCAGGGAAATTCAAATCTAAACCACAATGAGATATCACCTCACACCTGTCACAGTGGCTAAAATCAAAAACACAAGAAACAACAAGTGTTGGTGAGAATGTGGAGAAAAAGGAACCCTCTTGCACTGTTGGTAGGAATGCAAATTGGTGCGGCCACTGTAGAAAACAGTAGGAATGTTCCTCAAAAAATTAAAAATAGAATTACCATGTGATCCAGTAATTCCACTGCCAGGTATTTACCCGAAGAATAGGAAAACACTAATTTGGTATTTTTTTTACTAGTCTGAAGACATGAAACTAATTTCTTTTTTTTTTAAGATTTTATTTATTTGTCAGAGAGAGAGGGACAGCAAGTGTACAAACAGGAGCTCGAGAGTCAGGCAGGAGAAGCCGGCTCCCCACTGAGCAAGGAGCTCGATGTGGGATTCCATCCCAGGACCCTGGGATCATGACCTGACCCGAAGGCAGACGCTTAACCAACTGAGCCACTCAGGCATTCCATGAAAACACTAATTTGTAAAGATATATGCACCCCTATGTTTATGGCAGCATTATTTACAATAGCCAAATTATGGAAGCAGCCCAAGTGTCCATAGATGGATGAATGGATAAAGAAGATGTGATAAAGATATATGTGATATATATGGTATATATATATATATATATATATGTATAGGATATATATGTATATACACACAATGGAATACTATTCAGCCATAAAAAGAATGAAATCTTGCTATTTGCAACAACATGGATGGGTCTAGAGAGTATAATGCTAAGCAAAATAAGCCAGTCAGAGAAAGACAAATACCACATGATTTCATTCATATGTGGAATTTAAGAAACAAAGCAAATGAGCAAAGGGGGAAAAAGAGAGACAAACCAAGAAACAGACTCTTAACTCTAGAGAACAAACTGATGGTTACCAGAGGGGAGGGGGTAGGGTGGGGAATGGGTGAAATAGGGGAGGGGGATTAAGGAGGGCACTTGTCCTGATGAGCACAGGCTGATGTATGGAAGTGTGAATCACTATATTGTACACCTGAAACTAACATAACTGTACATTTACTGGGATTAAAAAAAAAGCTGCTTTGTGCTTTTTGTTCACAAGTAATGGTGGGTTTATTTTCTAATACTGCCAGTCAAAAATTCATCTGTGTGTCATCGGCCTAATAAAAGCCTTCAAGTATCAAACGGAATCTGTCACTGTAAAGGGCACCGAGGTGACACCTGAGGAGCCAGTGCTGGCGTTGGCTGGCTCCTGCTGCAGGTAACAGAGATGTATGGGGGGGGTGGGTTTGGAACTGGGTATCTCTCACGTTCCCTTTGTAAGTCAAGGAAACTGAATTTACTGGTTAAGGGCTTTTCCCTCTTCTGCTCTTCCCAGAAAACAATCTCCCAGTAAGCACTTGGCAAGCCTGAACCTGTGGCTGGGCCAAGTGTAATCATTTTGTCTCTGGCTGTTTACTTTCTATCTCATACCTGAAGATTCTCTGTTGTCATATCCCAGTGACATTGGGGATCCTGGAGGATGCTTTCCCCTAGCTTGGTAAGCTTCGTGGCTGCTTTCTTCCTATTTTCCATCACTCCCCTTCTTCCATACCCAAACCGGCAGTTGATGTGTGCTTAGCAGATGCAAATTCACTTCAAGATGGACCTGAAGTAAACAAAGCTGAAAAGAGCCAGCTTCTAACTGAAATGACATTTCTAGGAGTCGTAGAGGGATGACAGTGCCTTCCCGGCTTCCCTGGCAGGCGGATTAGCACGGCATTGAAACCGGTTTGAGAATCAGGCAGACCTATGTTCTCATAGGAACTGTACTATGCTTTTTGAGTTTTACTGAGAAACAATTGACATACATCACTGTATAAATTTAAGGTGTACATCATGGTGATCTGATTTACATATATTGTGAAATGATGACCACAGTAGGTTCAGTAAACGTCTGTTATCTCATATAGATAAAATAAAACAAAAAATTCCTCCTTGTGATGAGAACTCAGGAACTCCTCTCCTAACAACTTCCCTGTCATACGGCGGTGGTAACTACAGTCATCACGGTGTACACGATATCCCTTGTGCTTACCTTTGAGCTGCAAGTTTGGAACTGTACCATTTTAATAGCCAATTTACTCTGTAGAACTGTTGTAAGGATGAAATGAGATGATGCCTGTTAAGTGTTCAGTACGGTTCCTAGAATAGTAATAATAGCAATTACTACCCTGAATCATGCCGCTAAGGGCAGCCTCAGGAAGACTTTGCAGCACTGAGCACCAACGGTATGATAAACCAAGCATACTCTGTTCTCAAGTTTCTCACAGACTACCAGGGGAGATCACACTTGCACGCACGTATCTGGAATATAAGATAGATATTGGCCAAGTATTATATGAGGAAAACACAGGAAGAGCTAAGAAGGGAAGGGAAAGGAAAGGGAGGGGAGGGGAGGGAAAGGACAAGAAGAGATGGGAGGAAATGAGATGAGAAGAATAAAGGCAGTGAGCATCACTCACCAGAGAAAATTTCATGGAAGGGGCAGTTGTGGACCTGAGCTTTGAAGGGTGACTAATTGTCCGAGATGCTTTGTGGAAGAGAGGGCGAGATATTATGAATAAAGGAGGGGTAGGATGGCTCTAGACTATATCATTATATCATTGTTCTATCCCCCTCATAGTGTCTGGCACACAGTAGTCGCAGAGCCAGTATCTGGGGAAGGGATGAAAATAAGTGCAGGGCTTTGTGAGTAGAGAGGAGAGACTTGCAGGACATGAATTGTTACTCTGGATAGGTGAAGTGATGAGACGTGTTCCTGGGCACACAGCTCCATCTCCTCTGCCCAGGCCTTCAGAGCCTGTGGTCCTCCCCAACTAGGGCATTCCAAGATATATCCCCTTCTCACGGGGCTTCATTCACTTTGACGCTCCTCAGGATCCTGCTTTTTAGAAATGTAGTGGCCCGAATAATGGTCATCAATGGCTAAAATACTATCTTTGTTTCCCAAAGGTCCCGGGCTTTTCCCTGGTAGTATTTTGTAAGGCTCCATCACATGTTCTGAGGTCAAGGCTATGTCCATATGCTTAAGCGTTTTCTGTTTAAGAACAAACAATCCCAGAGTCCACAGTCTCTCATGGTTCATTCCCCCTTCTGTTTACCCCCCTTTCATTCCTCCCCTCCCTCTCCCACCGATCCTCCTATCTCTCATGTTCCATATATGAGTGAAACCATATGATAATTGTCTTTCTCTGCTTGACTTATTTTGCTTAGCATTATCTCCTCCAGTCCCGTCCATGTTGCTGCAAATGTTGGGTAATCGTTCTTTCTGATGGCTGAGTAATATTCCATTGTATATATGGACCACATCTTCTTTATCCATTCATCTGTTGAAGGGCATCTTGGCTCCTTCCACAATTTAGCTATTGCGGACAATGCTGCTATGAACATTGGGGTGCATATGGCCCTTCTCTTCACTACGTCTGTATCTTTGGGGTAAATACCCAGTAGTGTAATTGCTGGATCATAGGGTTTCAGAGGGGAGGAGGTGGGGAATTGGGATAGGCCGGTGATGGGTATTAAGGAGGGCACATATTGCATGGTGCACTGGGTGTTATATGCAAGTAACGAATCATGGAACACTACATCAAAAACAAAGGATATACTGTATGGTGACTAATATAACAAAATAAATATTATTTTTTTAAAAAAAGAACAATCCGTGAAATTCAAATAACCAGGTCTCTTTTCTCTACCAACTGCCCAATCATGACATTTGTCTGCATTGTTGGTTGCTCCTCTTGTGAGAACTGCAGGACTTTGAAAATGGCCTAGACGTCATGTAGCTTTCAAACATATCTTCTTCATTTTACAAAGAAAGAAACTGAGGCTCAAAGAAGTAAAAAACCATTTGCCCAAATCATGTATCAAGGACTGGAGCTAGTACCCGTATATCACCCCTTCCTTTTCTTTGGTTCTTATATCATGTAATTGGAGTTACTAACATTTGTTTCATTCCTCTCATGAGAATTCCTACTCTTTTCCCAACCCAATTCTCACCTCTACCACGGGGACAATATGCAGGGAATTTTATCCCTAAAATGTTAGTTATGTTATCTGACATTTAACTTTCCAGTCTGAGAATATTAACAGCCCCCAGACTGTGGCTACCGGGGATGTGGATGATCATTTAAGCCCCCTGCTTGCCAAGAGGGCTTCAGAACGTGCTTCTCTAGAGACAATGAGTCTAGATAACAAATTTCTATATACCTGGGTTCAAGTTTAAACTGTGAAACTTAATCTCTAAATGACCTTAGGCAAGTTTAGCTGACTTCTGGATTCCTCAGTTTCCTTATCCATAAAATGGGGACGATGAAAATTTATACAAAGGATTGTCTTCAGAATTAAATATAATAATGCATGTAGAGAGTTTAACAGATGGAGAGGAAGCCTCATCTGTACCTGATACAGACAATTTAGATGATGAGATTTGGATCTTTTAGCTGATGAGATTTAAATGAGATTTTGGATTTGAGCTGATGAGATGATCAGATTTAGATTTAGATGGTGTGACTTTGGACTTTGAGCTGTTGCTATAATGGGATGAGACTCTCGAGAACACTGAATGTATTTCACACTTAGAAGGGATGTGAGTCATTGGAGGGCAGAGGGCAGGCTATGGTCGGCAAAATTCTAAAATGGCCTCCAATCTTCCCAACCCCTTGGTGTACAATCCCTTCTCTTGCACGTGGGCAGAATCTGTGAATTTGATGCATATCGCATCTGTGATTACATTATGTCGTGTGGTAAAGATGAAGGGGCTTTGCAGATGTAATTAAGATCCCTAATCAATTTGACTTTGAGTTAATCAAAAGGAGATTATTCTAGGTGGATCTGATATAATCAGGGGAGCCTTTTAAAGGAGAGTATAGGGATCAGAGGCAGAAGTCTCTCTCCTGCTGGCCTTAAAAAAGCAAGCTACAAGGAGATGAATTCTGCCAACAACTACATATAGGTTTGGAAGAGGACTCCAAGCCTCAGATGAGGCTGCAGCCCCGGTGACACCCTGACTGTAGCTTGAGACTCTGAGCAAAGGATCCAGTTAAGCCATTCCTAGACTCAAGACCCATAGAACTGTGAGATAACAAGTGGGTATTGTTTTTCAGCAACTAAGTTTGTGGTAATCTATTATACATCATAGGTGCTTAATAAATGACAGTTCCCTTCTAGCACTTACTTGGATGTCTGAGTGCTTGACACTTATTACTTCTATATTCCGTGTCATGGATTTTTTTTCTTCTTGGCTCCCATGCGTATCTCAAAATGACTTTTCTTAAGTGTTCCTGGTGTCCATATACCCAGCCCTGCCCTGTCTGAACTCTACCTGGAGGTCATAGCATTCCCCCTGCTTCTCTGTCCCTGTAGCCACACCTACTAAAGGGGCTGGTGCTACTTATCCTTGAAAGACTCTTCTCTACATTTCTTGGTTCTTAGTTTGGTTGGCAATCTTTGGTGAGACCTCAGAGTCCCTTTGGCTGTTCCAGCATTAGGCAGCTCCAACTGAATGCCTTGGGGACCATATGTCCTCCACTCAGGGAGTTTTAGCTGCCATTGTTGACAGTGTCTTAATGGGCTTGTCGTGGAGGAGTGACAGCTCCTGAGGGTGCTGTCCTATTACTTCGATGCCTACTCCCTGGTGCGTCACAGTAATTAGTCAATCTTCCAAATGTTCCTCATGCTTTTGACTATGCCAGGCAGGCACAGAGGTACTCTGCTTGATCTCAGGCCTATGGGCAAAATCCAGGGCACGTCTGTGGGTGTGTTGGGCCATGGCCTCCCCTTAGCATCTTCAGGGGCATGCATAGCCTTGGACCTAAGCTGATGGTTGGATCTTTATTCCTCCAATGCGGGAGGCACCACGGACTATAAAGAGTACTATCTCCTTGGCTGGACTCACAGCTCCCTGAAGCAGGCTTATTACTGCACATGAAGAATCTGAGGCTCACTGGGGCTGACTGACTTGCTCAAGTGGCAGAGCCAGGTCAGTCAGACCCTAAACCCCATGTCCTTAACTGTTCGCCATACTGTATAACCTGCTCTCTTGGGTTATGGAAGACTTTGGCTCAGGCATTTAGAGACTTAGTTTCTGGTCCTGATACTGCCATTCTTTAATGTGTACGTTCGGCAAGTCCTGTTTGTTCCTCTGTGAATCTCAATTTTCCCATCAATAAAATGGGGGAAGGAAAGGGTACTGTTATGTGAAATGACCTTTTCAGTTCTGCCCTTCATAGACTTTATGAAATATACATTAGGGCCTGGAGTTTACCTGACTATATTGGAATATCATGCTTTGTCACTGTAATTGTTCAGGGACCCAAGGCCACTACTAATTTTAATTGATAGAATATGCTAATGAGACAACGAAAATTGATGGTTTATGTCAGGTTGTGATGTATCATTTCTTGTTCAATCAATACATATTTGCTTAATGCCTGTTCTGTCCAAAGCAATGGATTACATGCTATAAGGAATTCAGAGAAGTAGGAGAAATATCACCTGCCCTTCTGGAACTCAGTACTAATCAAGGATGTGGGAACCAACTGCTCATCTGTATTCTAAGACAGCTCTGTATAAGAAACATGGGGTACATAATACTGTAATCAGCCGGGCGAGTGGTCAGTGTCTTGCCTTGAGATTCCAGAGATCTAGATTCCAGACTCACCTTTGAGTCATCAACTCACTGTGTCACCACTGCAGGACACTTCTCCTCACTGGGTCTCACTTTCCTGAACAGGGAGAAGGCTGGGTCAGAGAATATTTGAGGGAATTTTCAGTGTCAGCATTATGATATTCTGTTAAGATGAGATCATTTCTAGTGGAGATGAATGAAAAGTCTTATTCAGTATTGGATTCTCAGAATCATTCCTAGGACGAAGGGTAGATGGAACAAGGAGAGCCAAACTGGGCCCCAATAGATGGAAAGAATATTAGTAAATGGTAAGGAGAAGTGAAAGAATTGCATTTCAGGTTAGACAAACAGCATGAGTACAGGCCTGGCAAATGGACTCTGAGACTGAGTTTGAAGGCTGGCAGGACACCCATACACAAGTAATCCAAAGTGCTGAGCCGAAGGTCGTGAGTGAGGTCTGACCTGGAGCTGAAGATGTGAAGTGTGTTAATAGAGAGGAGGTGATTAAAACTGTGGGAATGACTAAAATATTTGAGACAGAGTGTGTAGGTACAAAAAAGAGGACTGAAGACAGACATGTGGGGAACTATCAAATCTAAGGGCCGAAAGAGACTATTTTATTCCTGTTCAGTCTCTCAGTTCTTCCACACACACCCTATCCCTCTCTCTGCTCACTTTTTTATCCTCTGCTCACAAGCATGCCCCAAGCATCTCCATTTTTGAGGTAACGTTGTTTTTGACCACTCTTTCCATGTCCTTCCTCTTTCACCTAGGTACCTCTCCTCAGCCTCTCCATGTGTCATGTACTCGTCATTCCTCTGCATTATGGACTTCTGATCTAAGCAACTTCTAGAAACAAAATCACTGAGATCCTCAATGATCTCACATCACCAAATTCAGTATGATTTTTCTCAGGTCCTTCCTCCTTAACCTCTGAATATTTTGGTGCTATCGATCACCTGCTCTTTGTTTAAACCCCTGTGTCCTTGTATCTTGATTTCTTCTATTCTTCTCAAGACTACTTCAAAGAATGTGCAAATGTTGAGTGAGAAAGAGAGGTGGTAATGAGGAGATATAACCATCTGAAGAAATGGCAGATCTAAACTGGGATAGAAGAAATATCCTTATTTTTTAATATATTTATAGTAGTAGCCTTGGAAAATGTGGCAGTAAGCTTTGTCCTTAACTGACCCTAGCAATATGCGAACACAACATTCATGGACATAATCCACTCTTTCCTTTGTTTTACCTGTAACAAATTGTAAGGGCCTTCTTTCCCTTTCTTCTTCTGTCTTTCAACTTGGCAGGCATAAAGACTTAAAATCACAGGCAAGAAACATGAATAATCTCTCAGGGAAGAACAGGTTCCTTCAGAAATGTTTACACTGATATATTAAGAAGTTTGTATCATTTAGTGAGCGTACCATTCTCTTCCACAGCTTATTTTTGTCTGTTTCTTGAGAAGATATGCTAAGGAAAAGAGTCATCAGGTACCCCAATTTTCTCATAACCAAAGGAACAAGGGCATGGAGATAGAGGACTACCCTTGGACAAATAAGAGACATCTGTTCTTCTGAGAAGAGGTGAGTAGAGGTGCAGATACAAATTTATAAGGGTAAGGGCAGGAAGTTGAGAGTATTGTGTCTCAGAAAGGCTTTATTTGCTTAAAGGAAAAGGCGATGCCACATGTTAAGACATACTGAGGCAGGCATGGGGCTTCTGGTTCAATATGGTAGTCTGGGCATCTGGAAATGCCATGAAAATTATAGTAAAGCTATTGATAATTCAATAGGTATGAATGTCCAACAATTAGAGGACTAGCAGAGGGACCATCACTGGATGAGAAATAGCAGCAAATATCTAAAGGATAGACCACAGTTAGAAGAGAGGTGACTACTGGTGTGGGACAGAGGAAAATACAGCTGAGAATTTGTTCAGAGGCAGCTGCAGCTTCGGAGGAAACTGAGCTGCCTGCTGGGCCCACGGTAAGGCTCTGAACTGGGAGACGCCAGGGAATCCCTGCCTCATAACAGTTCTCTGTTCACTTTCCAAAGGCAAAGCCAACCAGGTGGTAAGCCACACATCCCATACGCCTAGAGTTTCCAGTCAGCTTTCCTATTGCTTAATTCTTCAATATGGATGGAAACCCAAAGATCACTGGCACATAACATGAACGAGAAAAAGCAAGATAAGTAGATCAAAAACAATAAGACTGATTGGGAGTTAAGATGGCGGAGGAGTAGGAGACCCCTTTTTCAGCCGGTCCCCGAGTCGAGCTGGATAGGTACCAGACCAGCCTAAACAACCACGGAATCAGCCTGAGACGCAGGAAGATACATCTGGATCTCTACAAATGAACATCTCCAGCGCTGAGTATTGAGGTACGAAGCGGGGAGCCATGAAACCGCGCACAGATATCGGAGGATAAACGGAAGGGGGAGGGAGCCGGCGCGTTAGGGCGCTGGGAAGCGGTAGCCACCTGCACGGGGGAGCGGGCGGGCTCGTGGTCGGCACCCGCAAAACAGCAGACTGAGACCGTGAGCCGGGTGCTCCCGCCACCAGGCATCTCGCGGAACACCGGAATCCCGGTGCGCTCACTGGATCCAGACTGAGACCGGGAGATCCGGGAGCGCGCGGGGCGGCTGGCGGCTGGCGGCGTTAGAAACACAAAGGACAGAGACGCGCCGGCCCTGGAAGTGAGGGCTGGGATGCCGGGTGTGGGGCGCACATCCCGGGACGCTGCAGGGTTGAGCAGCACCAACAGTAACAGAGTTAAAGTGGCCAGAACATTAGTAGAGAACGGGCCGCGATCCCTCTGTTCTGTGACAGAGGCTGAAATTCGGCCGCTGCTGCTCTGACTCTCAGAAGAGGCACAGCAAACCGCCAGGGAAAGCCGCCAGAGAACAAAAGCCTGGAAATACCGGCTCAGGGAGTGCCCATCCCCATCCCCCCTCGCAGGGGACGCGGAGACTCTACCCAAACAGGGCTGCCTGAGTATCGGCGCGGCAGGCCCCTCCCCCAGAAGGCAGGCTGAAAAATCAAGAAGCCCACA
>NW_024423319.1:10788424-10819012 GCF_017311325.1 Ursus maritimus | reverse complement strand
GCCAGGGAAAGCCGCCAGAGAACAAAAGCCTGGAAATACCGGCTCAGAGAGTGCCCATCCCCATCCCCCCTCGCAGGGGACACGGAGACTCTACCCAAACAGGGTTGCCTGAGTATTGGCGCGGCAGGCCCCTCCCCCAGAACACAGAAGGCAGGCTGAAAAATCAAGAAGCCCACAACCCGGGCGCCTGGGTGGCGCAGTCATTGAGCGCCTGCCTTCGGCTTAGGGCGTGATCCCGGCGTTCCGGAAAGGAGTCCCTCATCGGGCTCCTCCGCTGGGAGCCTGCTTCTTCCTCTCCCACTCCCCTGCTTCTGTTCCCTCTCTCGCTGGTTGGCTGCCACATAAATAAATAAATAAAATCTTTAAAGAAGAAGCCCACATCCCTAAGATCCCTATAAAACAAGGGGCACGGCCTGGGACCCAGTCAATAATTTGGGCTCTGGAAACCCCGCAACCTCTCTTCATCAGAATGACAAGAAGGAGAAGCCCCCCCCAGCAAAGAAAAGACAGTGATTCTGTGGCCTCTGCCACAGAAATAATGGATATGGATGTAACCAAATTATCAGAAATGGAATTCAGAGTAACGATGGTCAAAATGATGAGTAGAATTGAAAAAACTATTAACGAAAAGGTTACTGAGAATATAGAATCCCTAAGGACAGAAATGAGAGCGAATCTGACAGAAATTAAAAATTCTATGAGCCAAATGCAGGCAAAACTAGAGGCTCTGACGGCCAGGGTCGCAGAAGCAGAGGAACGGGTTAGTGAATTGGAGGATGGGTTAATAGAGGAAAAAATGAAAATAGAAGATGGTCTTAAAAAAATCCACGCCCACGAATGTAGGTTACGGGAGATTACTGACTCAATGAAACGATCCAATGTTAGAATCATCGGCATCCCCGAGGGGGTGGAGAAAAACAGAGGTCTAGAAGAGATATTTGAACAAATTGTAGCTGAAAACTTCCCTAATCTAGCAAGGGAAACAAACATTCGTGTCCAAGAGGCAGAGAGGACCCCTCCCAAGCTCAACCACGACAAACCTACGCCACGTCACGTCATAGTGCAATTCGCAAATATTAGATGCAAGGATACAGTATTGAAAGCGGCCAGGGCAAAGAAATTTCTCACGTACCAAGGCAAAAGCATCAGAATTACGTCAGACCTGTCTACACAGACCTGGAATGAGAGAAAGGGTTGGGGGAGCATATTTAAAGCTCTTTCAGAGAAAAACATGCAGCCAAGGATCCTTTATCCAGCAAGGCTGTCATTCAGAATTGATGGAGAAATAAAGACATTTCAGAATCGCCAGTCACTAACCAATTTTGTAACCACGAAACCAGCCCTACAGGAGATATTACGGGGGGTTCTATAAAAGTAAAAAGGCCCCAAGAGTGATACAGAACAGAAAGTCACAGCCAATACAAACAAAGACTTTACTGGCAACATGGCAACATTAAAATCATATCTCTCAGTAATCAGTCTTAATGTAAATGGTTTGAACCATCCCATAAAACGCCACAGGGTTGCAGATTGGATAAAAAGAAATGACCCATCCATTTGCTGTCTACAAGAGACTCATTTCGAACCCAAAGATGCATTCAGACTGAGAGTAAGGGGATGGAGTACCATCTTTCACGCAAATGGACCTCAAAAGAAAGCTGGGGTAGCAATTCTCATATCAGATAAATTGGATTTTAAACTACAGACTATAGTTAGAGATGCAGAAGGGCACTATATTATTCTTAAGGGAAGTATTCAACAAGTGGATATGACAATTATAAATATATATGCCCCCAACAGGGGAGCAGCAAGATACACAAGCCAACTCTTAACCAGAATAAAGAGACATATAAATAAAAATACATTAATAGTAGGGGACCTCAACACTCCACTCTCAGAAATAGACAGAACACCCTGGCAAAAACTAAGCAAAGAATCAAAGGCTTTGAATGCCATACTCGACGAGTTGGACCTCATAGATATATATAGAACACTACACCCCAGAACCAAAGAATACTCATTCTATTCTAATGCCCATGGAACATTCTCAAGAATAGACCATGTTCTGGGACACAAAACAGGTCTCAACCGATACCAAAAGATTGAAATTATCCCCTGCATATTCTCAGACCACAACGCTCTGAAATTGGAACTCAACCACAAGGAAAAATTTGGAAGAAACTCAAACACTTGGAGACTAAGAACCATCCTGCTCAGGAATGACTCGATAAACCAGGAAATCAAAAATCAAATTAAACAATTTATGGAGACCAATGAGAATGAAAATACAACAGTCCAAAACCTATGGGATACTGCAAAGGCAGTCCTAAGGGGGAAATACATAGCCATCCAAGCCTCACTCAAAAGAATAGAAAAATCTAAAATGCAGTTTTTATATTCTCACCTCAAGAAGCTGGAACAGCAACAGAGGGACAGGCCTAATCCACGCACGAGGAAGCAGTTGACCAAAATTAGAGCTGAAATCAATCAAGCAGAAACCAGAAGTACAGTAGAGCAGATCAACAGGACTAGAAGCTGGTTCTTTGAGAGAATCAATAAAATTGACAGACCACTGGCAAGACTTATCCAAAAGAAAAGAGAAAGGACCCAGATTATTAAAATTATGAATGAAAAAGGAGAGGTCACGACGAACACCATTGAAATTGGAAGGATTATTAGAAATTTTTATCAACAGCTATATGCCAATAAACTAAGCAATCTGGAAGAGATGGAATCCTTCCTGGAAACCTATAAACTACCAAGATTGAAACCGGAAGAAATTGATTCCTTAAACAGGCCAATTAATTATGAAGAAATTGAGTCAGTGATAAACAACCTTCCAAATAACAAAACTCCAGGCCCGGACGGTTTTCCTGGGGAATTCTACCAAACATTCAAAGAAGAAATAATACCTATTCTCCTAAAGCTATTTCAAAAAATAGAAACAGAAGGAAAGCTACCAAACTCATTCTATGAGGCCAATATTACCTTGATCCCCAAACCAGGCAAAGACCCCCTCAAAAAGGAGAATTACAGACCGATTTCCCTAATGAATATGGACGCCAAAATCCTCAACAAGATACTTGCTAATAGAATCCAACAGTACATTAAAAGGATTATCCATCACGATCAAGTGGGATTCATACCTGGGATGCAAGCGTGGTTCAATATTCGCAAATCAATCAGCGTGATACATCATATCAACAAGAAAAGACTCAGGAACCATATGATCCTCTCAATCGATGCCGAAAAAGCATTTGACAAAATACAGCATCCTTTCCTGATTAAAACCCTTCAGAGTGTAGGAATAGAAGGTACATTTCTCAATCTCATAAAAGCCATCTATGAAAAGCCTACTGCAAATATTATTCTCAATGGGGAAAAGCTGGAAGCCTTTCCCTTAAGATCAGGAACTCGACAAGGATGCCCACTCTCGCCACTATTATTCAACATAGTACTAGAAGTCCTTGCAACAGCAATCAGACGACAAAAAGGGATCAAAGGTATTCAAATTGGCAAAGAAGAAGTCAAAATGTCTCTCTTTGCAGATGACATGATACTCTATATGGAAAACCCAAAAGAAGCCACTCCCAAACTATTAGAAGTTATAGAGCAATTCAGTAACGTGGCGGGATACAAAATCAATGCTCAGAAATCAGTTGCATTTCTATACACGAATAACGAGACCGAAGAAAGAGAAATTAGGGAATCCATCCCATTTACAATAGCACCAAAAACCATACGTTACCTTGGAATTAACTTAACCAGAGACGTAAAGGACCTATATTCTAGAAACTATAAATCACTCTTGAAAGACATTGAGGAAGACATAAAAAGATGGAAAGATATTCCATGCTCATGGATTGGAAGAATTAACATAGTTAAAATGTCCATGCTACCCAGAGCAATCTACACTTTCAATGCTATCCCGATCAAAATACCGAGGACATTTTTCAAAGAACTGGAACAAATAGTCCTTAAATTTGTATGGAAACAGAAAAGGCCCCGAATCTCCAAGGAACTGTTGAAAAGGAAAAACAAAGCTGGGGGCATCACAATGCCGGATTTCGAGCTGTACTACAAAGCTGTGATCACAAAGACAGCATGGTACTGGCACAAAAACAGACACATAGACCAATGGAACAGAATAGAGAGCCCAGAAATGGACCCTCGGCTCTTTGGGCAACTAATATTTGATAAAGCAGGAAAAAACATCCGGTGGGAAAAAGACAGTCTCTTCAATAAATGGTGCTGGGAAAATTGGACAGCTACATGCAAAAGAATGAAACTTGACCACTCTCTCACACCATACACAAAAATAAACTCCAAATGGATGAAAGACCTCGATGTGAGACAGGAATCCATCAAAATTCTAGAGGAGAACATAGGCAGCAACCTCTACGACATCGGCCAAAGCAACCTTTTTCATGACACATCCCCAAAGGCAAGAGAAACAAAAGATAAAATGAATTTATGGGACTTCATCAAGATTAAAAGTTTCTGCACAGCCAAGGAAACAGTCAGAAAAACTAAGAGGCAGCCCACGGAATGGGAGAATATATTTGCAAATGACACTACAGATAAAGGACTGGTATCCAAGATCTACAAAGAACTTCTCAAACTCAATACACGAGAAACAAATAAACAAATCAAAAAATGGGCAGAAGATATGAACAGACACTTTTCCAATGAAGACATACAAATGGCTAACAGACACATGAAAAAATGTTCAAAATCATTAGCCATCAAGGAAATTCAAATCAAAACCACACTGAGATACCACCTTACGCCAGTTAGAATGGCAAAAATAGACAAGGCAAGAAACAACAATTGTTGGAGAGGATGTGGAGAAAGGGGATCCCTCCTACATTGTTGGTGGGAATGCAAGTTGGTACAGCCACTCTGGAAAACAGTGTGGAGGTCCCTTTAAAAGTTAAAAATTGAGCTACCCTATGATCCAGCCATTGCACTACTGGGTATTTACTCCAAAGATACAGACGTAGTGAAGAGAAGGGCCATATGCACCCCAATGTTCATAGCAGCAGTGTCCACAATAGCCAAATCGGCACCCCAATGTTCATAGCAGCATTGTCCACAATAGCTAAATCGTGGAAGGAGCCGAGATGCCCTTCAACAGATGACTGGATTAAGAAGTTGTGGTCCATATATACAATGGAATATTACTCAGCTATCAGAAAGAACGAGTTCTCAACATTTGCTGCAACATGGACGGCACTGGAGGAGATAATGCTAAGTGAAATAAGTCAAGCAGAGACAGACAACTATCATATGATTTCTCTCATCTGTGGAACATAAGAACTAGGAAGATCGGTAGGGGAAGAAAGGGATAAAGAAAGGGGGGTAATCAGAAGGGGGAATGAAACATGAGAGACTATGGACTATGAGAAACAAACTGAGGACCTCAGAGGGGAGGGGGGTGGGGGAATGGGATAGACTGGTGATGGGTAGTAAGGAGGGCACGTATTGCATGGTGCACTGGGTGTTATACGCAACTAATGAATCATCGAGCCTTACATCAGAAACCGGGGATGTACTGTATGGTGACTAACATAATATAATAAAAAATCATTAAAAAAAAAAACAATAAGACCAGTAAATAGATCATTCAGAAAACAAAATCTTCTGGTGTTCTATTGAAAAGAAATGGTCAGACAAAAAGGAAGCACTCCACAAAAGAAAATGCTTGTTAAAATACTGTGTTTAACAGAAGGATTAGAAGATAAAGTTGACACAATTTCCAAGGAAGTTGAATGCAAAACGACAAAGAGGATCATAACATACCAGCACCCAATTCTACAGGTGAGGAAATGGACATGTGGCGGCGAGGCCCCAGGTCACACGGCTACAAAGTAGTATGACTAGGATTTGAATCCAGACTTTGGCTCTATGCTAGCCTTCTATTGCTGCTGTCACAAATTGAACAGTACTCATACTTTACCTCACAGTTCTGAAGGTCAGAAGTCCAGGCAGGCTCAACTGGGTCTTTGCTTAAGGAAGGGCAAAAGTTTCTCTTGAGCCCACAGGGTCTTGATTGCCTTCAGCTCGGAATAATCGTCATGCCAAAGTGGCCCATCTTGGGGCCTTCTGCCCTCAGCCCCTACAGTTACATGGGTATATATGCATTTAAAATAAGTGCATATTATTGTAACCGAACAACAGTGCAATAAAGTTGATTTTTAAGAACTCACACCAGGAGGTCCAACAGCTGACTAATAATTTAAGAATAAGAGATTAGAGAAAATGGAAGGAAGCTGTCCCTGAACAAAAGTAGATGACAGGTTCCCAGAGTGGAAGGACACAAGTCTTCACATGAAAGGGGCCCATCTAATGCTCAAAAAAAAAAAAAAAGTGACAAATGATTTGCTTTCTCTCTTGCACACACATACATTACTGAAAAATTTCAGAACAGCAAGGATAAGGAGAAAATCCTAAAGACTCCCAGAGATACAGAATCAGTCACCTATAAAGGAATACGAATCAGACTGCCATCAGACTTCCCATAAACAACACTGGAAACTAGAATACAATAAAGAAATATACACAAAGCTATAAGGAAAACTTAGAATTTTATCTCACTGACACTATTCGTCAAAACCTGCAGTAGAATAAAGACTTTTTTCAGACATGAAAGGACTCAGAAAGTTCATCCTTGTAACTCCCTCTTTAAAGGCATTTCCTGCAGATGTAACCCAGCAAAATAAGAGAATAAATCATAAACGAAGATGTTAGATCCACCCTGGAAGAGCATCGTAGAAGAAGAAATCACTAGGATATCACCATAGGCCTGAAACATGACCAGTTTGTAGTTTGAGTTAGAGTGGGTGGCTAGAGTGTTCTCTAGAGATCCCCCCACAAACACACACACACACAGAAGGTCTCCATAGATGAAATCATATGACTGAAAATTCAAAAGGATCGCTAAGCTACTGAAGCAGTCCAGCCCCTATGGGCTCCCAAAATGGATTGGTTGTGGTTTCTTTTGAGTTCCACAGTGAGGAAAAGTTAGTGGTAATAGAATAAAAATTGAGCAGGACCAGAGAGAAGGCTAAGAGAAAGTCCAGAACAAAATATGGAAGAGGAGAATGCCAGGGAATCTCAGAAAGCCAACCACTTTATCTGTGAACACTACACCCAACAATATAAAATTAATTTCCCTTAAAAATGGACAACCAAGGGGTGCCTGGGTGGCTCAGTCAGTTAAGCATCCAACTCTTGATTTAGGCTCAGGTATGATCTCGGGGTCATGGGATCAAGCCCCGCACTGGGCTCTGTGCTCAGTGTGGAATCTGCTTAAGGTTCCCTCTCTCCGTCTCCCTCTGCCCTTTCCCTCCGCTTGTGCACACACAGTCTCTCTAAAATAAATAAATTAATCTTTTTTTTTTAAAAAAAAAAAGGACAACCAAAGTTTGTCAAGGCCAAATCTCATACAAAGTCATTATAAGAAAAAAGAAAATAAAAGGCATAACATTCCACGGACAATGAAAGCATCCCAGAAAGATCCGCCCACAAAACAGATCACCATCATAGCTTATGATTTCAAATGCACTGCCATGTATCAAGAAAACGATACAGTAAATGAAAGAACAACATCTATCAGCATTTAAAACATTCAGAAGGAGGTGACAGAACTCAGGAAAGAATTATAAATAAAAAAGAATCATTTGCAAAAGGGTCACTGGAAGGAATAAAAAGGAGTGAAAAAAACACAGGAGTGCCCTTTAAAATAAAGGATAAAAAGATGCTTTCTAATAACAGAAAGAAATGGAGATAAAATGGGTATGAGAGAAAATATATTGATTATAGACAAAGGATAATGAACATAGAAATAATAAGAGTTCCTCGAGAAGGTCAAAGGAACTGAACACTGAAAACCACAATTCAAAAAAATCTTCCTTGAATAAAAACATTTTTTGAAACTATATATTGAAAGTGCACACTGCATGTCTTAGAATATTGACCCCAAACCAACAACACCAAGGCACAGTCTAATAAAACTAATGGACTTTGAAGAAAGAGAAAAATCTCTTGGACATCTAGAAAACAGAGCATTTTATTTATAAATGAAAGAAAATTAGATTACCATCAGACTTTCTGCCAGAAGAAAAATGGAATAATATATTTAAGACATCTAGGAAAGAAAAGTAGGAGCCAAGAACTCGGTATCACCCAAACTGACTTTGAAGTATGAAGGGCCACAGGTTGTTACAACATGAAAGAAATCAGGCGATATTATTCCCGTAAGTCCTTCTTGAGGAATCTACCAGAAAATGAGCTTTGGACAACCAAGATAACTAGAGAGACATCAACTGGACTGGTGTGTAAACAAAATAATAAATAAAAGTAATTAATAAATGTTAAAGTTTATTGTAAAAATTAAAAAGAAATCAAACAATCAATCTATAGAAAAAGCATGGAAAATTTAAACATGGTTACCAAACACTTTATCAACCTTGACAATGGAAAAAGTAAAGGAACAAGCTGATACAAGCTGGAGGAAGAGGGTGAGGGAGATATTAAGATGAAGGGTACCAAATAAGAAGCCAAGGGATTTTGTTCACTGCCAATGGACCAACAAATGGAATAGGTTAATCATGCTATTCGAAGTTGCAGAGGTGATCAGCAGAGCTTGCCTTTCCATTATGGAAGTCGAAAGGGTTCCTGGAGACTCCTTCTGCCTACCCTTGTTTCAAATCCGGGGCAGCACATGACCTAAATGGAAACAACTGGGCTCTAAATCCAAGCACTTTCAATGTGAAGCAGAGCAATGTGAAGACAGAATGTACATGACTGGGGTTCATCCATGCAAATAGCAGCACTCTAAGCTCAAATTGTTTCTGCTCCGGTTCCTTCCACTTTCCTAGCCTTGTCTCCAGCCTCCCATGGCACCTGCAAGCTTCCCAATACCCTGTCAATAAAGTCCTTTGTTGCTGTTCTTTAAGTTACCATGATACTGTGATTTATAAGAAATATGTATTTGGTCAGATGAACAAAATAGATTTTTCATATGTATTTGGTCTTTGTCCATGGTTCCTGACTCACGGCTCCCCAAACCCTTGGAATTTGCTGAGCGATAAGAGCAATAGTGTATCTTTTGTCATAATATTTGGTCTCTTGCCCTCAGTTCCTGAAATTCCTTCAGAGCCATAATGGTGAAACAGGTGTCTTGTTATTCATAACGCTCCTTTCCACCACAGCCGGATATATGTTAATGAGGTGACTTTTTGAAAGCACCTAAGGATGGGGCTGGTTGCTAGGGAGCCAACCATGAATGGGGGATTGGAACTTTCAGTCCCACCCCCTGATTTCCGCCTGGAGGTTGAATCAATTACCAATGGCCAGTGATTTAGTCAATCATGCCTATGTAATGAAGCCTCCATAAACAGAGCGCTTCCAGGTTGGTGAACACGTGGAGTGGCTGGGAGAGTGGCACTCCTAGAGAGGGCATGTGAGCCCTTTCCCCAGACTTTGCCCTGTGTATCTCTCCCATCAGGCTGTTCCTGAGTTATATCCTTTTATAAACAACTGGTGATCTAGTAACATTTCTCAGAGTTCTGTGAGCCACTCTAGCAAATTAATTCAACCTAAGGTGGGGGTCACGGGAACCTATGATCTATAGACAGTCGGTCAGAAGCACGGTGATAACCTAGGCTCGTGACTGATGTCTGAAGTTGAGGGCAGTCTTACAGGACTGAACCTTTAATCTGTGGAATCTGAAGCTATCCCTGGGTAGATAGTGTCAGAATTGAGTTGAATTGTAGGAAACCCAGCTGGTGTCCAAAAATTGCTTGCTGGTATGGGGAACCCCCTTCCCTATATTGGAATTGGTTGTAGAACTCATTTTAATTACGGAGAGATTTTGGCACTGGTGGTAGTGATGGGGGCAGGGGTGAAGACAATAAAAGAATACCAATCCAGTGGATTTCAGAGTTCCTCCTGGTTCTCCTCTAGATTACTCAATTAACAGAGAAGATTGAGACAAAGGGAAGGAATGAGGCTTTCCCAAGTCATACAATGAATTTGTAATAGACATACCAACTTTATAAATGAACCAAAGAAAGTTGAATGGGAGAGAGATAATGACAGGAAATGTTTCTGGGCTTTCTGCATAGAGGGTGCTGAGTGTTAGGCCACTCCTATGGCAGGAAACGAGAAGTGCTGAGAGTTCTCCCTCTTTCCTAACCTACTTCCTTTCGGCCTACCAAGAGGCCTGAAATCCCAACAGACCTAGGCTTTGGAGTACTGCCAATCCCTGGCCCGGGCCATTCAGCCAACCTGCCGGAACACACTGAAGACAAGAAGATGCTAATTACTGGAGATTTGTTTTCATATGGAACATGAAACTTTCTCATTATCTGAGGATTTGCACCAGTTAAATTATACAGATTCTCAGTGATGACAGAACATGCTCATTGGATTGGGTTGTACAAATACTGCATAGACACCTTACCTCCTAATTAGCAGCAAAACAGAGACCAGAATGCATCAGTGAAAACCTGAAGGAAGGTCAGGAGGAATTCTGGAATTTCCTAGTTACATGATGGGAAGAAAGAAGTAGAAAGCAAACCCAGGCAAACACAGAGGTAGAAGCCCTGAGAAGGAAAGTGCTCTCAGGCTGTGCTTACAGCAAGATGAGGGACGTGAAGGAGATGGACAACTGTCAGTTGAGTGCCCACCTTGTGTCAGACTCTGTACATATGTGATCTCATTTGATTCTCCTAATCCTATGGGGAGGGGGATAAGAATTATTATTCCCAGTCTCAAAATGAGGAAATTTAGAGTCATAGAGCTAAACTGATCTCCCAAGTCAGAAGCAAGTCAGTGGCATGCCCAACTCCAAAGCCAACGCTGTTTCTAATATACCATTCCTGAATATAGCAGATGGCTAATACACAGGTATGGGTGGGTGTCCCACCATGGACTTGAAACCCCGAGGCTCATTTTCATCCCGGTCTCTGGTCCGCAGTGCAAAGGAAATGCTGAGTGAGGCTGTGTTTTTCGTACTCGTTTTAATCTAAAATGTTTGACAGGTATTAGATGCTGTGGAGGATAAAAAGCCATGGCAGGCCCTTTGAAAAATGTGGCTGTGTTATCTACTTAGTCGGAGCCTCTCTGAACATCAGAATTGCATTTCATCGAATATGGTAGGGGAGAGAAAGCAAGTGCAGACTTTCTCTCTGAATCGTTCCTGGGCCTTTACTATTCAGAGAAGATTGTTTGTTCTTGGGCTGGGCTAGGGAAGACGGATGGTCGTCACTGCTCCCTCTGGCTGCCTTGCTTCCTGGCTGAGGACATTGCATGTCTGAATAGAGTGTCTGTCTGTCTTATTTTTTCCCCAAAGCATTAGGCTTTGTATAATAGAAAATACAATAATCTTTCCCTAGTCACAGGGTTATGTTCCTAAGAGAGGGAGTGAATTCAGAATCTACAAAGAGACACAGAACACTATTGTAGAGGAGACCAACGCAAGGAAATTGGGGGGGGGGGCTACAGGGTTCTCTCCCCTCTGCTGATTTTGAGGGAAGATATGATGGCCCAGTCAGCCTCATTAGGGCTGGGAGTCTACATGGATTTACTCACGACTTTATGCCCAGCGCTTAGCACATGGACCTGGCACATGGTTGGCATTGGTAAGTATTTGTTCTACAGATGAAAGAATTTCCCGTCATATTGTAAGTTATACTAGATTATGAATTCCTTGAAGGCAGAGACAGTGTCTTATTTGTCTTTGGATGTCCTTCCCTAGCCTGGTACAGCATAGGCTCTTAATAAATATGTTGGATGAAAAAAGCCTTTTGCCAAAAAATCTAAGGCCAGCCCACTCCTCCACTAAATCTATCCGTTTACCACTTGCGCTCTCCCTGTTCTTCTGGACTCCACTTTGCTGCCCAGTGTCCTAAAACACCCTTTTCCTTTAGTAGTCTCCTAAGGGGCCAAACTTAACCCAGCACCTTCGTGAGAAATGAGAGTTTTCCCAACGAGGAGCTTTTCATCATTGGAGGATAAATGAAATTGCTGGAGGTCCATCTTTGCTATGCAGAGCAGGCTTGCAGATGGGAGAAATGCATACTGGATAAGAAAGTAGCTTTATTGAACACTGAAGTACACTCCCAACCTGACGGTTCTATTTCCATCTGATAGCCTGATTTGTGTGTCTGTGCTGTGCCATGTCCTTCAAAGGGTATTAGGGCTTGGGCTGGATGTGGCTACAACCTGGAACCACTAGTAACAATCGTATCACTGGTAACATTTCTAAACCAATGGTCACATTTTGCTCTGTGCAAATGGGGAATTTACACAGGGGTCTTGAATCAGCCTGGGAAAGGGGAAATGCATGGGTTAACTCTGTGTCTCACTGTTTTGTCTGTTAAATGTGCATAATAATATTTAAATCTCAAAGAATTTTTTAAAGAATAAAATAAAATATGTGACTGTATTAGTCAGAGTTCTCCAGAGAAAAAGAACCAATAGGATGAGCATATATAAAGAAACAGATTTGTTATAAGGAACTGGCTCGTGTAATTACGGAGGCTGGCAAGTCCGTTATCTGCAGTGTGGGCTGGCTGGAGACCCAGGAATGCCAATGCTGCAGATGAAATCCAAAGGTTGTCAGCTAGAAAATTCTCTCCTACAGGAGGGTCTATTCTCCCTGTTCTATTCAGGACTTCAGCTAATTGGGTGGGGCCCACCTGTATTAGAGAGGGAAATCTGCTTTACGCAGGGTCCACCAATGTAGATGTTAATTTCATCCAAAACACACTCACAGAAACACCCAGAATATTTGACCAAATATCTGGGCACCCTGTGGCCCAGTCAAGTTGAAATATAAAATTACCTTAACTCTAGGAAACAAACTGAGGGTTGCGGGAGGGTGGGGTAACTGCATGACGGGCATCAAGGAGGGCACGTGATGTGATGAGCACTGGGTGTGATATGCAACTGACGAATTACTGAACTCTAGGTCTGAAACTAATGATGTACTATATGTTGGCTGATTGAATTTTTAAAAAGTTGAAATATAAAAATGCTCAGCATCACTAGCCATCAGGGAAATACAAATCAAAACCACAATGAGATACCACCTTACACCAGTTAGAATGGCAAAAATTAACAAGACAGGAAACAACAAATGTTGGCGAGGATGTGGAGAAAGGGGATTCCTCTTACACTGTTGGTGGGAATGCAAGTTGGTACAGCCACTCTGGAAAACAATAATTTGGAGGTTCCTCGAGACATTAAAAGTAGAGCTACCCTATGACTCAGCAATTGCACTACTGGGTATTTACCCCAAAGATGCAGACGTAGTGAAGAGAAGGGCCATATGCACCCCAATGTTCATAGCAGCATTGTCCACAATAGCTGAATTGTGGAAGGACCCGAGATGCCCTTCAACAGACGAATGGATAAAGAAGATGTGGGAGCACAGAGCAGGGCAACCAAGTCTGAGCTGGCAACAGGAGAATCCATGCAAACTTTTTTTTCAGCCATCAGAAAGGATGAATGCCACCAGTTGCATCAACATGGATGGAACTGGAGGGGATTATGCTACGTGAAATAAGTCAAGCAGAGAAAGACAATTATCATATGGTTTCACTTATGTGTGGAACGTAAGGAATAGCATGGAGGACATTAGAAGGAAGGGAAAAATGAAGGGGGAGAAATCAGAGCGGGAGACGAACCATGAGAGACTATGGATTCTCGGAAATAAACTGAGGGCTTCAGAGGGGAGGAGGATGTGGGGATGGGTTAGCCCAGTGAGGGGTATTACAGAGGGCACATATTGCATGGAGCACTGGGTGTTATACGCAAACAATGAAGCATGGAACACTACATCAAAAACTGACGATGTACTGTATGATAACTAACATAATAAAAAAATATAAATAAAATGAATCACCACGGTGACAGAGCCAGGCATGCAGTAGATGCTCAACAAATGAGTTCTATTTTCTTTGCTTTTTAATGGTAACAATATAGTCCACATTGGTTAAAAGCAACCAAAAGGCTTATCTATTTAATGAGAACATAATTTAGGCAAATTATGGATAACTTAAGCTCCAAATGCCATTTTGCTCAATCTGAATGAAATTTCAAGTGAAATGTATGCATACACATACGATTCCAGTGTTCCTGTTTTGATGTGCAAACGATTAAGATTTTCGTGCAAAAAGAGGACTTCCAGTACCTAGAACTGAAAGAATTCTGACTTTGTCTTGTGTCTAAAAAGCGCATTAGCCCCAGAAAGAAGTGTAGGTGGGGGGAATCAGAAGCAGGCACAAGTGCCTCCCTTCCCTGTCAGAGAAGGAGGTCTGGCAAGCAAGTTTCCCCTGCATACTTCATACAGAAATGCCCTACCAGGCTGGGGCTGGGGACTGGTAGCTTCCAAGGCGAATGCAGTCTCCTGCAAGCGCAGTGGTCCTGAACATGGGCTTCGGAGGAGGAGTGAGTCAGTCTGAAATCTCAGCTCTGCCATTCCCTAGCAGTGTAAACCTAAGCCAGTGTACTCGTCGGGGTTCTCCAGAGAAACGGAACCAATTAGACTGCATGTGTGTGAACGCACGCGTGTGCATGTGCACGCATGTAAGTTATTATAAGGAAGTGGCTCGTGTGATTATGGAGGCTGACAAGCCCCAAGATAGGCGGTCAGCAAGCTGGAGACCCAAGAGAGTCTGTGGTGTAGTTCCAGTCCGAGTATGAAAGCCTGAGAACCAAGAAAGCCGAAGGTGTTGTTGCAGTTTGAAAGCCAACAGGTGGAGACCCAGGGAGATCCAGTGTTTCAGTTCGAATCTGAAGGCAGCAAAAGCCCTGTATCTCAGCCACAAGGCAGGCAGGCAGGCAGGCGGTGCTCCCGCGCACTCAGCCTTTTTTTTTTCCCCTTCAGTCCTTCAATGGGTTGGATGAGGCCACCCACCGGAGGGAGGATAATCTGCTTCAGTCTAATGATTCAAATGTTGATCTCACGTAGAAACACCCTCACAGACACCTAGAAAGCCGTCTGACCAAACATCGGCCACCGCTCGGTAGCCTAGTCGGGCTGGCACAGAATTCACCACCACAGCAAGCTAGGCCAACCCGAAGCCTGCTACTCTTCATCTGTAAATGGACGATAACGACAATTTTCTCCGAGTCGGTGTGAGATTTAAGGAGATGAAACATGCGAAAGAACAACTTGCGCACGGTAGATGTGTGCGTATGTGCGCGCGCATGCGCACGTGTTGCAGTCCCAGCTTTCTCTAAGGTTCGGGGGGAGTTGCCGGCTTTAGGGAAACAAAGAGTGGCAGATGTCAATATTAGTTGTGGGGTTGGTTTTCCAGAGCTGGTAGAGCAAATTCAGTACAAGAAAGACTTCTGGAAAAATCGTTCCCTTTTTATATCTTTACTGGGACTAGGATGTCAGAAACCCGAGAACGTCTGCATTAGAAGAATACTCTCTATCACACCCACTGCTTAAAAAAAAAAAGGAAATGAACCCTCTTACACTATTGGTGGGAATGCAGGCTGGTGCAGCCACTCTGGAAAAGTGTGGAGGTTCCTCAAAAAGTTGAAAATAGAGCTACCCTATGACTCAGCAATTACACTACTGGGTATTTACCCCAAAGATACAGACGTAGTAAAGAGAAGGGCCATATGCACCCCAATGTTCATAGCAGCATTGTCCACAATAGCCAAACTGTGGAAGCAGCCGAGATGCCCTTCAACAGATGACTGGATAAAGAAGATGTGGTTCATATATATACAATGGAATAGTACTCAGCCATCAGAAAGGATGAATAGCCACCATTTGCATCGACATGGATGGAACTGGAGGGGATTATGCTAAGTGAAATAAGTCAAGCAGAGAAAGACAAATTATCATATGGTTTCACTTATATGTGGAACATAAGGAACAGCATGGAGGACATTAGGAGAAGGAAGGGAAAAACGAAGGGAGGAAATCAGAGGGGGAGATGAACCACGAGAGACTATGGATTCCGGGAAACAAACTGAGGGTTTTAGAGGGGAGTTGGGTGGGGGACTGGGATAGGCCGGTGATGGGTATTAAGGAGGGTACGTATTGCATGGAGCACTGGGTGTTATACGCAAACAACGAATCATGGAACATTGCATCAAAAACTAGGGATGTACTGTATGGTGTCTAACATAACATAATAAAAAATTTTTAAAAAATAGAAGTACATTTTATGGAAAAAAAGAAGGAAATGAATAAATATATACTTTCTTTTCCAAACACTTCTTGGATGACAAAAACTGTGCTGAGCACTTTCCATGGATTGTTCATTTAATTCGCCAAACCCCTTTGAGGTAGGTTCTTGCTTTGCAGAAGTATTTCTTCTTTTGCATTTTTATATGTGGGGCCCATAGAAATTAGTGACTTGCTCAAAGTCATACACGACTAACTAGTAAGTGGTAGAACCTGGATATGAACTCGGGCCAGTCTGATGGCATGAGCCTCCTCTAGGAAAGTTTGCATGGATTCTCCTGTTGCCAGCTCAGACTTGGTTGCCCTGCTCTGTGCTCCCACAAGCCCCCTGCGCCCCTCGCAAGCCCCGCACTTGTGGCACGCTACTGTATGTTTTCATCTGTATCTCTGACTTACTCTACTGTGAAGCCCTTGAGGGCAGGGATGCTTCTGTTCACCAGCAACTCTCCGGAATTCTTTGTAAACGCACATTGAATAGACAAATGGACCCAGGCAAATTACAAGCCACGGTTCCCTATTTCCAACCTGGAGGAGTGTGTGGGTGTGTTCGGGCTTCTGCCCTGGGCTGCTGCGATTCTGATTCATAGTTCATACTTCTAGCCCCAAATGCCCACGAGCTGTAAAGATCCCTCATTTGCTCATTACTTGCCTGCATTTCCCTGCCCTCTGCCAATAACAAGTCCCTTTCACATTCCAAAGATCCTTTTTAATAGGGAAAAGTTTCTTTGAACCAAGCTGAACCCATTTTCCTGTTATCAGCCTGGTCTCCTTCTATCTTTCCCTCTTGTAATTTTTATTTGTCCCCTGGAACTCATTTAAACAATTAGTCTCCAGGCTCGTTGTTAGCCATTTATGTTTGGTATGCTGGCTTGATCTGGGTTTGCTCTGAAAAACATTCCGTATTGATTTTAAAATGTAGGGCTGCCGTTTGCCCCATTTATCAACTCCGTCAGGTACAAAAATGCTTTCTTCCTGTCAGGGCAGATTAATAACTAGCAAGCTTTCCAACAGGTGTAAAATGGGCCCTACCTCGCTGACAATGCATTATCTTTTGGCTTTTGTTTTGACTTATTTTTTACTCTCAGTGAATTAATTATTTGTAATTAAATCTTCACATCCAACCACTGAATGATGGACATATGCATTCTTCGGCATTTTCTCTGCACAGAACCTGGTGCCCTCTGCTCAGAATCTGTAAACACTACTTTAATGCTGATTTTTTTTTTTCTCTTGGCGGGGAGGGGAGTAGAAGGGAGACAACCGTTAATTTCCATGAAATATCACAGGAAGAGGGATGCTGGAAATTTGATATTTTACATTTTATTTATAACCCCCCAACTTAGATTTCATGACTTCGAGTGAAATAAACTCAGAAAGATGGCTCTCCACAGGAGGGGGGTTATATCCTAAATTGGGACACTAGGTTATGTTTGGCAATTAACTTCTTTTCCTCCATTCTCTCGAGAGGACTTGAAATCCCTGAGACTCCCTGAAGAAACTGTGGCCAACAGGTTTTGCATTATTTAGGAAGGTGATTACCAATGGCCTGTCGGCCTGAAGGTCATCTAGAATGCCAAGTAATAAATCTTCAAAGCTTCCTCTTGCATCTTTCTCATGATGAATAAAAGCAGTCTTTTTGACACTTTATTTCCGAGCTCTTTTTCCCACCCCTCTTTTCTCTATCAAACTAGTCAAAGGCGAATTCTACGTCTTAGTCTTTTGGCTTTGAACACTGACGGAGGCCTTCAACTTTGGGTTGTTGGATGGAAGAGCAAAGCACTCTATGAGCCAACAGGGAGAAGCCTTCGATTTACTCCGGTGTATTGTACACAGTGTGTTTGTTGCAAGCTCCATCCACCGCGCCAGGCTGGAGGAGACGGCCGCTGGAGTGGGGTGAGGAGGCAGGCACGGGGTGGGGGGGTGCTGAGGCTAAGTGAAGCAGTTCTGTGGCCAGCCGCCGTCGGGACGTGGGGCCTGGGCGGGCGGCCCCGTCAGGGCAGCGGGAACAGGCACGGGCTGTCGCCTCTCAGTTGTCTGAGATGTAAACCGTACAGTCTGAAAAAGTCAGGCTGCTTGCTCTGAGGTCCTCTGTCTCCACCAGTGCTGACGCCTGAGCTGACCGTCCCCCTGCTCAAATGCCTCGACAATCTGGCAGGGAGCCTGCAAAAGGCCTTGAGCTCAGTGTTGGGGTTTTGGTGGGGACAGGCCGGCCATCACACAAATGCTGCTGTAGCTCTCAGCGGGGGGTGGGAATGATCTCGTTACACGGGGAGTGCTAGCTGAGCCAATACAACCGCACCGCTAATAACACTAGAACCCTGGTTCTCAAACTTTTTCCACTTCAGAACCCTGGCAGGGGAGGGGAGAACACAGATCCCAATGTCCCACCTTCATACATTCTCATTTAGCAGGTCTGCGGAGGCGGGGTGTATGTGTGTCCAGGAATCTACGTTCTTAACAAGCTGTTGCCCAGGTGGTTCCTGGACCCTACTCTGAAAGAAGAAGGCCCAGAATGTTGGGGAAAGTTCTTGATGACCATCTGAGCAAAACCAGTATTTTACAGAGGAGGTAACTGAGGTCCGGAGAGGAAGGCTTGTCTGAGGTCACACAACGATGTAATACCCGAGCTAGAACTAGAAAGCATGGTCTCAGTATCACCCCCTTCATGCTTTGTCCCGAGGAGAAGGAGACAGAGTGAAGCTATGACTCTGTATTCTGTAGTTTTCAAAGTGGACGCAGCCTGGCCTAGGCCTGCGGTGATTCCCAAAGGGGTCTGTTGGCATTTTATAACGTGTGAGTGTCTAACACACCACAGGCCCCTGAGTATTAATGCCAGTAGCTCCCCTACCCTGAGTCATTCTGGCAACCCCAAATACCTGCACACATTTCCAGAGGTCCCTTGTGGTTGTGGGGAGACAGTGCTGCCTCCAGGTGAGAATCACTGGGGGGGGGGGAGGAGCTGTGGCTGATTACTCATCAAAGGAATTCTGATTTTGAGTTTTAACTTTGCCATGAACTTCCTGAGACCTAAGGAATATCCCTGGCCCAACTGCAGAGGCTCTGTCCCCGTTTCTTCAACTACACAATGGCGGCGGCGGTGGGGGGGGGGGAGCCAGAAAGATCTCTTAGGACCCTCCCAGCTGACTCTGTAAATCTGAGGTGCTGGCGGAGTACAGAGAGGGTGCTGTAGTCGGCACAGGCCAGGGATAATACTAGCAGGAAATGGAGCCATTTCCAAAGGAGACCAACGATCCTTTGCCTTTAAGAGAACATGACTTGGTTGTGTTCATCCTGTCAGCTCTGGGTTGATGGCAACAAAGAGCCTCAGTGTCCAGAGGTGATGTGGACCCCATCACCATTAATTCAAGATGGTTAGTTCCTGTAACCCCGAGCCAGACTGCAGGGGTGTCCGCTACCTCGGCTTCTTTGGGAAACTGGACAGGCTGTGCTGGCTGTTTGGAGAAGCAGCCGCAGTTCCCTGGCACATCATGGGGGCACTCTGTTTTATTTAGGGGGAGAGGAAAGGGCACTCAGGGATAGTGTGCGTGTGCGGTGGGGGGAGCTCCGTAGCCCTCCCCCGACTTTCAGTACGGGAACCTCTATCCCAGTCTGCAGCCACCTTTTGCATTCGCAGACGCCTCCAAGCCAGCACTCTTGGGTGAAACAATGGCCGACTAGCGTTCTTTCAAAAGAACATAGAGCTTTTTGCCTCTCAGAACTGCAGTTTGGCTCCTTTGGGGGAAAGGCATCAGATTAATTTCTAGGAGAGGAACATGATTAATGAAAATAATAAGCTGGTTTAATTATCTTTTCATCTACCAGTTACTGCCTTCTCAAAGGGCTCTGCAGCAAAGCTGTTGACCAGAGTGGTTATTTACTCTCAGCTCGCTTCACAGTAGTTCATACTAGTTATGTTATGGTGGCTTTATTTTTCATTCATTTTCCCAGAACAGCAGTGTTGAAAGGGACTGACATTGAGTCCAATTTTCTTATTTTATAGCTGGGGAAACGGAGAGATCTATTGAAGGGAAGGATCTTGCTTAGGGTCATATAGCTAGTTAACGGTAGAGATAAAACTAGAACAGAGGTCTTCTGACTCCCAGTCCAGTGCTCTTTCCATACCTGACTCCCTCATGAAGGCTGCCTTTGTATAAAATGCCCAATTTAAATTCTGTTCCTAAAACTTCTAGACCAAAACATGCCAACAAAGCTCCCCTGCCCCCCATATCCGCAAATACATGCCAAATATTGTGCGGTGGCCAAACAGTCTCAACTAACAAAATCCCAAACTTATGTCCCTAAGGAAACCACCAAGAAGAAATTCCAGACAGAAGCACTTTTCTCCGGTAATGTGCTCATTTTTCATCTTGCTACCTGATCTAATGTTTGGGGATGTGGCTCCATTCTGCCTGAACCTAATTGCCGTAATGGTGCTAAAAGGAACCTTTAAGAGAGTGACAATCTCAACATTTCAAGGAGTCGCAGATGAGGTAGGGCTTTGTAGATGAAAGGCAAACCGTCTACCCACGTCTGTGAGTAGAGCTACTGAACTGACATTAGGTGAAATATCCCCAAGTAGATTTTCTCTTTTATCCCTTTAGAAACCTCAGGGCGTTGCTCAAGCATTGGAATTCTGGAAGACAGAGACAGACACGACTTTTGCACACATACCTGTCTTCACTCTGTGTGTCAAACTGCAGACCACTCTCCCGTTCGACTTCCTCTTCCAAAAGGCCCTAATTCTTTCTCAGGATATGACACCAACAGACATCCTGGGACAGAAACAAGGCTAGAAACAGAAAGATCGGTACACAGTCAGCTCCTGTGGCCAGCTCCATGCCTTACCAGTCTCCCAATCCTGATTCAGCAGTCTCTGTACTTGGCTCAAACTCCTGGGTCCCCTCTTAGCGAATGATATCACCATCCCCTTAGTTGCCCGAGTCAGAGGGTGGAAGGTCATTCTTGATTCTGCCCTCTGCCCTTACCTCCAGCCCATCACAAATGTGATGCAGTCTCTCTCCTTAATATCTCTGATTCTTCCACTTCCCTCTTTCTCTGAGCCAGCATCTGGTCTACAACAACCTCTTGTCCCAGGTCATGTGCTCAACGGGGGGAAATGGCGGTCAGTGAAGAGGACTAGAACATTGTCCTCAACGAGTTCAGGCATGTGTTCTAATTGGCCATTTATTCATTTGCCTCCTTCAATCGGCCATGAGCTTGGACCAAGAGAGCATGGACCAAGTCTAACTCGCCACTGTAGGTCTAGACCCTGGCAAGGTCCTTGGTGCATATTAGGCACTAAGCAAGTAAATGTCCATGGGAGAATATTCGACTCGTACAACTGTGTAGCAGCCATAGCACGGCTCTGCCCAAGCTTTCCTCCTTCCCATTCCTGACCTGTTTCTCCCAGTCATTCCAGCCCTTTGGGACACTCTTGTGCTCTCCTACCCATTTCCTTCATGTCCTATGCTCTGAGCTGGAGTTCTGGGCTGCGTCTCTTTCTCTGGAGAGCCTTCTCCAGCTGTTCTCCTCTCTCCAGGCAAATTGCTACTAGATTGTCCCCAGTGACCCAGCCTACAGGTAGAGCCCGTTGGGCTCAAGGCCTCTGGTGAGGCTGCAGGGTTGAACAGACGAGCTCTGAACAGACAAGGTCTAAAAGCTTGGCGATTCTTGCCCAAACGGGAAAATCCAGCCTCCAATAATCTTTAAGTCAAAAAACATCTTCCACTTGCACAAACTATATGTTCCCTAACACCATGAAGACAGTTTCTAGGCCAGGTAAATATTAACTTAAGACTTGGGCAAAATTTGCATGATCGAAAAGAATTGCCTAAAATAGTAATTGAGCAATGATCATATCACAGTGCTTCTACTTCTCTGATTCAAGGGAGGGAGGAGAGAGACGATG
Source organism: Ursus maritimus (assembly GCF_017311325.1). Taxonomy (NCBI): domain Eukaryota; kingdom Metazoa; phylum Chordata; class Mammalia; order Carnivora; family Ursidae; genus Ursus; species Ursus maritimus. The sequence continues at coordinate 10,796,885 of NW_024423319.1, read as the reverse complement.
TCTACTTCATGGGCTCCAAGAGGTGAAGGAGCTGAGGCTGTCTTTGTCTATCATGGTACTTCCAGTCCCTAGTGCATATGGCATCTCAATAAATGTTTCTTGAGCAAAGGATGAGAACCACACTAGGCCCTACGGGTTTACGCATCATGGCAACTGAATTCTTCATTCATAGAAAGTGGGTGGGAAAAGTCTTAGAGTACAACAAATTAAATCTCTTCATTGTACAAGTGAGAAGATACAGGTCAACAATGACTGAGAAACTTAGCTAAAATCACACAGCAAGTTAGTGGCAGAGCCTGGACTCAAATCAGGCTTCCCAGTCTCACTGTTCTTTCCCCAGCATCAAATCTCCCACCTCAGGCTTAAACCCAAACAAGAGTTCTCTATAAAGATTTATGAAAGTCAGGCCTCTTGGTCTGTGCTCAGATTGTGTATGTTTTGACGCATTTTTTAAAAGATTTATTTATTTATTTGAGAGAGAGAGAGCGAGAGAGCGAGCTCGTGGTGGGGAGGGGCAGAGGGATAGAACCCGAAGCAGACTCCCTGCTGAGCACAGAGCCCAGTGCGGGGCTGGATCTCAGGACCCATGAGATCATGACCTGAGCTGAAACCAAGAGTCAGTCACTTAACCAACTGAGCCACCCAAGCGCCCCTGTTTTGATGCATTTTTAGAAAGCACTGACATTAAACTTGTCAGAGAGCTGCTTCCCTTCACTCCCATCCACATTCCCCTATACAGCTAATTTTTTTCTTTTTGCAATAAAATCAACTTTTAAAGGGCTCTGTATTTTTAACACATAGAGGGGAAGCCTATCAAAGCCAGATGCACTAGATAACTACAGATAAATAAATCACTTGCTCTAGTGTCAGAAAATTCTGTTTGGTGCTGATTTAATAGATTTGGGGAAAAATAAGCAAGGAAATTCAATAATGAGGACCTGCTCTTTGCAATAAACTTGCCGGGAAACAGCCAAAAGTGAAAGGAATTCATTTAAGATGTAAGTGACATGATAACCGCCCGTCTGCCGGGAAGGCTTGAAGCTGCCCCAGCTTCACACGCAGCCCTTTGTCCTCTCCTGCCCTGGTCTCTATGTCACAAGGGTTCAGTGTCCTATTTCAGGTGTAACATTTCCATCTATGCAGAAGAGCATTCCTGTCACCATCCTGGCTTCCTTGCAGAACTAGATCTGTGATGATGGGGCTTTTTACAAAATGCTTTCACATCTCTTATTTTGGTTTTTTTAGTTTATTCCCTTGACAATCCTGCAGAGTAGGTAGGGAAGGAGTTGTCACGCTGAAGAGATGAAATGATTGTGAGGGGTCACTGGGTTTGTCGGGGGGCAGAGGCAGGGACAGCAAGCCGGGCTTCAGACACACAGTCTAATCCTCTACGAATGCCATTTCACTACTGAAGGAGACACTATGCGAGGCAATTTTTTTCCTTGTTCTTTTTCACAAAATTTATGAGCTGATATGTTCTAGGGGAAGCAATTAAAGGGTCACAGGTCAGCATCACTTTAGTTCAGTGTTGGCAGTATGGAGCCCTAAATGGAATAATGAGATAGATTTATACATTTCTCTCTTCTGGTTCATGATAGTGATGCCCAAAAATGTGGGCCTTGAGATGACATTTCCCAGGAAAGATCTAGAAACCAAAATTTTGGAAACAGGAACATGTTTCCATAGGCAACAAAATTCTAGTCATTTTATGCTACATACCAGGGGTTGGCAAACTATGGCCCACAGGCCAAATCTGGCCACTCGCTATTTTTTTTTTAAATAAAGCTTTATTGGCACCCAGCCACAGCCATTCATTTCTGGACGTTTTAGGGTCACTTTCACACAACAGCAGCATGACTGAATTGTTGTAGCAGAGATGGCTGTCAAAGCCTAAATTATTCACCCTCTGGCCCTTTACAAAAAATGCCTGAAATCAAACACTAACCCCACTCATGAGGAAAGGTTCCTTTTGTCAGGATCAGGAAGTTCCATCCAGGACAGAAATTGCTGGGGGCTTGAAAGAGACTCCACATTGCTGAAAATCCCTGAGTGGGTTTATGGGAATGCGTATTGGGCCTGGGATGGGCACAAACATTTTTTCTTGCCATTCTTTATGAAATCAGTCTTGAGTCCTCGTTTTTACCGTGAAAAGACCTGGCAGGACTCTCTTTGTTACCCGTAATATATCAACCCAGTGCCAGAGGGTTAAAGGACAATGACATCAATAGCCTGCACCAGACACTGCAGAGATTAGGGATGCGTCTTCCCCTTCAGTGCCCTGTTTTCAACTTGCGCTTTCATGCAGGGCCACCAACAGATGATGTGTAAGGGATCTAGCTTCCTGGGATCTTCTGAAGTTCATGCACGTACAAAGATCTGGGCTAATTCAGGGCAACACTGGCCTCAAAGAGGACTTTTTTGCCAGGGTCCCCAAGTAGCAGTTCCCATGCACTGGGATCCATTTCATGGGCCTGGACATCAGAGTTAACAAGGAGAATTAGGAAGCTCACTTTCCTCTTCTAGGAAATCGCTGCTTCCTTTCCAAAAGCCTTCACAGGGGCTTGCAAAAGGAAGCTCCACGTACAGCTTCAGAAAGCTAGATTGGGTTGTGGCTGAAGGCAGGGGAGGCCAGCACGCAGTATCAGCCAGGGCGCCCACCAGGAGCCCTAGGTTTTTGCTCTACCTCAGCCCTCTCATTGCCTCCTCTTACTGTATTCAGTTGCTAGGGCTAAACACCACAAACTGGGTGGCTTCGCCCACGGAAGTTTATTCACCTATGGGCAAGGGTGGTACCCTCCGAGGCCTGCGAGGAGAACTCTATTCCATGCCTCTCTGCTAGTTTGTGGCGGTTTGCTGGCAATCACTCCCATCTGCCTTCATGGTCCCATGACATTCTCCCTCTGTGTGTGTCTATGTCCAAATGTCCCCTTGTGTAAGGATACCAGTCATATTGGATTCAGGTCCACCTTACTGCAGTGTGACCTCACATAGTAATTATATCTGCAGAGACTCTATTTACACATAAGGTGACATTCCAAAGTACTGGGGTTAGGACTTCAACATATGAATGGCGGGCACGATTCAACCCCAGACACCTACCCACCAGCTCTCATCCACCCTTCCTCCACTCCCACCAAGCTGAAGAGAGCAGGCCTGGCAAGGGTTCGTTCCTTTGTCCAAAAGAATATGCATCAAGCTAGGTATTCTTGTAGGGCCTGGGGATTCAGCAGTGTAGACAACAGTTCCCACTGTCAAGGAGCTGACAATCCGTGGGAGAGATGGACAACATACAAAACAAGGAAATCCATATGATCAAATCAGATCATGATAAAGGCTACGAAGAAAAAGAACATGGGGCGAGGGGATAAATAGTGAAAGTGGCTGGCTAGGAAACAGTCCTAAGAGGGACTAGGAGATTGCTGAGAAGCACGGGGAACTGACTAGGTGACATTTGTCCTCATCAATTGGCTTAGATGTGAATATTGATTCTAATTCACCTCTTCTCTGTCTGCTGAACTCTTACGTCTCTTCAAATCAGTACCATACCACTGAGTGCTCAACTATGTTCTCCCCAGCATTCCTGATGATTATTTCTCCCATGCCAGTCCCTTCCACTGGGCTGTTGGCTCCTTGAAGGCAGGGTTCCTGTCTCACACTTCTTTTATAATGGTCTCACTCTTAGTGCAGTGCTGAACCAGGTAGCAGTTTCTCCATAATACTGGTGTATTAAATGATTTACAGAGAAAAACAAAGTTCCTCTATTTTTTATAGGAGATAGTGACTAGAGCAGAACTCCTAAACTTATTAATCCTATCTTGAGAGCAGAAGGTACCCTCTGTCTACTGGGAGAACCAACTGATCAAATAGCATCATCCGAATACTGTTTCAGGGGACCCAGGATTCCCCCATGGTACAGTTGATAAGACCACATGGCCTGAGAGACAGTATAGCAAAGTGGCCGAGGGATTGGCTTTGGGATCAAATCCCAGCTCTGTAACTTCAGAGATGTGTGACCCTGAGCAAGTAACTTTCCTTGTCCACATCTCCGCATTCTCATCCATAAAATCAAGAATAAAAGTAGCACCCACCTAATAGGATTTTATGACAATCAAATCAACTAATATAAAGCACGTGGCACGGTGTCTGGCATACGATAAGGACAGATAAATGTTAGCATGAGTTATTCAAAGTGCTTAACAGACAACTGGTTGAGCCACTGAATCATCGGCCCTTGAAACTACACAGGCTGGATATCCGGAGGTAGTTCAGCCGCTGGGCGAGGTAGCACACCTCGGGGACTTTTTGGAAAGACGCTGTCACAGTTTAGGTGGCAGGTTGTAGTTGTGGCTGAGACTGTAGCAGGAACTGTTGTGTGGGATGGGGACTGAACGTCCTCAACTTGATTTCCTCTGTGGCAGGTTTTGCCAACACGGACAATCCCCAACCATGCTGAAGGAGGGGTGAGCCTGCTGAAAGCCTCCCTGTTAGTAGGTGGTCTGCACGCATGCCAGCTATTGAGCCAGAGCTTGTTTCTGATTAAGCTGGGGTAAAGAGAAGCATGATAAATTATTTTCTAGGTTCCCATAGGGCTTATCAAAATGTATAAGGTAGGGCATGAGTACACCTGTTAATGTTTCTTACAAGCAAAGGAAGGGCAGCCCATGTGTGAATTAGCATATGGTTATTGGGCCACAGTTTTATGTCTCTCTGCCCTCTGCTTCTTACAGCAAGGAGAGGGGACCAAAGCTCACAATATATGACTAAAGGGCCTGAAGCAAAAGACCATGCCCAGATACTGCTTCTCTTTGTGTGGTCCCTCAAAAGGCATTGCAGCCTTCTGCCATGCTGGCCTCTGGACCACATTCTGCATCCAGATGGCTGGCAATCTAAGGGGCCTCTCCAGGAAAGCATGGCAGCCAGTCAACAGCATTTGTTTAAAGATAACTTGCTAACTTTATTTTAATCTCACTTTTCCCCTGGGGAAATCTATTTTAGTAATTTTATACATATTTTTGAAACAATCTCAAACTTACACAAAAGATTCAAATATGGTCAATGAAGTCCACAGAGCTTTTTTCTCCCCTGAGTCATTTGAGGGCAAGTTGCCATCCTGATGCCCCGCTGCATTACTATACTTCAGTATTTCCTATAAAGAAGGGCATTCTCCTATGTAACTGCAATGTAATCAGGGAATTAATGTGGCTACATAACTATAATCTAATCCTTAGATTCCACCCAGCTTCACCAATCATGTTGTCCCAATCATGTCCTTTATAGTAAAAGGATCCAGTTCGGAACCCTGTGTTATATTTAGTTGATATGTCGTTCTAGTCTCCTTCCTAGACAGTCCCTCGGCCTTTCTTTGACTTTGTAGATCTTGACACTTGGATACTTCCAGCTAGCTACTTTATAGAATGCCCTTCCATTTGAGTTTGCCTGATGTTTCCTCATGATTAGCTCCAGGTTGTGCTCCTACCGTAGCAATACCACACGAGTGATGCTGTGTTCTTCTCATCGCATCCTATCAGGGAGTTCCAGAAGAGACAAATTTTAGGGTTAGCCGTCACAGTGAGCTCCTGAATCAGTTTCATCACACATTGTGACAAACACGCAGTTGCACTTGACTGTGGGCTCAGGATGCACAAAGTGATCATGACAGGTACTTGTGGTGGCTCCAGACTGAAATCTACACAAGTGTGGCCTTCGCCTACCTTGGTAGCTTGACCTCCTGTGACACCTACGGCCTTACAGGTATATACCCCCAGACTTGCCTTTCCTCCACATGCCCAGGAACACTTTCCCATCTCTGTGCCTTTGCCCATATGGTCCCCTTTGCACTTCATTGCCCCTCCATTCCTGCCCATGTCTCATGTCAAAAGCTGATTCATCCTCCCGGGGCCACTTCAAATGCGACACTGCACGTGAAGTTTTTCTCAACCCCCTCCCATCCCTAACTAGGAATTTCACCTTCCCTCTAGCATATTTTGCCTTTAAAATTTTTTAATAATCATATTATCCCTTATGCTAAAATTAGATAATAGACTGCAAGCTTTTTGTAGGCAGTCGTGTTCTGTTATCCATCTCTGTTTTGTCATTCATCCTGCCCCACCCTCCACCCATGCGCTGACCACTTAATGTAATGCTGTGTGTGTAGTACTAACAGCTAACATTTTCGTCTGCTAACTACGTACAGACACTGTTCTAAGTTGTCTGCGTGGATTATTTCATTTAGTGCTTATAACAGCTCCATAAATTAGGGGGCTATCATTGTTTCTATTTTATAGAAAGTAACTCAACAAGAATAGATAAAAAATAAATATCCATTGATGGCAAGAACCATTTCATGAACTCAAAAAATATTTAACAAAAAATTATTACACCACAATATCCTCAGGGCCCTCTAGTCTCTGATCTTGAAGGTAGTGTATCTAATTAGAAGATAAGATTCACTATTGGGCAGGAAAACTATAACTAAGCCATTGAAAAATGAAAGTCAGAGGCCAAGGAATTTCATTTGGAAATAGAGAAAAAAAGCAGGTGGTGAGTAGAAACCAAAGCACCGAAAGATAGGCAAGGCTGGAACACATGGATGCAAGCACCTCAGATCCACAGACAAATCCCAAGTACGAGAGACTAGCTCAGCAAAGAGCCCTATGGCGACACGGAGAATAGGACTGGTCCTTGGGGCGCAGTGGCTCCTTAGAGTTGCCCCACGAGTAGCACCTCCGAGGACCCCTTTGAACATAGAGGCCACGATAATCTCATACCCAGAGTTCACTCTCTATAGCTCTGTGTCCAGCCCTGGATGAGCTGGCTTTCTCAGTATACAAAGGCCAGACAGCCTGGATCAGGGATGCCTAAGATGCGGGAATTCTAGAGCAAGTGTCCTCCGGCAAGTCACCTTACCTGTGTGAGTCCCAATTTTCTCCTCTATAAAATAATGGGATTAATATCCACACTGCCTATCTTATCGTGACTGTAGAGCACATGTAATTGTTAACTTAGACCATTACTGGTATTTGTTCATTTCTCATATACACAAGCAGCAATTTCCTATGGTTCAAACAGGATGCAGACTGTGAGGTCTTCTTTATCAATGTACTCTCAGCATCAAGTACAGTGTCCGGCATCCAAAAAGGGGAGGCATCCACAAAACATTTTAACAGATTTATCGAGGTATAATTGACATACAATAAACTGCCCATAGTTCAATTCTACGAGCTGACAAGTTCTGATACGTATACACCCTCAAACTATCATCACAACCAAGATATAGTGAACCTAGCTACCACTTCCAAAAATTTCCTCCTCAAGAAATATTGGTTGGAGAAATAAGAAACATGTCCTACTGCTTTAGAGACTATAAAACACCAATACCAAAGGATTTTTGCTAAAGCCCATAAGAACACTTATTCCTCACCCCTATACCCGGGTGCAGGGCCCTGCAAAGGACAGCAGGCAAAGGAACCCCGGACCGCGATGGGTTTGGGGGTCACAAAGGCAATGATGATCCTGATGGCAGAATCCACTGCCTGTCTGGGGGATTAATACACGGATAGAGCTCCAGGTCACATTCCCAGCTTTGGTACCAACTGACTTATAATATTGGGTAGTTTTGTTTGCCCAATTCTTTAAAAAAAAATCCTTATTGATCAGGAAAACATTTTAGAGCTGATTGGGTGGCTTTAAATCCCATTCTTTTATGCAATTTTCTTTTTACATTGTCTTTGCAATAAACTTGGACAGAGATGGATGGTAAGGAGTGCTAAAATAAAACCGAACTGTAACTTCGAGTGATTTCACAGCCAAGATGGGGTGCTTTACTCATATTTATGACAGTATGCAGTACTGGAAACTTCCACAGGGCAATAGGGGCTGCCTAATTAGCTGGGGAATTGGCGATTGTCCAGGCCTCATTTAAGTGGGGCAAACCTAACAGCTCACCTCTGCCTCAAGTGACGTAGAGAACTGAGCACAGTCTCAATTTCACCCTGAGCTTTTGCTTTGCTTTGCCTAGGATAACCGAGTCTAAAGGCATAAGCTTACCAGCCACTCACATTTGCATTTCACCCCGGCCCTGTTCAGATCAACCTGGCTTTCTATGCAGAAGTCAAAATACTGTGAGTCATGAGAAGTTCAGGAACGTCTGTTTCTATAGTAAGAGCAAAAGAACAACATGGACTATTTCAAACTCATGTGAGAAATTGAGGCTCCCTAGTGAGAGGGCCCAGCAGATGCCCACCTTTTAGTATTTTCTTACAGTGACTGGATATTTCATGGCATGTTGGAGACAGATAAGATCGTTGAGATTACTACACTCAATTGTCTTTCAACTGTCAATACAGAATCTAGAATACAAAGAAAAATTTACATGGAAATTCAATATATACACCTATATATAATATATGAGTACAGTCAGTTGCATTTTATATATATATATATATTTTATATATATATATTT
>NW_024423319.1:10773374-10788414 GCF_017311325.1 Ursus maritimus | reverse complement strand
ATATCAAGTAGATTTGATTGAAATTGGGGGTCAAGGTATCTACCCTCTCACTACCTTGAGAGTTCCAGAGGCACCTTCATGGAATCTTAGGATTGTGAAGAGCAATATTTGAAACTTCTGGTTTCTCTGAGCCTTACCTTCTCCCTTTGTAAAATGGAAGAATGCTAGTGTCAGGGCGCCTGGGTGGCTAAGTCAGTTAAGTGTCTGCCTTTGGCTCGGGTCATGATCCCAGGGTCCTGGGATCCAGCCCCGTGTCGTGCTCCCTGCTCAGTGGGGAGTCTGCTTCTCCCTCTTCCTCTGTCCTTCCCTGCCCCCCCAGCTTGTGTTCTTTCTCTCAAATAAATATAAATAAAATCCTTTAAAAAAAAAGAATGCTAGGGTGTACTTCCTAGGGTACTTGTGAAGATCAAATGAGATAATATGTTAAAGAATTTGCAGCGTCTAATGTATGGAAAACTTTCAATAAAAAGGACTGTCCTTCTCTTCTCATGGCCCTGGGCCTATCACTTTGTAAACAGGCAAACCACGTGCTCCTAGAGAGTGAATGACTGCCCTCAGTCAGAGAGCAAGTTAGTACTGTTCCTAAGGACCTTCTACAACTTCCTCCCACGCCACCTGCCTTTCAGTACGCCACACTTGTTCCCTGCCCTCTGCTAAAACCATCATGGGGAAAAAAAGGTGCCTGGTCCCCAGTGCCTCTGAGATGCTATCTGGTCAAATCCTGAGAACAGAATAAAGAACGTTGCCCTCCAAGCATCACATAAATAAGTAAAGAAGGAGCCTGGTTGTTTTTCAAGCATTAATCACAGTTCTGTTAGCTGTAAGTCATCCTAAATCCATAGATTACTAAATTCATAGAATCTAAAGGATAGTGACAGTCCCCCAGAAAGCCAACACACCTAGACAGTAAGCAACTTAATAGAGGTGCTGCTTATAAAGCCACGAAAAGCATTCTGTAGCACCTCTGCATAGTATCAAAACCATTAATCAAGGCATTAATGTTGAGTGACCTCCAAAATGGCAGAGCCTTGCATATGTGATCTGACTGCATTGGTCTTTGAACACGACTTTGAATGCCTCTCTAAACTGAATAGTCCTTGCCCATTAACATTTGGTGAATTCAGGCAAACAAGACTCAGAGGAACCCCAAAAGCACTCTATTTCAGTATGTTTTATCACAGTAGAAGTGTATTTAAAGTAGCCCAAGGGGCGCCTGGATGGTGCAGTTTGTTAAGTGTCTGACTCTTGGTTTTGGCTCAGGTCATGACCTCAGGGTCATGAGATCAAGCCCCTTGTCAGGCTCTGTGCTAGTTGTGGAGTCTGCTTGGGATCTTCTCCCTCTCCCTCTGCCCCTCCCCACTGCTCTCTGTCTCTCAAATAAATAAATAAATCTTTTAAAAAAATAAAGTAGGCCAAGAAGCTATTCTACAGTCCCTCCATAACGTCAGCCATTTTCTCAAAAGAGAGTAATTAATGTGTCATCATTATTCAACACGTGGACTGTTCGTTCCCACCCTCCCCACACCAGAACAGAATGCTATTTAGAATCAAGTAAGATTCTAATTTCCATACTCTGGCTGAGATTTGTAGTGTGGAGCTAGGCAGCTTGAAGGGAGGCTTTGGCGTTCCTCTCAGCCAGGCCTCCCTGCTACTACACGATAAAGCCATCTTGTCCATAAATGGAGACACTTTGCATATTGGTTAGAAACTCCTCAGGCATGCCAGTAAATTGCGCCAGCCCTGCCAATAAGCACAGATAATCTATGCCGTCACTTTCCCGTGAGCCCAGTGCCAAATGTTTTCCATGTCTGTACAAAATGTATGTGCCTCTGATGAATGATGACATTCCTTTTTTCATTTACGAACACAGAAACCCATGAAATCCAGTGGAATTGCAGATAGAATCCAGATGACAGATCTAATTCTATATGCAAAGAATTGTTTGGGGGGGGCAGGATTCAGACATTGGAAGGTATTGGTTATATTGCTGGAATAATGGACCCCAGATTTCTGTCGCCTGTGATTTACCATGCTGAGTTAAAATAAGAGATGGAAGAGAGCACCTGGCTGCCTCAGTTGGTAGGGCATGTAAATCTTGATCTCAGGGTCATGAATTCAAGCCTCACAGTTGGGCATGGAGCCTACTTAAAAAAAGAAGGAAGGAAGGAAGGAAGGAAGGAAGGAAGGAAGGAAGGAAGGAAGGGGAAAGGAAAAAAGAGAGATCGAGGTCATTGTGACTTTCTTGATACCAGTTGTCATGTAGGTTGTTGTAACAGACTTCTGATTCTCACCTCTAATTAGACAATTATCAATTGACAGGGAAATTACTTCTTGGAATTATGAAGGCTCAGAATCAGGTGTGACTTCTCATAATTGAAAAAATGGGTAAGAATGAATTGCTAAAATGAAACATCATTTGGAAATTTCATAGAACAGAATATTAGAGCTGGGAAGGACTTTCAAGGTAAAACCAAACTAGCGGTTTCCAATCTGATATCATGGGGTTCCTACAGGCTTTTTAAGCCCATAACAGGATATATGGAGCTATTTTCCATTGGAAACCCTAGCTTCTCAAAAATAAAGTTACACAGGCTAACCAGAACATCAAGTGTCTTTGCTTTGGGCTGGAGTTTTATGAGCTTAGTATGGTTTAACTGGTCACTTCACATTCATCAAAAGCTCTTATTGACAGATCCCTATGTAGTTAATCACTTAAATATGAGAAAATACATTACTACTTACTAAAAGCAGTTTGTATAGTGGGTTTAGTATTTCAAATCATGGAGTCCATGATATTATTGAGGGTGAGACTTAGGGATTTTTTTTTAAGTCTTTGGTTGTGAGAAGGTTGTAACTCACCCAACTTATCAAAAGCCCTTGTTTTAAAAACAATCAAACTGAGGCACAAAACATTCCTGTCCCTTATTGGTCAGCCTGGATCGTTTATAAGTGCAAGGGTATGTATTAATGTATGTATTATGTATTAATAATGCCTGTCTCAGCACCTCCCCTAATACATTCCTTTTCTCTGTTCATCAGCCCTGGATTTAATCATTCACTCTACTGAGGAAAGAAGTTTCAAATTTATGAGTCACATAAGTCTTCAGTTGTTATTCTTAAATTCCCCAGTCCAATTTGATTCACTTTTCTTTGGCTGTTATCTACACAGTTGAGTGGGTCTACCATTTTAACTGAATTGATTAGTCAATTCAGTTAAACTATCACAGGGTATTTCATCCATCCCAATGGAGTCACACTAGATGCAGTGAAGTATAAATAGATCGGAAACCCTCTCTGTGCTGCTAAAATCTCAGCACCTCCTAGGCTGGAAGTAGTAGGTCAGGAATATGGTATTTTATCACTAACCCAGAAGAAAGGAGGAGCACCCAGCTCCTTAGGGCCCTTCCTATATTTCTAGCTAGCACCATCTCTACTTTCTCCTTCTGTCCTAGGCCACATTTCCTAAGAAACAGACTTTGAGAAGAAAATTTGCAGGCAGGTGTTTTCTTGGGCGGTGCTGTCTGAACAGCACCGTAAAGGAGTAGAGGAAGCAGGACTTAGTGGAGGGAGGTTCGACTGAGATGCAGTTGCAACAGAGGCCTCAGCTCATCTAGAGTTCTAGAGCTGGGATGGGCCTTTTGAGTTGTTCTCAATAAACATAAGCGGTCCTGGCTTTCTATACCCACGTTGCCAGGTCCTGGATGTGGGCTATCCCTGGGGAATAAGAGTAGCCTTGGGTGAGGAAAGTCCCTTTGGATGCCAGTGGTTCTCAGAGAGAAACTCAGCTTGAAGCTTTCAGCAGCTAACTCTCTACTTAGGATAATGTGCCTCATTCCTGATGTGGGAATCTGAGAATACACCAAACATGTATTACACCTTCTTGCCCTTAACCCTCCTTGTGTACCCCTCCCTCCTGTAGACAATGTCCCTTCCGCATCATTCCCCTAGAAAGAGGAACCTAGAAAGTAGACCTAGACTTCCTTCCTTTCCCCACAAATCTTCCTTACAGCTGGTACAGCATTTTTGAGAGTTGGCCAGCTAGGGTTAATGTGAAGTTTATAGCTGATGGACAGAGAAAAACGAATAGTCTCTGTGTGTGTTTGAAGTTCCTTTCATTATTTAAGGAGCTTTCTTTTGCTATTCAGTTATATAAAGATTAGAAGATGAAGTGGAGTCAACAAAAGAAATGAATCATTTGAATAGCATGATTGCCATTCTGCAGTGATCTGAAAAATCCAATATCGCCATTTAAATCAGATTCACTTTTGTCTAGAGAAAGAGACCTGACCTTTTCCAGTGGACCTAAGTAGAAGGACACACAGACTAAGAAAATGCTCCGAACTTCTTCAAGTTTCTTTTTATTCTTTTAGCCTTCCTTTGTCCCCATCCATTCTGCATCTTTAACTTTTTTTCTGCACTGAAAATCTGTTTATCAGACCATGTCTACATGAAGCCAAAGTAAGTACCTGAAAACAAAAATTCTATTAGTTTAGTTAGTTGAACTAGTATATATTCCCTTCTTCCTTGCAAGTACTGGCTGGATTTAAATAGGCGTGTGTGTAGGGGCACAGCCATTAAAGTTATGGGGAAATTTTGACATACCACACTTTAGAAGTATAAGGTATGGTTTAAGCTACAGATTATAGTTTACCAAGCAAGAAGCAAACCTGGATTGTAATATTCTCGATCTTGCTGCCTGTGTTTTAGTATATGGCATCAAAGATCATTGGTCCAAGCAGTCATGCTTCATGGTAAGTTAGGAATTGTTCACTGAAACTTCATCAGCCTTCAAAAATCCAAATGATATGTTAACCATTTGGGGAAAAAATGAAGGCAAAAGAGCTGTCATTTTAAGGGCTAATTTCTTCTTAATTTGGTTTGTATTAAGAGGCCTGCCAGAGGAAAAAGTGCACGACTTAGAACTTCACATTTCTAGGTTCTAATCCCAGCAGAAGATAACTAGCAGTCACATATTTGGCTTTAACTGAAGCATTTTGTGAACCCTAACCTTATGCCATTGAGCCAGAGTTTCTCTACTATGGACAACTGGCTGTTGCCGGAGGGGAGAAGAAATTGTTAGAGCAGATTCTTCTTTCCTCTTGCAAAATAAATCGATAATGTAATTTTCGAAACATCAAATACTTTTGCAAAGAAATGATCTGGTGATGCGCCCAAAAATCTCTGGCTGTGGAAATGTTGACACATCTCTAGGATTTGACTACATCAAAGAGTTGTCTTAATACCTGTCAACACATCGTGTTTCTGCATCTCAGTTTTCATATATTGCAAGAAAACTATCAACATTTGCCTCGTTACATAGTACATTTGAGGGAGGAATGAAGAAAAAGTGAAACTGTGCTGTTGGAAGTCATACTTCCTTCTTCGGTTTTAGCTGATCTACCCATTCTCACGTTCTTTGCAACTCCTCCCACTTTCAAGCTCCAGGACAATGTAGGTTAATTTCTCTCTGATTTTCTTCTTAATCTCATTTGATAGTTTCTCTTTTTTACTCTCTGGTAAACCACGAGCATTTTTGAAGATTCAATCTTCAGCCTCTGCTTTTCTCTAGCGACACTCACTCCTTTGGGAGAGGTGGTCTGAGACCACAGCTGCAAATCCAGCTGACCTCTCCTTCCCTTATGATCCAGTCCTGTATCTTTATCTCCAGGTCTTCTGTCTTCTTTGAGCATTCAAATCCTATGACATTTTCTTTCTTTTTTAAAAGATTTATTTACTTATTTACTAACTTACTTACTAATTATTTGAGACAGAATGCGAGAGAGAGAGAGAGAGAGAACAGGAGGAGCAGAGGGAGAGGGAGAGGGAGAAAGAGAGAAGCAGAGTCCCTGCTGAGTGGAAAGCCCAACACAGGGCTCTATCCCAGGACCCTGAGATCATGACCTAAGCAGAAACCAAGAGTTGGCTGCTTAACCGACTGAGTCACCCAGGCGCCCCAACATTTTCTTCTTATAAACGTCCATGGTACTTACTGTCTATATTTGTCTCTCATTTACTCAAGAGTTTTCTTAACTGCAAAATGGGGATAACTATAGTACCTATATCATAGAGTTAGGTGCTCAATAAATGTTTGCTGTAATAACTATTAAAAGTTCTAGCTCCCAGAGTGCCCAGTGCAGAGTTCCACATATGGCAAATACTCACAGATAGTGTCCTTGAAACATACTGTTGGTGGGAATGCAAGTTGGTACAGTCACTTTGGAAAACAGTGTGGAGGTCCCTTAAAAAGTTAAAAATTGAGCTACCCTAAGATCCAGCCATTGCTCTACTGGGTATTTACCCCAAAGATACAGACGTAGTGAAGAGAAGGGCCATATGCACCCCAATGTTCATAGCAGCATTGTCCACAGTAGCTAACTTGTGGAAGGAGCCGAGATGCCCTTCAACAGACGACTGGAATAAGAAGATGTGGTCCATATATACAATGGAATAGTACTCAGCCATCAGAAAGAACGATTACCCAACATTTGCTGCAACATGGACGGGACTGGAGGAGATTATGCTAAGTGAAATAAGTCAAGCAGAGAAAGACAATTATCATATGGTTTCACTTATTTATGGAACATAAGAAATAGCAGGAAGATCAGTAGGAGAAGGAACGGGAGAATGAAGAGGGGGTAAACAGAGGGGGGAATGAACCACGAGAGACTATGGACTATGAGAAACAAACTGAGGGCTTCAGAGGGGAGGGGGTGGGGAATGGGATAGACCGGTGATGGGTAGTAAGGAGGGCACATATTGCATGGTGCAATTAAAACTAATGATGTACTGTATGGTGACTAACGTAACATAATAAAAAATTATTATTATTATTTAAAAAAAAAGAAACATACCTAAGCTCATTACGATACTAAAGTCCTAACTGTCTTCTTCAGAATATTAACCAGTCCTCAGATCTTTCTCATTCTTTACTCCACATGTTACGCTCTATCTATACATCACTTCTTTCGGTCCCTTCATCTAGCAAGCCTTTTTTCCATGGCTTCTCACTGTCTTAACCTGCTTTGCATATGCCATTCCCCCTACTGAGTACATACTGCTGGTCCTCACTTCTCACCTTCCTTAGGCCTTCACTTACTTATCACTTCCTCTAAGAAGTCTCACTATTCCCCAAGTCTAGGCTGAATTCCTTCTAGACACTCCCATAGGATCCATCACTGTACAGTGGACTATAATAGCCTGTTTTTCTGTTTCTATCTCCCACTAGGTCATAAGTTCTCTGGGGTCAGAGACCTTTTCTGTCTTATTTAGTATTATAATCCCATTGTCTGGCCCAGGATCTGATACATAGCAGTTGCTTTAAAAAAAAAATGAGCGAATGTTGTTTTTGTAATATCTTGCCAACACAAACTTACACACACTGTTGCCTCTTGTGAACTGCCCTTGAAATTCATTTAAACCTTATTCTGCAATGGGAAAGTCTGACATAGAAGCATATACTATATACTTATCCAGGAAGAACATTTACTCATCCAAAGTAGATACAGAAATAAAATCTCTAGGGTTTTCACAGACTCCTATAGCCCTGATTAGCTGTTGCCATTACCAACCTCCACATATCTCACCCTGCCAAGATGCCTGAGTTCCTCCAGTTCAACGCATTGCCAATCTCAAACCACAGCACCATCCTCAGAGACAACAATCAAAAGGGAGTGACAAGGAGAGGAAAGAGGAGTCAAGCTAAATCCTTTCATTTGTCATAAGATTTTCTGCAGCCAGGATTGGTCAATAGCTTGGCACTTAACAGAGCCTTGTATTCCCTGATATCTTTTTGGGATATAAGTTAAATAATGACTAAGAGAATGTGCCAGCTACTGAATCACCAAAAGATACAATTATCAGCAAAGCCGGTGCTTTGGGAGAAATAGATCCAATTGCACCCAATTCTTTTGCACCTGCCTTTTTTTCCTATAAAAATGACTTAATAAATTTGCTGTTCTTCCAGGAGCTGACCTACCTTGCCAGAGAATTGACATCTTACAGCCAGAAAGTCTGACTATGAAACACTTCAGAAAATTGAAGGTAAGTAACCAACACATTTCCATTTTCTGGAGATTAGGGTTCTAATAAAATCAGAAATTACTAGGAAAAGAAGTCAACAGCACCTTTCATGTTTAAATTTGTTCGGGAGTTTCAGTATCAAGGAATGAGTGTGTCACGCAGCAGATGAGCCTCTAGGATGAATTTGATTAATTCTCCACAACAGCGAAATTGCATAATCAGATGGTGCTGCTTAAGGCCTTCTCTTGCTTTGTTGCTGAATAACCTAAATTGTATAACCTCTAGTGGATTTCTACTCTGTCAAGTATCAAAGATCATCCTTACAGATAGAAAGAGAAGATTTTTCTTTTGGGTTGCATGTGAGTTCAGTGGGAAAGGTAAAAACTGGATGTATGCACTTTATTAAATTTAGCTCCCTCATGACAGGAATATGCTAGAATCAGTGACATTTCAAATATGGTGACCCCAATAATGAGAGGAAGTGAACTCTATGAAATAAAGAGGATTTTGGTTTCAATCTTAACTACTAGCTTGCTGTGTGACCTTGGGCAGGTCTTTTGCTGCCCTTGGGCCTCAGTTCCTGCTTCTGTACAGTGAGAGAGAGTAGACATTCTCATTGATGATCTCTAGGTTCTTTCTACCTCATGAAGCCCAATGAGTCGGTTAGTTAAATGTCTCCGGTGATAGCATTTAGGGCACAAATTAACTGGATGGTCCTCTCAATTCTGCAATTAACTTTGTGTTTGGCTCCCTTACACCAAATATCTGGATGATGTCTTCTTTCCACTTTCCATCTGGGTGTTGGAGTGCCAGGTAGATGTCGAATTTGTGGATCTAAGCCACGTTGGCTAATATCAGTTGAATGAAGGGCTAACTTTTTGCTTACAGAATACAGCCAATTCCTGGACAATGTAGGGATTAGGAGTGCTGAACCCCTGCACAGTTGAAAATCTGTATACAACTCTTTACTTCCCCAAACTTAACTATATAGAGACTACTGTTGACCAGAAGCCTTGCCAGTAACACGAACAGTCGATTAACACGTACTTTGAATGTTATATGTATTATATACTGTATTCTTACAATAACGTAAGTTAGAGAAAAGAGAAGGTTATTAAGAAAGTCATAAGGAGGAGAAAATATATTTACAGCACTGTACCGTATTTGTCGGGGAAAAAATCCACATCTAAATGGACCTACATAGTTCGAACCCATGTTGTTCAAGGGTCAAGTGCATACATTTCCTGGAGCAACTTGCACCATTTATTTATATTGGAATCTGGTCTACATTTCATATTTGGCAGTAAGTTGGCACTGATAAGTGCCTGTTTATACTCATATTCTGTCACCCTTCAAACTCCGAATTGTGTAACCTCTAGTGGATTTCTTTCCTGAAATTGACTTTTACTATCTACAAACAGTGTCATCCTGACTGGAACTGTATCAGACCTTAAAGAGAATAAATTTTAAAAGAGGTTGCTTTTCTCTGAAAATCCTTTTATGATTTCCCTTTTTTTTCACCCAACATGGAAATGTGGCTTAAGCTGTATGTCAGTTAGGCTCTCTCTGGGAAGCAGATGATGAAACAGAGGAGTGCATTATTGGAAGTAATGCCTGCGAAGGGTAAAAGGAGGAGTAAGCAGAAGCGCGTGGAGAAAGACTTTAGACTGTGATGCTACTGTGAAAGGAAAAGGGGCAGGAACTAGGATTAGACGAGATAGAGTCAGACTGAGGCTCAGATCTCACAAAGCCTCATCCAACCTAACGTAGAGCTCGTAAGCAAAAACGCTGTATTGAAAGAGTCTCATGATGGAGAGAAATGGCCAGGCCCTAATACCTCTACACGTGCTCAGTCACTGACTGAGGGATGACCATGAAGAGCATGGCAGAAGCTGAAGGCGGAGGCTGTCAGATAAACACATGCCTTACAGCTGAATGGCAAGTTCTTGAAGAGATATCCAGGCAGCATACCTCCGTAACTGCCAGAAATGCCATTTTTCATTATATTCCAATTTGAGCCTACAATAATTTGCTTACTATATTAAGCCTCAACTTTTGTCTGATTTCAAAGAGAATAAAATACTTAGGATTAAGTTTTACAAAAGAAGTATAAAATGCATAGTCTCAAAACTACAAAATATTGTTGAAAGAGATTAAAGAAGACCTAAATAAATGGAAGCCTATCTTTCGTTCATGGATTGGGAGATTTAGTATTGTTAAAATTACAAAACTCCTCAAATTGATCTATAGATTCAAGGCAATATCTGTCAAATTCCAGCTGTCTTTTTGGTTCTTTTTGCAAAAATGGATGAGCTGATCCTAAAATTCCTACGGAAACTCAACGGATCGTGAACAACCAAAACAATCTTGGAAAAGAATAAAGTTAGAGGATTCACACTTCTGATTTCAAAATTACTACAAAGCTACAACACTCAAAGCAGGCTGGTACTGGCAGGGTGCCTGGGTGGCTCAGTGGGTTAAGCGGCCGAGTCTTGATTTCAGCTCAGGTCATGACCTCAGGGTCATGAGATCAAGCCCCATGTTGGGCTCTGTGCTAGGCGTGGAGATATGTGTGTATATATATATATACATTTTAAGATGGAAAAGAACAAGTGTTGGTGAGGATGTGGAAAAACTGGAAGCCTCATGCATTGCTGGGAGGAATGTTAAATGGTGGAGCCACTATGCAAAATGGTTTCCAGATCCGCAAAAAATTCAAGAGTTACCACATGACTCAGCAATTTCACTCCTAGTATTATATCCAAGAGAACTGCACACATGTGTTCACACAAGAACTTGAACACTGAGTGTTCATAACAATCTTATTCTTAGTAGCCCCCAAGTGGAAACAACCAAAATCAACTGATGAATGGATAAATAAAATGGGCTGTATCCATACAGTGGAATATTATTTGGTCATAAACAGAAATGTTCTGATACATGCTACAGCATGGAAAAACCTTGAAAACGTTATGTTAAGTGCAAGAAGCCAGACATATTGTATGATTCCATGTGTATGAAATGTCCAGAATCAACAAACCCATGGACACAGAAAGCAGTTGCCAAGGGATGGGGCGAAAAGGGAATTGAAAATGACTTCTATGTTACTGGGCTTCTTTTGGGGGTGATGAAAATATTCTGAAATTAAGGAACATACTAGTGAATATACAAATTCGTAATGTACTAAAAACCACTGAGTTGTACAGTTTAAAGGTGAACTTTCCGGTATTTGAATATTATCTCAATCATACAGTTAAAAACAAACAAACAAGGAGTACACAGAAGAGGATCTGGCCCTAATGACAAACTAAGATTTTACTAATAGAGAACTTGCCCCGGAAAAACGATATCCAATAAGGAGCACAGGACAATATGAGCTAGAAAATGTCATGGAATCTAAGTAAGGTACTGAGTCAAACCAATAGATTTCATTTATCTGTTCAAAATAAACTTATTTAGTACATCTTGTGTTCCCAGCCTATTTTAGGGTCTGGGATTGTGGACAGGGACAAAATATGGTCTCTGCTTTCAAGAATGTGACTGTTTAGAAACAGACAAGAAAACAGGCCCTCCACGTAACATGATAAGTGTTATGAGAATCATGGACTGGGAACACAGGCATTCACAGAAGCGGCACCTGCCCTAGTGACAGTCAATAGAAGCTTTCTGGAGGATATTTAATATGAGTTGAGTTTTGAAAAAACGAGGATTTAGCTAAATTAAGGTGGTCACGCGGTGGGTGGCAGAAGCTGGGAAAGGCACCCTCACAGCAAAACAAAATAGTATATGCTCAAAAACCCAGGGGTGAACTGCGGGGGTTTCAAGATGACTGGGGTGAAGGGCGCACAGGAGTAAGGGGTGAGAGATAGGGCTATGGAGGTTGTGGGTGCTTGCTCATGAAGCATCCTGTGTACTACTTGAAAAGGTATGAGCCCAAAGCATATCTCTCGAGACGCGATTCCTTGACGAACTTCCCAGTGGAAAAGTCCAAAAGACTAAAAATTGTTGTTAGATTTCTTTCCCCTTAGGAATATAACTTTCACAAACATCTGTCTATTTTCTCTAGATTATTATTTCCTTTGGGCACCAGACAGCTTGATTTCTCAGACACAGTGACTCCATTTAATATGGAGGCAAAGGCAAATGTCAATTTATGGAGCGTCATAGTAACAGGAAAGACACTGAGACTGGAATTCTCAGAGACAACCATAGCTCTTGACCTCTGCCAGGAGCCTCTCTCCTGATGCCAGGGGAAAAAAAACAGGTCTGTCTTAGTTTTTGTGTCTCTTCGCACACCCAGAATAAGGCTGCTTTCTTGCCAGACATTTCCCTGATGCCTGCTGTGGTCTCCTAGCCCCTCTTCTCATTTATTCAAGAGACTGCAGCAGCAAATATACTAGCACTTAGATTTTAAAATAAGGCTTTGTGTTATTTCATTCCGGGTTAGAGATGGTAACAGAAAGCTGAGAAGCAAGTTGGTGAAGACGGAGCCGATCTTATGGGAATCAACAGCACTGGGCCTCCTCTAATTAAGAACACTACCTTGTCACTGGGGGACAAATGTGAAGACAATTAGGTTGCATGTGCAACACAGCCTCCGAAGTGTTAAAATTGGTCAGTTTTTTTCCGAAGTAGAGTGATGATTTGGTGCTCAAGATACCCTGTGCATCTTTCCCGCTTCAGAGGCACAACAGGGCTTGTCCTCGGCTTTCAGCCTCCCCGCTTGCTGCGAGCTCGGTCGGTTACCGGGACTGACAATTACGGCTACTCTGTCGACTTGGAAAGCTCTTTCACTTAACTACCGGGAAGTGGCCTTTTCTGCTTCTCCTCCTCTGTTCAATCTCTAAATACTGAGGGCCTCGGGGCTTGGCACTAGTCGTCCTGGTCTTCTCTGACACACACTCCCTAGGTGTGCTCGTCCAATTATAGGGCTTTGATATCGTCTATTAACTAATGACTTCCAAAGATTATGTCTGTAGACTTGACCTTTGCTCCGGGCTCCAGGCGTGTACATCCGGTTGCCTCTCTGCATGTCTACTAGACAGCTAAAACTTTCTTTTTTAAGTATAATTAACATACAGTGTTATATTAGTTTCGGGTATACCCCAATATAGTGAGTCGCCAATTCCATACATTTCTTAGTGCTCGGCAAGAGAAGTGTACTCTTCATTCCCTTCCACATCCTACCCATCCCCCTAGCCCCCCCCCCACCCCCCGGCAACCACCAGTTTGTTCTCTGTATCAGAGTCTGGGGTTTTTGTTTTGTTTTTCTCTTTTTTGTTTGTTCATTTGTTTCTTAAATTCCACATATGAGTAAAATCATAGGGTATTTGTCTTTCTCTTACTGACTTATTTCACTTACGTTTATACTCTCTAGGTCTATCCATGTTGTTGCAAATGGCAAGATTTCACTCCAGACAGCAAAAATTTCCTTATGTCCCAAACAAAACTTATGATTTCTATCCTGCCCCAAATCCCGCTTCTCTAATCCCTCCCAACCCAGTAAATAATATCACCTCCTGCCCAGTGGCTCAAGCTAAAAACTTTGGATTCCCCTCTTTCCCTTTCTTATCTGTTACTGCTATTGATTCTACCTCCATAACAGATGCTGAATCCATCCACTGCTGTCCGTCCCCACCGTTATTACTCTAAGCAGTGCTGCCATCATCTTTCATCTGGACTAGCTAATCTTCTACTTCTACTCTTCCTCCCGACAATCCACTCTCCACATAGCAGCAGACTTTGTTTTTTAAGATGCACATCAGATGATGTTACCTGCTTAAAATCCTCCAGTAGTATCAACCATAATTAGAACAAAATTCAAACTCCTTCTCATGCTCCACAAGGCCCTATGTGATCTGACCACTCTTTACCTCTTTCTTAAGCTGGTATCCCTCTTTTTTGCTCATTATACAGTTGTCATACTGGACATTTTGTTCCTGTGAAATAAAACACCAAACTTATCCCCGATTTAGGACTTTTGATTTTGCTCTTACCTTTGCCTAGAAGATTCTTCCCCTTTCATAGGTCTATTTTTGAAAATAAAGTTTTATTGTAACACAGCAGTGCCCATTCATTTACTATCAACTATGGCTGCTTCTATGCCACAATGGCAGAGTCGAGTATTTGCAACCGACACCACGTGACCCGCAAGCCCTTTGAGCAAGTTTGCCAAACCCAACTGGATCTTTGAATGGCTGTCTCCTTATTTAGGTTTGTGTGCTAGTGTCATTCCCTCAGAGAGACATGTCCTCTCTCCCACCCAAGTCACCCTTTCACATTAGCCTCTCAATTTCTTCACAGCACTTCTTTGAAATTATCTTATTTGTTTGATTGGTTATTGCCTGTTAACCCCCATTAGATTGTAACTTTCTCTGTCATATTCCTGGTGGGTCCCTTACGTCCTAGCACTGTATCTGGCACACCATAGGCCCTCAATAAATATATGTAGGATAAATTACTACATGAACTTAGGTGAGACATCAAGATGTTTACAAAATGATGGTTCAAGTTAGGACTCCGGAGACATATAGCCATAGAGTCTATTTCTATCTAGCTTATGAGCACATGTATGGCCAGGAAAAGAAAAGCCTCTTAAAATATAGGTACAGGAGCATTAAAAGATGGGTGGAGAATCACTGTGTGGTAAAACCAACCTCAAATTAATGTATAATTAATTAATTAATGGGATCTTGTAGAGCAACATTTTAACATCTATTTTGGAGCAATAGTTAAAGGAATCAAGTAGAAAGTTCCCAAAATTGCTTAGCTACTCCCTCTGTTTGTCTGGAAAAGGATGTTAATATTACCTTGTTGAATTCATTTGATCAGCAGATGGAAGGAAGTGGGAGGGGTAAATGTGGGTGTTGAAAAATGACCCTTTTAATAGCTTCCCAAACTTGGCTTCATTTATGTCATCTCTGCACTTTTTTTGGCAATTATTTTTGCTGCTGTCTTTCTTCCGAATGATGCACATTCTTGAGCACCCTCCCACCCACCCCCAAAAGCCCTTATTCTCCTG
>NW_024423319.1:10711923-10773366 GCF_017311325.1 Ursus maritimus | reverse complement strand
CATTGCTGCAGCTTCGCGACTTGGCTTTGAGCTCCCTCTGCTGGCCACGGGAAGGCTGCACAGTTGTTTTCTTCTGGAGTCAATACCCTAAACTAGAGTGTGCAGGATGCAAATCACCAGATGAAAAGGGCAACCTTTTCTCCCTTTCACTTAAAGAAAATTAAATAGTGTCTTGATTCATACATTTTAGTGAGATCGGCAGTTGTGGCATTTAGCAGGCACAGCCTGAATGACTGACTCAATCAAAATCCACGTTAACCAAGCTTTTCTCTATTCATCTGGAACAATGTGATTACCTTTACTCTTTCTTCCTAAATATTGGATCTGTGCAAAAGTCCACGTAGCCTGTGCCATTCTCTTGATGTCTGGTTTGGACACGATAAGATGTACACACGTGTGTTTTTAAAGCAACACAAAGATATGTGATGTATATGTTATGTTAGCATGTCTACCTCTTTCAGCTGCTTTTCTTTTACACTCTTTTGGACAGGGGTTTGAGGGTGTTGATATTCACTATATTCAACATGACTGATGGCTTGATTTTTTTTCCTAAGAACTGGATGTTCAGTAGAAAACACTGATTGAGGATTGATGGTCCAGACAAGCTTAGAAAGCCCTGATTTGAAGGGAAGGAGTTACAAGTTCCCCCACATATAACTTTAATAGCCATTGGCATTCTACTGTCTGTCCTGAGCTGCAGCTGACCTGGCTGTATGACTTCGGGAAAGGAGTCTAACTTTTACGGATTGGTTTCTTTAAGTACAGAATGAAGAAATTGTATGAGGCCATCTCTAATGATTTGATGATTTGGTGTTAATTGATATATTACCCAGAAAAAAAAGGTTTTCCCGGTGAAAACTGCCTGGTACAGATTCATTTGAACATTAAAAACCTTTTACATTTCACAACTTGGATGTTTCCTGTTTCGGCATTTGAGAGGAATAGGCTGACAATGACTTTCGCAGAAAACTGCATACCATGAGCATCTGCTCCGTTTATGTACATTTCATTGGTTTGTGAACAGTCTCCGGGAGGCTGAGGATAGCTTAGGTGTGGAACCAAAGCGGACAAGAAAGAGTAAAAAGGATGGAACAGGAAAAGATGTGAAAAGGAACCCTTTCTTCTGGGAACTTGCCAGTGAGTGGAAGCAGCTGGCTATTGGAAACTTTCCCCAAAGTTACCCATCCAGCAGGATGACATATTACTAATAAGATTCAAGTGTCTCCCTAGGAAGCAGCCAACCTTAAATGCAATCAGTGTAAAATAAGTTATCAACTTGGAAGTTATAGCAGGTTCTACAAATCTATTAAAATGGGAAGGATGATGTAATGACAAGTACCAACTGGAGAGCAATTACGTCAGAATCTAGAAAAAGGGTAATTGGAGAGGGCCCTTGTCAGCATCTCTAGCTATGTCCAGAGAGATAGTACCTTGACTGCCTAACACCTGGTTTGGAGGCACTTGGAGTAGAGGCAGCACTCATTTGTCACCACTGCTTATGACCTTTCTGCTTCCTATTTCGACTAGGACATCATCCTCACCAAGCCACCTTTAGATCATGTGATCTCCCTTCCAGAAGGAGATTGGGTTTATTTGGCCAACAGGGACATTTCGGATTCTCTGTAACTTTTATTTATTATTCTAAATTAATCTACTCTGTGTGATTTATCAACAAGTCCAATGAGAATTTAGGTAACAAGAGTTGGATCATTCCTTCATGATGATCATTTTCCATTCCAGGAAAAAGTGCTCAAAAGTGCAACATTAGACCCCGGTGACCTAAATGAAAGGTGTAGCATCCCTTAATGTCTCCCCAATTCCCAATTCCCAAATCTCTCACTCTCAAAGACTCCTATAATCATCAACATTGAGTGTATAAGACCACAACGTGGACTTTGTATTTACCAAGAAACATTCCATCTCTTAAGTCTCAGATGCGAACACCAGTCTCAGAATTACCTTTCATATAGCTCTCTCACTCCCTTTACTACTGCTCTTCACCTTCACTAAAAGACTTTGTTCCCTTGACTCCTTCATCAGCTTCCAGTTTAGCAGTGCCTCAGAGTCTCACGTTCTTCCCAGTGCTGCCTGGAGCCCATGGTCAATAGCATGAATTTCTGGTTCATCAGTCCTTTTTTTTTTTTTTTAAGATTTCATTTATTTATTCGACAGAGACAGAGACAGCCAGCGAGAGAGGGAACACAGTCAGGGGGAGTGGGAGAGGAAGAAGCAGGCTCATAGCGGAGGAACCTGATGTGGGGCTCGATCCCATAACGCCGGGATCACGCCCTGAGCCGAAGGCAGACGCTTAACCGCTGTGCCACCCAGGCGCCCCCATCAGTCCTCTTAACACCCTCCCACCCCTCTTTTAGTTTTCTTTTGTGTTTAGCTAAGTTTTACTGAAGGCTTACTAAGTGTCGGGCAATTTACATTGCTTCTTCCATCTAATTTTACCAACAATGAAGTAGTTACTACTATTGCCCCATTGTAAAGATGAAGAACTGAAGTTTTTGAGAGGATCAACAGATGGCCCGAGCTAACACACTCTGGTAAGCCGCAGAGCCAGGACTCCAAGCCATGCTTGTGAGGAAGACCTTCACTCTTAACCGCAACGCAATACTGCCCCCTGCTGCAGTATCTGCCCTACGACTTCTTAGCACACAACCTGCCTTGCCCATTTTTAGAAACACAGGGCTGGTAAAGAAAACCTCATAAAATCATGCAGACGAATGCCTCTACAAATCCCTGAGGGCCTGCCTCAATGGAGGCTTTCATAGCACATATCAATCCCTTTACTTATGATGAGTCTATCCCTGTTTCTCCCCATAACTATTCCAATTCTTTGTCTCTCAAGTTTTCTACCCAATTCCTAACTTCTCCTCTCTCAGATTCTTACATCATCAATACTGGGTCCACTGGGGTGAAATCCTTCATCTTCCCAGTAGTCCACCTACAGAGTTCTCTCAGTACCAGCCATTTTCCTTCCCCGTTGTATGGGCAGGGGTGTCTCTCTTCCTGTTGAAGGTCAGCTTCTTCACCTGTGCCACCTGTTGTTTCTTCCTGAAACTTGCTCCTCCCTAAGTTTTCTCTCAGTACTTGCTTTTCTATTTCTTTCTATTATCTTCTTACCTTCAGTGTATAAATATGTCGAAATGCCTTCTAATCCCAAAGAAAAGTCACTCGGTTGGTGCTGTGTCCAGCCTCACTGCCCAGGCTACTTTCTCCCTTCTTCCCTTCTCACCGAATCTTCTTCAAGAGTCACCTACTTGGATATTTATTTCTCTATCTCTCCTTTCTTGAAATTAAGCCGCCAATACTCCACTTAAGCTTTCTCCATTTGCCTTCATAATGTCCCACATATGGATACTGTCTTTTTTTATTATTCAAGCTTAATTGACATACAATGTTGTATTAGTTTCAGTTGTACAAAATATTGATTCGACAATTCTCCACAATGGCTAACATCTGTCTTCACTTTGCCTGGCCAATTCTAGATCATTTGGTTTTTACCTCTTTTTAAAACTCCCTTAGTTTACATATCTCTGTTCATATCTTTTTGGTCTTTTTTCCTCGTCTCATCTTGGCCAGTCTGCCCCTTAATATTACTTTTCCCAAAGACTTCAATCTCGGTTCTCTTCCCTTTACTTCTCCTCACTTAGGAAAGTACATAAAACGAGAGACCATCAATTTCCATAATTTTAATTTTCATATATGTGCTATTTTCAGTTGATGACATTACCTCCTTCTTTAATGAAAAAATAGAATCTACCAGATGCAAAATTATTTATCTTCCCTCCCTCCTGCTGCAAAATCTGAAACCACAACTTATCCAAGCTAAAAACAGAATAAGACATTTCCACTTAAATATGCTACAGGTCCTCAAAGTCAATGTGCCCTGAACTCAGCTTAGTCTTTCCACCAAAACAGCTTTTCCTAACTCATAATTTCACTCAACAAATATCAATTGCCTCCCTGACCATTCACTGACTATTGCAATAAAAACATAACAGGTAAACTCTTGCTCATATCAACTTACATTCTAGTGTGTGCTGGAGGGGTTGGGGTGAGGCAGATAATAAGCAGACAAACATATTATGTCAGGTGATAAGTGTCAAGAAGAAAAACAAAGCCAGGTTTAAGGGCACAGGGAGAACTGAATGAAGGGGTATTTTGTAAAGGATGGTCTAGAAAAGCGTCACTATTAAGGAAAACAGGAACCCAAATAAAGAGAAACTGTGAGCCATGTGGACATCTCAGAGAAGAGTGATACAGGCAACTAGAAAAGCAAATGCAAAGGCCAGGAGGTAGGACTGTACTTGGCAAAGAGTACAGTCATTCTTGGAACAGAGTAAGTGACGGGGAGAGTGGAAGAAGATGAGATCAGAGAGGTAGTGAAGGTCAGATCATAGTAAAAAGATTGAATTTTGCTTTGAGTGGGATGGGAAGCCACTGCAGGTTTTTTAAGAAGAAGAGTACTCATAAATAACATACTTTTCTTGACTTATTAAAATATTTAAGTATACAATAAAAGGAATAACACAATAATTATCTATATACCCATTACCTAAAATCAACAAATGTTAACATTATGCTGTATTTACTTCATGTATACTTTATTGTTGAAGGATTTTAAAGTATAGTTATCACAACCTTTTATCCTGAAATACTTCAGAATACATCTCTTAAAAAAACAAAACATTTCCCCAGATAATCACTATATGTATATCATACCTACCCAAACTAACAATTCTAATCCCAGCTGATAATCATATTTTCCTAATTGTCCCCATGACTTTTTTTATAGTGGTTTTGTTTAAATCAGAATTAAGTCAAGGGCCATTTGATTGTTAGGCTGCTTACATTCCTTTTCATGTAGAACAGCCCTCCGACCCCCGTCGTTTTTTTCTGTGGCATTAATTTATGGAAGAACCAGACCCAGTTATCCTGAAGAGCTTTGTCTGTTTTCTTGTGTCATTTAACTCATTCCTTCATCACCTGTATTTTTGTCAACTGGAAATTGGAAATAATGGCTCGATTAGATTGGCGTGTATTTAAATGAACCACTCTGGATGACTTGCTGGAGAATATACTCCGGAGTAGGAGTAGAGACAAAAATATAGTCAGGAGGCTATTGTAATAATCTAGGTGAGAGACGATGATGGCTTGGAATAGGGTGGAAGCGGTGAGGTTGGTGAGAAATGGTCATATTCTGTATGTGTTTTGAAGGTAGAACAAACAAAATTTAATGCCAGATGGGATGTGGGGAATGAGAGAAGTCAGGATGAGTTCATGCTTTGAAGCTGAGTAACTTGAAAGACAGCATTGCCACTTACTGAAACAAAGTAGACTGAAGCCGGAAAAGATTTGGGGGTAAGATAAAGAGTTGATATTTGGACATGGTACCACTTACAGAGTTACCTTGATATCTTGACACTCTTCTCAACCCCCCTATTTAATCATCAATATTTTCTGATTTTACCTACCAAGCACAACAACTCTATCCTCTCTTGTTTATCTCTATTGCTACTGCCATTGCTCAAGTCCTCCTCTCTCTACTGGATTATTACTGTAATCTCCAAACTCGCTCTCTCTCCAGTCTCTCATCCACAGGTCACCTGAGTGGTCTTTCTGCAAAGGAAAAACCAGCTCATGTCACTCTCCATCTTGAAACCCCTTAGTGATGCCCCTTTGCATTAAGGCTTGAGGTCTGTGTGCCTCAGTGTACTCCATAAGTCTCTCCATGATCAGGCCCTAGACCCATGTTCTGTTACTCCTTCACTCCCCCACACACACTTATATTATACTCTGTGATCTGCCCATAGTGAACTCTAGTATTTTTTTTTTAAGTAGGCTCCACAGCCAGTGTGGAGCCCGACACAGAGCTTGAACTCACAACCCTGAGACCAAGACCTGAGCTGAGAGCAAGAGTTGGATGCCTAACTGACTGAACCACCCAGGGGTCCTGAACTCAAGTATTTCATCAGACAGACCACGATGCTTCATATCCCTGGGCCTCTGTATCCACTCTTCTTTCTACCATGAATGCCTTTGCTCTCTCAAAGGCATGGGTAACGTCTTATTCAAATATGAATCTTCATAATTTAGCACATGTGATGATTCACTAGGAGGTAGTCAGTTACTGCTGACTGTTGAACTAATGTACCCTTGAAAAACACAAGTTACTTTTAACTTTTATATCACAGTTCACAAAGCTACACAGTACCATTTCTCAGTCAGCATCATCCCAAACCATAGAGTTTCTGAATTCTGATCAATGTCATCTATACTGATTTAAAATAATCACTCTATGCTAGGCCCTATAAAATTGAAACTTTAATATCTCTTTGAATTTTCTTTGACTTGTCATTTTGGATCAATTGTGAAAAGCCTTACTTTTCTCTCTGAACTTAAAGAAATTAAAATTATGAGTAGTAGACAGGAAGCACTTTACAGAGTAAAATTATAAGGTGTCATTTTCGTTATTATAATAGTAATTGCCTTCAAATGAAAAAGTCTATCAAAAGCAGAGTGTGAAAATTAATGATTGATTTTTTATTTGTCTTCAGGGCCAATTTGCCATAAACAGAACAGGCTTCGTGATTCATGTCTCTGATTCATGTGGACTCCCAGCTTGTGGATCCTGTCTTTAATTTAGCACTAAACGTGTTACATTTCATTTTCCCTTGGCCAGTACTCACTTGGCCTTGGATTGCTCAATGAGGCCTATTCACCTTTCAGGAAGCCAATTACCCAGAGAAGGGGCACTTAGTTGATGCTCGGCAGAGTGAGTTATTTTATTTCCCCTTCATTGCTGGAAAACTTTGATTGGAAAGTTGAAGGACTCATTTTCCTGGCACCTAGAAGAGCACCAAGACTGTGTCTGGTTCTTTGGCTATCAGAGGAATGTCTAGAAATTTAGGATCATATTTTCCATGTGAACAACCGTGGCAGGAAAGACAGAGAACAGAAAATTTCTCAAGTGTTTCTACTTCCCCTATTGCTACATTCCCAGTTCCATACCCCAAAGAAAAAGGTTTCTCTTTCAAAGGATGATTGTTCTCTTTGGCTCTTCTCTAGCATGTGCCATTTCAGTGACTTCCGGACCTAGCGCATAGTAAGCCAGTCATTCTGAAGGTAAAAATGACTACTATTTGAGGATTTCTTAAATAATAAATAATATCCAGATGTGATAATTCACAATGCATGGTCTCATTCTTCAACAAGTCAGAAGAGCTCCACACACTGGTCAGATTTATCTGAATTTTGCCACTGTGAGTGCTGTTAAGTAAAAGAGTACTTACTGAACTAGAGATCAGAAACTCAGGTTCCAGTACAATTCTGTTACTAATTGCTGGTTTATTGCATGCAAGTGTTTTTCTCTCTTTAGATATCATTTTTTCCTAATTGTTCAACAAAGTCAGGAGAATGAGCTTTAAATGACATTCCCCAAGCTAAGGTTCTCCACTCTTTTTCTAGTATGGATGTATTCTAGCTCCTCTTTGCTCAACTCTGAACTCCAGTCCAGTGAGCTCTTCCTACCAAGATATAGAAAGGGATCTGTTAGAATAATTACCTGTGACCTCTTAATCCTCAGAAAGAAAGCAGAAGTTATTAAAAGGAAAAACTACTTCCAAAGTTAATCGTACTTCTTTTCTCTATCAAACAGAATGGTGACTTCCCTCTCTATTATCCATCTGAAAAACATAATAATAAATATAAGCCCAGATACTTCACTTAACTGATCACTGGAAGGCACCAATAAGGAAAATGAACCTCCCTAGTATGTAATGCCTATCAGAGTGCTGAACTCAAAAGTAGGCCCCAAATCAGTGTTTTTTAAGAGCACTTGGGGAAATACTCTTATTTCCACACATTAACTTTAGTATTTCAACAGGAAAATTATACTTTCACAATAAAAAAAAATCACATGTAATAAAGCCTTTCAGCTCAAAACAAACTTCTTATTGAGATAGGATATTTATTTTTTTGGTTTTTTTAAGATTTTATTTATTTATTTTGAGAAAGAGAGAGCATGAGCGGAGGCAGAGGCAGAGGGAGAGAGAGAAACTCAAGCAGACTACATGCTCAGTGTGGAGCCCGATGTGGGGCTCAATCCCAGGACTCTGAGACCATGACCTGAGCTGAAATCAAGAGTCAGACACTTAACTAACTGAGCCACCCAGGGGCTGCTAGAATATTTATGTCTTGCATATATTTTCCAGAAATCATCAGAAGCTTTAAGATTGATTTTATACCATGTAATCAGAAAGCATTTTCTTGCTCTGTTTGGAATGTAAGAGAACAATCTAAAGAACCAGAAAGGAAGTAGGCCATTTCTATACCAAAGAGTTGACCTCCGGTCAGAATTAAGTCAATTGGCTGCATTTAGTTATTTCGAAAATAGCCTAATAACAGTTGATTAACTGAATCCAACTGGTGGTTTAACAGATCACCTTGCTTTCTGACGAGACGCAACCTTCTTGCTCTTCTATCACATGGTTTAACTGTATTCAAACAGGTGCTTATTATTCTTCTCCCCACTACGAAACCTGTATATACAGAAACATTTAGAGATATGCTTGGCATGTAACAGGCACTCAATAAATGTTTGAACTATAAGCCAGAGTTATCAGTTGGCCTAGTCCTTAAGGTCAGATAAATATCTATATCCAGTTTTGGTGACTGCCTATTATATTCTTGAAGATTTTGAAGCTATTCACTATAGCCATTAAGGTAAGACAAGTTTAATTAAGTTAACTGCTCACTGCCAAACTTGGTTTCAAATTCTCAACTTCAGGAGGATCAATGAATTACAGAATTAAAATGTGTCATGTAAGATAATTGGTTCTTACAGGAAGACTTACCTCATTGCTTCCACAATTAACACAAAAATAGGTATAATGAAGACTAAGTATTTTTGTGAACTTAAGTCATTAACAATGGATTAGGAATAGAATCCAATTTCCTCCTCTATCCATGATATATTGGGCATTGCTATTATCCTTTCAGTAATGAGGACAAGCGTGTTATACTTTGTTTCCTTCCTTGGTAATATCCTGATGACTAAGTGGGTATTTCAATAGAGGACCAAGGCAAAATTTTAAGCTAGGAACACATTTAAAGGATACTCCTTTCCTAAGAAATGCAGGCCTATTCATCTATCACCAGAACCAGCCAAGACTAATACTGACCCTACAGCTGGGACGAGACTGAATACTCGTTCCTTCCTCCCTCCACCACGATGTTAAAGTTCAAATTTGGAATCCAGTGGCTGGTTAGTCCCATGCTCCACGTAATCAACCCACATTCCACAGTGTCCCTCTGCTACACTTTGCCTACTCCAGGCAACTACCATAAGTGTTGATTAACTCTATGGCAGCTCTTCACTACCCTATCCCCACCCCCACTGGTTGGGAACTAAATAACCAGATTTTGTCCTCTCTATCCAGAGAGGTTAGCCTTAATTCAGTGGATAATGACCCAGAGAGCTCTAATCCTAGATTTATGTACTAGCATCTAAAAAACTGTCCTTTCCTTGGCAGTGGTAGATGATGTTCGGAAGTGCTGTGAACCACTGACTTAGTGCCATGAGCTATAAGCATCATTCAGTAGCTTTTAACACTCAGATTGAAATGCAAATATGAAAAGAATTTTAAAGGCAAAATCAGCTCTTTAGAAAAATTCCATCATTTCTTCAAGAGAATTTTATGTTAATTTATCATTTTATTTCCTTAAAACTCTTTTACCCAAACTAAAAAAAAAAAAGTGTGCTCTAGAAAAACTCATTCCATTGGTGAAGTCTTTCACTCTAAAGTCCTGATAAGTGACATTAAAACATGAAAAACAGGTGCATTCCCTAGATAAGTTTATTCAATTTCTGCATCATTCTTGCTTCCAATTATTCTAAAGATAGCAGGGCCAGAAAAACGATGAACTTTTCATTTTGAATGGTATTCAGCAACTGGCTTGATATTTCATAATGAAGCAAAGGTCTGAAAAATATATTCCAAAGAGGAAATGGCTAGCCAATGCTTTGTTTGGGATGTATTTCATCTTCATGAATGTTTTTGGGAGTGGCCCTCTGATGGGAAAGGGAATCTTTAAAATAAGGGGAAAAGTAAGCTGCAATTAACAAACATCTAAGTCCACAATTGTCAAATGCATCTGAGAGTAAGAAGGTGTGTATTAAATACGTTAATTTTCTTTCTCTGTAATCCGAGTCAATGTGGTACAATGGGAAAATCAACTAGGAAGCAAAAACTGGGTCCTTGTCTGGATTCTGCCACCCACTAGCTATATAGCCAAGAGCAAGTGGCTTAACTTCTTATCTGTACATCTGTTCTATACTTACCCCACTGAACAATTGTGGGAACCCAATGAGATATGGAACCAAACGTGAAAAGTCTTCATGAACTATGAACTGCTATACAAATGAAGAGTTACACCTAAGACTTTTGCAAACTAAGTACTATGCACACAAGGACTTAGAAATCTCCTATGATCTTTCTTCCTTACCAGAGGGCAGAACCAAGGTGGAGATAAAAGGAGTCCTGAGGCACTTCTTTAACTATTTCCATTTTTGAGGTTCCATTTATATTAAAAATTAAGAAGTTCCAAAATATATTTCTAAGAATTGAGGTGCTTTAAAAATTTTAACACATATAATATACCTGTATGTATAAGGAAATCTACATTTGAGGCCATTTGTGAATTTCAGACCTTGCCCAAATTGTCTAGATTCCGGTTAGTAATAGTACCTGCCAATGAATTATTATATACAAGCATGTCTGGTGCTTTTATGTTGATTACTTTCTCTGTATATGGTTCAGAATAGGAGAAATAGAAATCAGACTGAAGTTTTCCTTTTTGCCACTGAACAAATAGACCATGCACGTATTCCAAGTTGGTGGAAGGGACAAGAACCATAGGGGGAACTGAAAAGAATGAGAGCATTCAGAGTGGCTAAGCAAGCATCAAACTACTGTCTTGTTTCCCTCATTATGATTCTGAAAGAAAGAAAGAAAGAAAGAAAGAAAGAAAGAAAGAAAGAAAGAAAGAAAGAAAGAAAGAAAGAAAGAAAGAAAGAAAGAAAAGAAAAAAGAAAAGAAGAAAAGTCATCCTAGAAACCACCCAGAGGGAGCCCAACTCTGTCTGGAGAGGCAAAAAAAAAAAAAAAAATCACATTCAGAATTGTGATTCAGTCTCGGAGTTGTGTCACATTCATAGAAATAGAACTCAGCAACCAAACTCATTTCAAATGCAATTCTGAATTTTACTCAAATATTTAAAAAAGCATTAAAATGGCTACCAGCCCCCAAACACCTTTAAATCTTCTGTCCTCTCCATTTCTCCCATGACCTTCAGCTTCTACAAGCACTGTCAACTCCTCAAGAAACTGTGGCCTTGGGGTGCCTGGTTGGTGTAGCTGGAGAGCGTCCGACTCTTGGTTGTGGCTCAGGTCGTGATCTCAGGGTTGTGAGATGGAGCCTACATTGGGCTCCATGCTCAGTGTGGAGTCTGCTTGAGTTTCTCTGTCCCTATCCCTCTGCCCCTCCCCCTCTAAAATGGATAAATAAATCTTAAAAAAAAGCAATGGCCTCATGAGTTCTAGTTTTTTCTTCCCCTTTGCCAAATCCATTTGTCACCTGTCTTTGGCTTGCAAGGTAAAATATATGACAGAGTCAAACTGGAATTTCAAATAAACAATGACTACTTATATGTGTGGTCCATGAAATACTTGAGTTAAATGTATGCTAAAATACTATTTGTTATTTATCTGAAATTCAAATTTAATTAGGTGTCCAGTATTTTTATTTGCTACACCTGACAACCCTGGTCTGTACCCCAGAATGGCGAACCCGGCTATGCTTTTCCCACTGGCCCCAATGTACCAAAACATGTCCAGAGAACATGGTGGCTCCATGTCCCCTGGTTTGCACTTGATCACAGTGGGGGCAAAAGCACAAAGCCTCTTGGGAGGCATAATTCCTCTCTCACTCTGTGTTTTATTTCCACCACAAAAAATCCTCATGGAAAATTTCTGGTGAATAAAATTCTCTACCTTATTCTGTATCATTGGGGCTGAATTTATAAGGGTTACAGCAAATCCCCAAAGGGACCTGCAAGATAATGGAGGCCAAGGACAAACTCAATCCAGTTTGTCCAAATATAAACACTATCTGGATAGTTGGTGATATATAGGAATTATCATTACATTTTTAGGTGTAATAATAGTCTCATGATTATATTTTAGGAGAGGAATCCTTATCTTTTAGAGAGACATACTCAAGTACTTACGGATAAAATGGTTCGGTGTCTAGGATTTGCCTTAAGATAACCCAGTAGGGGGGCGCCTGGGTGGCTCACTCAATTGAGCGTCCGACTCTTAGTTTTGGTTCAGGTCATGATCGCAGGGTCGTGAGATCGAGCCCTGCATCGGGCTCTATGCTGGGCGTGGAGCCTGCTTGGGATTCCCTCTCTCCCTCTACGCCCCCCTTCCCCAACCCCGCTCATGTTCTCTTTCTTAAAAAAGCGGAGGTGGGGGGTGGGAAAGGAAATGCTGATTTTGTGGAAGAGTTTCTTTCTTTAAAAAAAAAAGATAATCCAGTAGAGTGGGAGAATGAGTATATGGGGGTTTACTATATTATTTTCTTTACTTTAGCATATGCTTGAATTAGCATATGCTTTGTAAAATCAAGTCTGTTTATCACCTGTATGGGATCTTCCTTTGAAGAGGATGTTGGAAACAAATCTACATCATTCCAGGACACTGGAGAAAAGATGCTGCCTTAAGGAGAACAGTGGCTGATCTGTAACTAATCGGGACCCAAACCAGCGCCCCCATTTGGTCATTCCAGTTGAACAGGGCTTTAATTTATTTGAAATTTGAATCTTCGAAATAAACTCTGCAGTAGCCAGGCAGAGGCTTGAATAAAGAAATGCCCCCCCGCCATGCTCACATACAGAAAGTAAGATTTGGATGAAATGCTTGGTGGGTAGAACCAGTTAATGCCAGAGCCCCTGGACACCGCCGCATTGCTCTCGAAGTGTCTGGGTAGTGCTGTGTAGAAACACTTTCTCATCAAACGTGATATTGGGCTGGAATCCTAAATTACATTGCTGCCACCTTAGTGCTCTATTTTTAGGAAAGAAAATCTTTTTGCCATGATGAATATCCAAGGGGAAAAGCCAAATCCTGACAGCCACAGACATAGTTGTTGTCCAGGATAAAATGTATCCAGAAATGTTACATGAGCTGCATACGGAAACCTCTCTCCTCAACTGCCTAGGCAAACTTTGTCTGGCTGTAGCCCTCTCTCCTCAATTTGCTTAGCTACCACCCTGCTGCCCATACAGTTTTGGCAGTTTTTACAAAATGAAAGAAACACCAGCTAAAGGAGGAAAAATTCATCAAACTGAGGTCCGTGAACCAAGGTTGGGTTTTTTTCTCATTAACTATGGAATTGTAAAAAAATGCAAATAAACTCAAAATACTGTTGTGTAACGACATAGTGCTAGTAGGTGGAACTTGATTTCATTCAATTCACTGACTATTAATTAATTAAATAATACTTTTTGAATAACATCTACATGCCATGCCCTGGTTCTGGAAATTCTTTAAATGGGCCTTATGTACATAATAAGAAGATAGACAGTGGTGACTTACAAATGACCAGGCATCTTCTACAGATTGTGTGAAAAGTAAGGGTCCTTGGGTATTACCCCTTGAGTAGCTGAGTGTCACTTCGCTGGAATGGACGTGGAAGCCTTGTTAGCAGCCCAGTTAAGTCTGCCAGATTCTTAGCAAACTTGCCTTTGTTTATGGCTTCACAATGTCCAAACTGTGGTCTGAAAACGGAAATGTTGATAAATTTGACTACTGGGTCCATCAACCAGATATTCTATCTGGAAGGCACACACCATGATGACGAGAGCAAAGGCCTTGGAGCTCGCCATCTGAGCTGGAATTCCTGTTCCACCAACTCACTAGATGCTTGACCTCTGAAGCCGTTATTTAACCTTGATGAATCTCAGTTCCTCCTCAGCACATGAGGGATAATAACGCAGATTCCATGAGACTGTTTCGAGGGGCAGATGCCATGAGACTGTGGGGAGGGACTAAATGTTCTTACAAATGTTCTACTTAGAATTCTTTTCTTTATCTCTTCTGTCTCTTACTAACAGCTATGTACTGCTTCACCAGTCTTGGACCAAATGCTTTTACCTTTAAAAGTAAAAATAAAAGGGGTGCCTGGGTTGTTCAGTGAGTTAGGCATCTGCCTTCAGCTCAGGTCATGATCCTGGGGTCCTGGGATTGAGCCCCGTGGTAGACTCCCCACTCAGTGAGGAGTCTGCTTCTCCCTCTGCACCTCCCTCCACTCGTGCTCTCTCTCCCTCTCTCTCTGTCTCAAGTAAATAAATAATCTTTAAAAAGTAAAAATAATGACTCTGAGCACTCATTTTGTCACCATGAGAACCCCTTTCTCTCCACCACAGGGTCACTCCTACTGGCATATTCCCTTTCCTCAGTTCTAGTAACTCCCACTTGGCCTCTTGCAAATCTGCCACCTTGACACTGAGAATGCTACCACTGCCACCAGAACTTGCTTTACAAAGACCTGCTGGACCTTTGGCTGTCATGCCAAAGACTATAATTCAGTACTGAGAAATTCCAAAAAGACTTGGCATCCGACTACCACCAAAATGTCAACATTGCGACCGCCGCCATGTTTTTCATGAGGCCAACCCCAGTTCTTCTAAGCATCATATAGAACAAGCAAATATGCTGCCATAGATACACTACTAAAAGCAAATCATCCTACATACCAATATTTTTCCTTATTTGTCACTGTGGCTTCACTGCTACTCTTGCAGTAACTTTCCATGGATTGGAGAAGAGTAGAAGAAAGTCTCTCCCCTATAGTCATGATCAGCTATGCTGTTTGACACCTTCACCCACTTTTCAGTCTCCCAGCATATTGTGTTGTGAACAGATTCTCCCCTCAAAGGGGAATGCAGGCTCAAATGCTGAACCTGGATCACCAGTCCGTATTCTGTATTCCCCCATGATGAATTAGTCCTTAAGGGAGTGCTGGTCTTTGTTCTTGCCCACTGATCTCATCTGGGACCATCTCATCTCAAACATCATTGATGTCCTAATAACATTTAATCTCAAAAGGGAGAAGTATTGGGGTCTCCATCTCTTCTTTTTTTTACTGTGAGAAGATATATGTAAGACAAAATTTACCATTTTAACCAGTTTAGTGGCATTGAGTACATTCACACTATTGTGCAACCATCACCACCATCTGTCTGCACAACTTTTTCATCTTCCCAAAGTGAACCTCTGTACCCATTAAATAATGATTCCCACCTCTCTCTGCCCCTAGCCCCTGGTAACCACTATTCTACTTTCTAGCTCTGTAAATCTGACTACTCTAGGTACCTCCTATAAGTGGAATCATACAACATTTTTCTTTTTGTGTCTGGCTTCTTTCACTTAGCAGTGTGTCTTTAAGGTCCATCTCTGTCGTAGCACGTGTCAGAATTTCCTTCCTTTAAGGCTGAATAATATTCCACTGTATGGATATTTTTATTTGTCCCTTCATCCACCAATGGATATTTGGATTGTGTCTACTTTTCGGCCATGATAAATAATGATTCTATGAACATGGATGTACAAATATCTGTTCGCGTCCTTACTTGTAATTCTTTTGGGTATACACCCAGCAGTGGAATTGCTGGATGGTATGGTAATTCTATTTTTAATTGTTTGAGATCCATCCCTTCTTTGCCAGGGGTTTTCCCAGCCTTGTTATGTACTCCTCCTTTGTATGTTCCTGTAGAATGCTCAAAATGCCTCTATTTCATGACTTACCAGGTTGCGCTGCACAATTGCTTACTTTCCTGTCTTCTCCCCATAATGAGCTCCACTATGAGCTCCGTCAGGACAAAGATTTTCCCTGTTTAGCACTGAATTCTCAGTATCTAGCACACGGTGGGTCCTCAGGAAACAACAGGCCCTTCTCCACAACCCCAAACATTCATTTGGTTTGCTTTCATACCCACCCCCTCGCAATGAATTTATCTGGTTGTTTTATCCAAGTGTTTCCTAGAAGTGTTCCCTTTAAGAGATTTCTGCAATATTAATATCTTTCCTACCCTCACATCCTTCCTAGAATGTCAAGAAACATTTTTGGACAATTTGTCCCAATCTTCAAAGGCTATGTCTAGACATTTCCAAAAACTGATCAGTTTATGACTTACTTAGTCAAATGGCAAATATAGTCATTTTAATGCAATATATTTTGAGTTTCTAATATCCAAAATCATAATATACTCAATTTTAATGAGATCCCAATTTTATCTCCTCTGCCTCTCGAGCTGTTAGCCTCACAGGTACAAGGTTAGGCTTGTTTTATTGTTTAGTGAAAATGAAAGTTGACAGTTCTATCCATATTAATCACATTAATGAAAAATTTTGGAACAAGCAATAACAAGGCAACCTCCTCTCTACATCGTATTGGCATAATAGGCCCAAGGGGCCTCGCCTATTCACTCTGCGTTTCACCTGCAGTATATAATTAAGAAACCCGCACCAGAAGAAGAATGGGAGGGCTCTGCATCATTCCTAAGTTAAAGTGCAAAATTCCAGGTGAGTTTCTTCATTAGGCAATTTTTTGGGGGAAAACAATGGTCACAATTTTTCAGTCAGCTCACTTTAACAGATGCAGAGAGCTTCTCCCCACGCAGCTCCCGAGGGAAATGTAAATATAGATTTATTAGAGTCACAAAGCCCCTCTGCTGAAGCAGGAGTCACACAGACACTGGAGTCGGAGGACTTGTGAGCAGACAGGAATGAGAAACCACAGGGTAGGGTACAGAGCTTCTCTAACACTCCTAGCCAAGTTCCCCCGGAGAGGGGAATACTTTAATATATTGCTTTTAGATGGCATATTTGCTCTTCTAAATGCATGCAAATCTTGCATTCTAATCAATAACATATTCTTGTTTGTTTTAAATTTTTGAAAAAGTTTTTTTCTTCCAAATCTTTGTGTATAATTGGGAATAATAATGCTTTGAGACTCCTAATAATAGCTAATATTTAGTAAGTGTTTACTATGTGCCAGGCATTATCTTAAGCACTTTACCTGGATTAACTCATACATAAAACAACCCACTTTACAGATGATGAATTAAGGCACAGAGAAGTTAAGCAAGTTGCCTGAGGTCACAAAAGTCAGGGACGGTGGAGGTGGGTCGATGTCCCACCTCCACCATTTCTCTTTTCATGGTTTCAGGTATCTTCGAGGCATAGGTATTCCAGTTGGAGATACATTGTGTAACAGAAAGAGAAATGTACTAAGTAAAAGCAAGCTGAATGTCACTACTGCCTTTCTCTAAGATCCTTTTGAGTATTAATTTCCACTTCTGAAAATGAAGGCAAGTGATAACGCTAAGGCTAGGCTTTTCCAGCTCTAATCTAAAGCTTCTAAATTACTTACTGATGATGGGAACTAGAAATGAATGAAGTCTACACTTACGGTTTCACCATTATTCCTTTTAATCTTCAATGAAGATACCTGATGGCTTTCAGTGTTCTTATAATAATAATCAAATCAAGATCTTTTCTTAAACATGACTCATGGTGGTCAGTAAACATTTTCTATAAAGACAGTAAATACTTTAGACTTCTTGACTGTCACAACCCAATTCCGCCATTATAAACAAAGTAGCCAAAATGGTATATAAGGGAATGGGCATGGCTGTGATCCAATATATCTTTAGTAAAACCTGTGTTGGACTGGATTTAACCCAAGCAGGCTATAACTTGTGGGTCCCTGCTATAAACCAAGAATTATGCAGAACCGGGCCTTGTTCTCAGCCAGTTTCGATAAATCAAGTCATTGTGAAACCCCATATGTTGTCAAGCATAGTGTTAAACAGTAGACTTGCTGGGGTGATTAATTTTAAAATATTTTGGTATAAAGAGGTTGATGCAGACAACTATGTCAGGTAGCACTAAATCTATAACCAGGGGCGGTTAGCTACCGATAAAGTTTCCTGATCAGGACCACAATCCAGGACTGCTTAGTGAGCTTTTACCATTTAACAGACCTTAAATGAGGCCTCTACACTCCAAAATGGGCTAGAGCAAGTGCTTTCAATAGTGTTATCTAAATCTACACCAGAGACTGTTCATTGTCATAAAAGGTATTAGAAACATATCACTGACAAAATAACTGTTGTTCAAAATATGTGATTGAATGGAAGGGCTGTGCAAGTTCACTCATCCTTGAACAAAGTCCAATAATCAATGAACATCCTAAGTCCTGAACCAACTCCATTTGGCCCAGAGTCCTGCTACAAAAGGAGGACTAGTTGTTGGCTGTTCCCTGCTGTCGAAATATTGTTGTGCTGGCCTTGAGAAACCCGTTTAGATAAGGCAATTAATAGAATGTCTGAGGGTTCGGTCAGAAGAGAGAGTTGACACTAGTAATCTGAATACGGAACATTATATGAAATAGTATTAATTAGGTAAATGGCAGCTAACTATTAAAAGGGGAAAAGAGCATTCCGAGGTGTACAGAGGTAGCAAATGCTGGGGGAAATGTGAATGAGAAAGGAACTCGGACCCTTAGAGGCAGAGGCCCCGTGAGGCTGAGTTTCAGATTTCTGGGGAACAGCAGTGGCTGTCACAGAGCTGTGCCACACTTTTGTGGTAATGAAGAAACTTTGCGGGTGCAGCTCTTGCTGGGAACTGTGGGAGCTGCAGCCACTGTGGTGACAAACTTGCCCAAGGGGGCCTGTCTCTGTGCGCAAGAGCCGCCTGCAGCTCTGGAGGTGACGAAGTTGGCCACGGTGTGTGCACTGCTGAGCCATGAAGTTGGAGGGGCCTCTCCATCAACCAAAGCGCTTGTTACCACGAGGCAAACAGCAGGCTGGAAGAAGAAAGAGTCACTTCTGGTCCCCCCTTGCAGTCTCCATCACTGCACTCTGTTGGTAGAGCTTAACGGGGTGGGGGGGCAAAGGAGAACTGTAGTCAGCAGGGTCAAACTCCAGTGTCACAAAGTAGGCAAAGAAGGATTGCTTTGGTGCCGAGAAGCAATACATTGCTAACTGGCACAGTGCCCAAGGACACAGTGGGATTTCACCAAATCCTCAGAACAGGTGGCAGGACTAATTGGGCCTTACTAATTTATGCTTGTATATACCTGTGACTTGTTTTCTTTGCAATTTACCACCAGGTAGAAGGGTCAAAGGACCAACAGTATTTTCCAAATAACCTGACAACTGTTGAACTACTAAATTGCTTATATCAGTTTGTAATACCTTGGCTCGGATCTCAGCAACTGCCTAGGACTTGCATGAATTTGGGCAGGATACTTAACCCCTCCATACCTCAATGTTCACATGTGTGTAGTGAAGATTAAAATTAGTTCCCATCATACAAGTCTAATGTGAAAATTAAATGTTTTAAGTTCCTGGTATATAATAAGCACTCAATGAATGGTAGCCATCATTACTAAAGAAACATATTCTTACTGAATTCAAACTATGCTCAAGGCACTGATTCTAAAATTTATTTGGAAGGGCAAAGGTACTAGGATAGCTAAAAGAGTGTTGAAAAAAATAAAGTTGGAGGCATTACAGTGCCTGATTACAAGAAGTACTGAGAAGTTAAAATAATTAAGATAATGGTATTGGTGAAAGAACAGATACAAAACAAGGGAAGAGAATACAGAGTCCAGTAATGGGCCCACACAGATGTGTTCATCTAATTTTTGACAAATGTGCAAAGCCAACTCAGTGGAGAAAGGAGTCTTTTCAACAAATGGTGTTGGAACAAATGGACATCCATAAGTAAGTTAAGTAAATAAGTAAGTAAATTACTTAATAAACAACTGAATAAATAAATAAAATGTAGACACAGACTTTCCATCTTAGATCAAAACGGAGTCAAAATGCATCTTAGAGTTAAATATAAAACATAAAACTATAAAACTTGTAAATGAAAACAGAAAATTTGTGTGATTTTGGTAATGACACTTCAGATAGAACACCAAAAAGTATAATCCATTAAAAACTAGATTCTCTTCAAAATTAAAAATTTCAAACTAAATTTAAAAATCAAAAGGAAAGACTTTTGTTCTCCAGGGACACAAGACCGGTTCAGTAATTAAAATCAGGGGTGGCTGGCTGACTCAGTTGGTAGAGCGTACAACTCTTGATCTTGGGGTTGTAAGTTTGAGCCCCACATTGGGTGTAGAGATTACTTAAAAATAAAATCTTAAAAAATCAATTAATGTGGGACTCACGAAGGTTCCAGAGGCGCCGCGTGTGGGAGGCGGGCCTGCTCTCGCGCCCGGTCGGGTTTGCGCGCAGGCTTGGGGCGCTGCGACTCGTGCGGGTGGGGCCCGCGTCCGGGTAAGCGCGTTCAGTGCGGTGTTTCCTGTTCTCTCCCCTGTGTGGCTGCAGCTCGGGCCTTGCCTGATCAGCCTGACCATGGCTTCCGCTTTGGAAGAGCTACAGAAAGATCTAGAAGAGGTGAAGGTGCTGCTGGAAAAGGCCACTAGAAAAAGAGTACGTGATGCCCTTGCAGCTGAAAAAGCCAAGAGTGAGACAGAAATCAAGAACAAGATGCAGCAGAAATCACAGAGAAAAGCAGAACTTCTGGACAGTGAAAAGCCAGCTGCTGTGGCTGCTCCTATTACAACAGGATGTACAGCGCAAATCAGTAATCACGGATGGGATCAGTCGGGTAAGTTTGTGAAAATCTACATTACCTTAACCGGAGTTCATCGAGTCCCCACTGAGAATGTGCAGGTGCATTTCACAGAGAGGTCATTTGATCTTCTGGTAAAGAATTTAAATGGGAAGAGTTACTCCATGATTGTGAACAATCTCTTAAAACCCATCTCTGTGGAAGGCAGTTCAAAAAAAGTCAAGACAGATACAGTTCTTATGTAGAAAGAAAGCTGAAAACACATGGTGGGACTACCTGACTCAGGTTGAAAAAGAATGCAAAGAGGAAGAAAAGCCCTCCTATGACACTGAAACAGATCCTAGTGAAGGACTGATGAATGTTCTAAAGAAAATTAATGAAGATGGAGATGGTGACATGAAGCGAACCATTAATAAAGCTTGGGTGGAATCAAGAGAGAAGCAAGCCAAAGGAGACACAGAATTTTAAGACTTTAAAGTCATTTTG
The DNA here is from genome assembly GCF_017311325.1 of Ursus maritimus. Classification (NCBI taxonomy): domain Eukaryota; kingdom Metazoa; phylum Chordata; class Mammalia; order Carnivora; family Ursidae; genus Ursus; species Ursus maritimus. Next base: position 10,752,155 of record NW_024423319.1, on the reverse strand, counting down.
GGAACTGTGAAGTGGAAATATTGATGTTTCCAATGAGGAAATGCTGGTGAGCTGCACAGATAAATTTGACATATAACTTACTTACACAGTCATCTTCTAAGTAAAGGCAGTGATTCTCCCATTTCCTCCTGGAGGATTTATTTAAATAAAATATGCTTATTAAACATTTCCTCCAAAGATGGTTTCCTTAGTAATCTGGGCATTTTGTTTAAAAAAGGATAATATTGTATTCTTGTGTGAAATGTAAAAAAGCAAGTCTTGCCTAACGATAATGCCACATTGTGTGTATTTTTGTTCAGCTAAGAGGTAGAAAACAAAAGTTCTTGTTTGCCTGTAAGTTCCTGATATCAGCTCCCACCAATGTAAGAATAAGTAAAAATAAAACCGGAATTTTTGCATAAAATGAAAAAAATCAATTAATGTAATTTATCATATTAATAGGCTAAAGAAAAAACTGCATGACCATATTAATTATAGCAAAAAAATCATTTGATAAAAATCAAAACCCATTATTTTAAAAAGCATTAAGAAAGATAGCAATAGAGGGCAATTTTCTCAACTTCATAAAGAGAATATAGAAAAACTTAGAGCTAAATTTATATTTAGCGACAAAAGACTAAAAATACTCCCCTCTAAAACCCTCTTACACTGTTGCTGGGAATGCAAACTGGTGCAGCCACTCTGGAAAACAGTATGGAAGTTCCTCAAAAAGTTAAAAATAGAACTACCCTACAATTCAGCAATTGCACTACTAGGTATTTACCCAAAGGATACAAAAATACTAATTCTAAGGGATACATGCACCCCAATGTTTATAGCAGCATTACTTACAATAGCCAAATTGTGGAAAGAGCCCAAATGGCCATCAACTCATGAATGGACAAAGAAAGGTGGTATATACATACAATGGAATATTAGTCAGCCATAAAAAAGAATGAAATCTTGCCATTTGCAACAACATGCATGGATCTAGAGGGTATAATGCTAGGTAAAATAAGTCAGAGAAAGACAAATACCACATGATTTCACTCATATGTGAAATTTAAGAAACAAAACAAATGAAAAAAGGAAAAAGAGAGAGAGGAAAACCAAGAAACAGACTCTCAACTATAGAGAACAAACCGATGGTTACCAGAGGGGGGGTAGGTGGGGGGATGGGTGAAATAGGTGATGGGTAAAAAGGAGGGCACTTAGGATGAGCACCAGGTGTTGTACGTAAATGTTGAATCACTAAATTTTGCACCTGAAATGAATATTACACTGTATGTTAACTAACTGGAAGTTAAATAAAAACATGAAAAAAAATATATCACCTCTCCCCACCAAGTCAGGAATAAACCAAGATGTCCACTCTCACCACTCAGTCAACATAGTGCAAGAATTGCTGGTCAGTGCAATTATAGCAAATAAAGGAAAGAAAAGGCATATAGATCTGAAAGGAAGAAAGAAAACTGATCCATTTTTAGATGATATGGTTGTCTGCATAGAAAATTCCAAGTCTATAAAAAAAAATCCTGGAACTAATATGTGATTTCAGCAAGGTCACAGAATACAAGATACACATACAAAAATCAATTGTATACATACTAGCATTAAAAACATGGAAAATGAAATTAAAAACATAATATCATTTTCAATTGGTAAAAAAATACTTATGTGCAAATATAACAACACAAAACGTGCTAAAAACTATAAAGCACTGGTGAAAGAAATCAAAGGTCTAAATATCTGGAGACATATCATGTTCATGGATTGTAAGATTCAATATACTAAAAGTGTCAATTCTTTTTTTTTAAAGCACCCGTTTTTTTCTTTACGATTTTGTTTATTTATTTATTTGACACAGAGAGAGAACACAAGTAGGCAGAGAGGTAGGCAGGCGGAAAGGGAAAAGCAGACTTCCCACTGAGCAAGGAGCTTGATGCAGGCCTCGATCCCAGGACCCTGGGATCATGACCTGGGCCGAAGGCAGACGCTTAACCAACTGAGCCACCCAGGTGTCCCTAAAAATGTCAATTCTTCCCAAACTGGTATACATGTTCAATGTAATTCCTCTCAAAATCCAAGTAAGACTTTTTGTAGATATAGAAAAGATTCTTCTAAAATGTATACGAAAAGACAAAAGAATTATAATATCTGGGACAATTATGAAAAAGAATAAAGGCAGAGAAACAGTTTATCCAATTTCATGACTTACGATATGGTTAGAGTAATCGAGACCATGGTATTGCAGGGTTAAAGACACATAAATCAACAGGATAGAATAGAGAACCTACAAATAGATCGACACGAATATGCTCAATAGATTTTTTTTTGAGAGAAAGAGAGAGTACACACATGCCTTCAAGTCGGGGGGGGGTAGGTGGGGCAGTGGGAGAGGGAGAGAGAGAATCTTAAGCAGGCTCCATGCTCAGTGTGGAGCCTGGCGTGGGACTCGATTTCACAACCCTGAGATCATTACCTGAGCTGAAATCAAGAGTCAGACACTTAGCTGACTGAGCCACCTAAGCACCACTGCTCAACTGAGTTTTGAGAACAGTGCAATACCAATTCAATGGAAGAAGGATAGGCTTTTCTAAAACTTTTGCAGGAGCAACTGGAGATAAAAAAAAAAAAAAAGAACCTTGACCTAGGCTCACACTTTATAAAAAATTAACTCTATACCATGAACTTAAATATAAAACATAAAAATACTTAAATTTTTTTTAAAAAATCAGAGAATATCTTCAGGATCTAGGGTTAGGAAAACATTTCTTAAACTTGACACCAAAAGTACAATCCATAAAAGAAAAATCTGATAAACTGGACCTCATCAAAATAAGATTTTTGCTCCAAGAAAGACCCTGATAAGAAAATGAGAGGACAAGCTGCAGACTGGGAGAAAAAATATGCACACCACATATCCTATAAAGGACTGATATCTAGAATATATAAAGAAATTTCAAACTCAACAGTTTAAAAAAAGCAACAACAACTAACCAAAGAACCCAATTGGAAAACGGGCAAAAGACAAGAACAGATATTTTACTGAAGAGGATATACAGGTGGCAAATAAGCATATGAAAAGATGCTCAGCATTATTAGACATTAAGGAAATGCAAATTTGATATTTCTACACACCTTTCTGAATGGCTAAAGTAAAAAACAGTGACAACACCAAATGCTTGTGAAAATACAGAGAAACTAGACCGCACACATTTCTGGTGGGAATGTAATATGGTATAGCCACTATAGAAAACAGTCTGGCAGTTTCTTTTTTTTTTTTCTCTCTGCTCTTCTCTTCACCTCCTCCTTCCTCTCCCCCTCCCTCTCCTCCTTCTTCTTATTTTCTTTTTGTGAGAGAGAGGGGGTGGGCAGAGGGCGAGAGAAAATCCCAAGTGGTCTCCATGTCCAGCGTGTAGCCCAACGTGGGGCTCGACCTTACAACTCTGAGATCACGACCTGAGCCAAAATCAAGACTCGGTTGCTTAACCGACTGAACCACCCTGGTGCCCCAAACAATTCCTTAAACCCTTAAAATGGAATTACCACGTGACCTAGCAAATGCCCTCATAGGGGTTTATACCAGAGAAAAGAAAACTTATGTTCACACATAAACCTGCACATAAAAGTTTGTAACAGCTTCCTTTATATTGGAACCCAGATGTCCTGGAGTGGGTGAACTGTTAAAATGTGGTAATCCACACCACGGAATATTACTCAGCAATAAAAATGAATGGACTATTGATACACACAATAACCTGAATGACTCTCCAGACAATTATGCTTTGGGACAAAAAACCAATCCCCAAAACTTACATATTGCATGATACCATTTATATAACATTCTTGAAATGACAAAATTATAGAAATGGAAAACAAATTAGTGGTTGCCAGAGGTGGGGGTCTGGGGAAAGTAAGTTTGGGCCATAAAAGGGCAATATGAGAAATCGTTGTGATGGTTAGAATATTCTCTATCTTGACTCTATCCATATCAATATCCTGGTTGTGATACTGAACTACAGTTTTGTAAGATGTTGCCATTGGAGGAAACTGGGTAAAGGATACAGGAGATCTCTATTATTTCTTACAACCGCATGTGAATCTAAAATCTCAAAATAAAAAGTCTAAGTTAAAAAATCTGTTCCCCTGTGAAAGACATTGTTAAGAGAATGAAAAGATAAGTCACATACTGGAAGAAAATGACATATCAAACAAAGGACTTGTGTCCAGAATATATAAGAAACAACATTAAAACTGAACAACAAGAAACCAGCCCAATGAAAGGATGTTAAGAGATAATTCATCAAAGAAGATATATGAATGGAAAATAAACATATGAAAAGATGCTCAAAATCATTAGTCATTGGAGAAACACAAATTAAACCGCAATGAGAGATCCATACGTATCTATTAAAATGGCCAAAATAAATGAACCTGCTAATATGAAACATTTCTGAGAATGCTGAGTAAGAGGAATGCTCATTTATTGCTGTTGGGAATGGAAAAATGGTATATCTGCAGTTTCTTAATAGAATTAAATATGCACTTACCAGATGACCCGGCAGTCCTACTCCTAGATATTTACCCAGGCGAACTGAAAACTTATGTTCACACAAAGATATGTATGCAAATGTGTACAGCAGCTTTATTCACTATTGCCAAAAAAGTGGAGATAACCAAGATGTCCTTCAAGCCGTGAGTGGATACACAAACTGTGGCACATTCATAACATACAATAGGATATGATTCAGCAATTTGAGAAGAATGAACTATTGATTCACACAACATGGGTACATTTTAGATGCATTTTGTTAAGTGCAAGAGGTTAGACTAAACTGAAATTCCAGAAAAGGCCGATCTATGGGAAAAAAATAAATCAGGGTTGCCGGAGGTTCTGAGAGGAGAGTGGGATTGAGTACAAAGCTGCCTCATCAAGTGATATTTAGGGTAATGGAACTCTTCTGAGTGGCACTGTGGTGGTGTGCAAACATAACTCCATGCATCTGTGAAAACCCACATTTGTGACTTGTCACACCACAAAGAATGAACTTCAATGTATGAATTTTTTTAAATAAAAAAATAACCTGGATGTGAGGGATCCCAGGATTGAATGCAAACTGACGAATGAGTTTAATACAAAACGTATGATACAACTTGTCGAAAGGGATGGGGAATATATGGAGCTGACCGCATATTTTAAGGACAAAGGCAAAAGGAGCTATACATACAGATCCTACTCTGGTTTATATTTTTTTCTCACAGGGTATAGGTTAGCAATCCTGAAACTTCTTTATGAATACATTGTGCATACTAGGAAACAGATTTCTCACCATTGGAGAACGAGGTTACAGATAAGCAAGGGAACAAGGACAGAATGAACCCTTCAGTGATGGACTGTAGCTGGAGATATCAACATGAACTGCATTTATTTTAAAAGGTAGTCAGGGTTTCTCCACCTCAGCAGTATTGACATTTTGGGTCAGATAATCCTTGGTTGTGGGGAGTGGTCCTGCGTACTGTAGAATGCTTAGCAGCATTCCCTCTACCAACTAGATGCCAGTAGTATCCCCCAGTTGTGACAAACAAAAAATGTCTAATGGAACTGCCAGATGTCACTTGGGAGAATTGTAAGAACATCCACAGTTGAGAACCACTGAGACAGATAGGGAAATAAATATAGATGTTTGTATATACATGAGTTAGTATACAAACATATATTTCCAACCCTTGTCCACTGAGAGAACAGGGAAGCGAGGGCAGCCCAGCAGCAACAATACAACAAGCCTATACCTTGGTTCCCAAATACCATTACTACGTGAAAGGAATCAAGGCTCCCGAGAAATGCCTGGATCTAGAACTGGAACAGCAAAAATAGAGGAGCCTGGTACAGCTTACAGTGTCAGAAAGTAAGAATGTGCTTTTAAAAAAAAAAAGATAAGGCACTTTAAAAACAGGTGCCGATCTGTAAGAGTGCCCAATGATCAAACCTTGATCAATTTGAGCACAAAAATAACAGATTGCATTATAACCCAAATAATAAAATAAATGTGAGTCCATATGGATATAAATAAATGATTGAATAAATAAATAAATGGGAGGGAAGGGACATATTTTTTATAAAGAGAAATTCCAATAAATACAGAAGGAATGATGGAAATAGAAAACCATCATTAGAACACTACAGTAATAATTGCTGTAAGTATGACCCACAAGTGAACATGAAAATTATTGAGGGGGGAGGAAAAACAGTATATTTGCTCAGTTCAAAGTATATTGCCCCAAGTTCACAAATTACTGTGATGGCTTTAACATACGTACACAAATTCTTTGATATTCTTCCTTCCAGGAGCTGGAGCTTAATTCCTCTCCCTGGAGTGTGGGCTGAACGTCAGCGACTCGTTCCCAATGAATAGAGTATGGAAAAGGAAAAATAATAAATTTACAATAAAGAAGCCAAGCAGACAACCAAATGATTAATGCTAACATCACCAGTAATAGAGCAAGTTTATACCATGTTCCCTTGATATGATGCAACGAGAAGGACACACCACCTCTGTGGTATTTTTTCCAAAAATCCATAACCGAGGTGTAATCATTATAAAATATCAGCCAAATCCAAATTGAGATATGCACCAAACTTCCTCACAATTACTCTTCAAAAGTGTCAAGGTCATGAAAGACAAGAAGGACTGAGAATCTGTTACAGATTGTAGGATATTAAGGAGACAGGATGGCTAGAGGCAATGCACTATGCTGGACTGCATCCTGAAACAGAAAGAAGGCCATTAGTGCAAAAGTTAGTGAAATCCAAATAAAGTCTGTAGTTTAGTTAATAGAATTGTATCAACGTTCGTTTCATTGTTTATACACACACACACACACACACACACACACACACAAAATGGTTACATAAGATGTTCATATTAGAGGAAGCTGAGGAAAAGGTTTAAAGAAACATTAATATATTTAAAAACTTTTCTGTAAATCTAAAATTATCTCACAATTTTTCTAAAATTCTATGGAAGATAAAACAGCAAGATAGAACTAAATATGGTTGAATAAGGAAGTTGAGAGAAATAACAAAAAGCTAAGGTCACATCAACATTCAATAAAAAGAAAGATGAGTATTAGCAGTCTATTCACACTTCAACAACTTGAGATGAAGAATAAATTGTTGAATTGTTAACATGTGTCAAAGTCTTGACAGTAATATGCATCATCTCTGGAAATAATCAAGCACGTACATGTTCTTATTTTTAGGAGCAATTTGAGTTCAAATTATATCCATAGAAATTGCATGTTTTTGGCCAAAATGAATACTTTTGATTGTTTTTTCAAAAGAGAACGATACCTAAAAATTCACATTTCAGCATTTGACTGAATTAATCTAAATAGTAGATAATGGCATAAGTGACCAAGTTCACTAAGAAAAAGTTCCAAATTTAGAGTGAATACACATCGGAGAGCTTCCCACAACTGGAAAAAAAATTCTCAATTGATCTGAGATCTATGTAAATAAGTAGGCAATTTGCAATAATTTTTTCCTAATGGACCCATTGTAAAAGGTGATTTTCACTGAACACCTGTTATTCCTTACCTATATCCCTTCACACACATATGCACACCCCCACATACCCCACCATATGATTCTCCATTGACTGTGCAGCATTATTCACAAAAAGGATGGTGGCTCAGCCTCATGTCATCATTCATCCACGATATACAGGACAAAAAGAAATGCATTGTGATCCTTGCATGGAAAAAATTATAAATCATGAGGAAAGGATAACTGAAAATTCTAAAGATGGGACTGTTGCCTGGGTAAAAGAGAAGGCAAACAGTTGTGTAAACCACCAAGAAGTAATAACTGGAGTGGACACGTTTCACAGAATAATATACTTGAAATGTCCTTGCTCCATAATCTGATAATAGCCCTATACTTTCATCATCAGGATCCCCACAGTTATGGACATAGAATTGCACTTGCGATCACTATGAAACCCCATTTTACTTCCACCCATTCCTACCATGCCAGGTACAGTCCAGTCCAATAAAACTCCTTACCACCTCCCGAACATACCAGGGTCTCTCACAGCTCTTTGTTTTTACACATTCTAGTCCCTCCACTTAACATACTCACACCTACCTAACATTCTTAAGAAACTAGTTATTCCTTTCTCTTCATTAACATTTCCCACACTTCACTGTAATCATCCATTTAACTGATGGTCTCACATACGAGAGCATGAGCTCATTGATGGCAGCAACACTGTGTCTTGATCACCTTTTATCCTCAGCACCTAGCACAACCCTGGCACAGAGCAGGCTTTGATAGAAATTTTTTCTATTAGTTGAACCATTGCCAAAAGAGAGATATGGCCAGTGTGTGCCCTTTAGGTTCCAGTACAGCAGAAATTTCTACTATGGAAACGGGGAATTTTGAATGGTCACAGGTTGCACAGGAAAGAGCTGCAATCTGAATAAAGCCACGAGTATACTTTCCTACTATGAAATGAGGTGGTTACAAATTACCAAAATGTAATGCACCATTTATTCATCCATTCAACATCCAGTTATAGATAAGTGCTATGGGCCAAGCATTGTTTGGGGCACTTGAATTATATTAGTCAGGCAAACATGAAATCCTTGCCCTCTTGGAGATGACACTCTAGTCAGGAGAGTCTAATGAACATAAAAAACATACTAAGTAAATTGTTTTGCATATTAGAAAGTATGCATAAAGAGAAAAGTGAAGAATGGCAAAAAAACCCAACACTCGCAGTTAGATATATTATGGGGAAACTGTAGAACTTCAATGAAAAAGAGAAAATTATAAAATGTCTAGAGGGAAAAAGTAGATATCTACAAAGGAATATGAATCGCATTGACATCAGACTTAATAATACTGCATGCAAGAAAACAAAACAATGAAGTAATATTTTTAAAAATCAAAGAGAAAGAATTTTGAAGCTAGGATTTTATTTCCAATCCAACTGTTATTTATTTTTTTCAAGATTTCATTTATTTATTTGTCAAAGAGAGAGAGAGAGCACAAGCAGGGGGAGCAACAGGCAGAGGGGGAAGTAGGCTCCCCGCTGAGCAAGGAGTCCGATGCGGGACTCGATCCCAGGGTCTCGGGATCATGACCTGAAAGCAGACACTTAACCAACTGAGCCAGGTGTCCCTCAACTGTCATTTAAATGTGAGGTGGAAATAAAGATTCTCAGGCCTGAACAGCTTCATAAAGGATACTGCACAGTGACCCTCTTTGAAAGCACCCTTGGAGGACATATTCTAGAATAATGAAAAAATATCAATCTAAGACGCAACAAAGAGAATCTAAAAGTAATGCTGAGTAATTAACTTAGTGAAGTTCGTACTTAAAAAAGCACTTACACCCACCAAATAAGAAAATAATTCATAATAATAGAAAAAACAGCAGATGGCAGTATAATGTGAAACCCTGACTACACATTATAATCTTCCAGAGATCTTGAGAAAATATCCCAATGCCCATGTCCTTCTCTTGCAGATCCTTGTTTAATTGGTCTGGTGTAAATCTGGCATCAATAGTTTTTAAGTTTGCACAGGTGATTCTAATTGCAGCCAGGGTTGAAAAGCACTGTGGTGGTCAGACTTGACTGTTGTCTTTTTTTCTCACTCCCCTGCCCTCCATCCAGTCTGTCAGGAACTCCTGTTGGCTCTACCTCCAAAATTCATCTGGGATCTAGAGGCCCTAGCTAGTTCATAAAGGCAAAAAATTAAAAAAAACTTAAGACATACAGATTGGAAAGAAATAATTAAAATTCTACATCATTGATGTAGATCATAAGGAGTATGCAAAATGTTTCCAGAATAATTGAATTTAGTATGGGCAAAGAATATAAGATCAATATTAAAAAATAAATGTTTCTATATATATATGCCACAAACCACTGGAGATTAAAATAAAAATTTTAAATAGCATTAAAATAAAAGACAGGTTTTGAGATAAATTTAGCAACATATGTGCAATACCTATACACTAAAAGCTACAAAATTACTGAGATAAATTAAAGATAATCCAAATACGGGGTGCCTGGGTGGCTCAATCGGTTAAGCGTCTGCCTTTGGCTCCAGTCATGATACCAGAACCCTGGGATCGGGCTCTGCATCAGGCTCCCAGCTCAGCGGAGAGCCTGCTTCTCCCTCTCTCTTTGCTGCTCCCCCTGCGTATTCTCTCTCTCTCTCTCTCTCTCCCTGTCAAATAAATAAAAATTTTTAAAAAATCTTTTGGAAACTTTCTTTATGTCTGCCCCCCAAGATACATGTTGGCAATCATCCCCCAAGCATCTGGCCCACTGATATATATCTGAAGGGTCTCATGACTAAGGTTTTATTAGATGGTAATAAACGACCTTTCCCCTATAATAGCTAGCCCCCACAAGGTCCTGGAAACCTTGCTTCCAAAATTCCTTAGAGACTTACACTATCCCAAACCCCCTCCCAACTTGAAAGTATATAATGGACCACTCCTCATGACCCCGGTGCAGCTCTTTCTGCCCACGGTCCTGTTCCCTGTGCTTCAATAAAACAACCTTTTTGCACCAAGAAGTGGGGGGTGCCTGGGTGGCTCAGTTGGTTAAGCGTCTGCCTTTGGCTCAGGACATGATCCCAGGGTCCTTGGGATTGAGCCCCGCGTGGGGCTCCCTGCTCAGTGGGGAGCCTGCTTCTCCCACTCCCCCTGCTTGTATACTTGCTCTCTCTCTCTCTCTCTAATAAATAAATAAAATCTTTAAAAAAAAAAGAAACTTGGGGGATTACTGGATACTCGCTATGAATGACACTAACTGTTAAAGACCCAAAAGACCACTGTGATCTGCCCGAGTAGGATTTTTTTAAGTCAGGTCATCAGTACAGTGTTACCTGACGTTTATCTCATAGTGGACCAGCAAGTGCTCAATCCCACCATGTGGTTATTTCTCCAGTTCCAAATGCATAGTTGGAACAGATATACTCAGCAACTGGCTGAGTCCCTTGGTTTCATAATCTACAGAGGGAGGACTATTAGGGTAAGAACTAACAAGTAGAAGCCAATAAAACTGCCTCTACCTACCACGCCCCAAACCAAATCAACTGTTAGCTTGTGCAGCAGGCAGAGAGTATGGAGAAGGAATGACAGTGTATTATCAAAAACTTAATCATGTCATAACTCCAATTACAGCTGCTCTTCCAGACATGGTTTCATCTTGGAACAAATCAGCCTATTCTTTGGTGACAGAGGCACAATGCTCACTGGGGCTCTTTGGCTTTTCAAGGCATTTGGCTTTTCAATTTGGTCCTCATTTGGGTCCAATTCATCTACTGAGTAACCCAAAAGCTGCCAGCTCTATGTGGACTCAGAACAAGAGAAGGCTCTACATCGGGTTCAGATGCCTGTGCAAAGCTGCTCAACCACTTAAGCTGTATTAGCCAACGAATCTAATGGTGCTTGAAGTGTCAGTAGCAAAGAGAGAAGCTGCATGGAGCTTCTGTCAGGCCCCTTTGGTGAATCACAGTGTCTGCCTTTATGATCTGGGAGTAGAGAAACGCCATCCTCTGCAGGCATTCTCCTTTTGACAAACAGCTTACTATTGTGCCTCAGTGGAGACCTCCAAGTTACCATGAGACCTGAGCTGTCCCTCGTAAATTGGGTGTTATGTGACCCACTGGGACACAGAATTGGTCCTCCACAGCCGCAGTCTACCATCAGGTGGAAGGTATATATTAGCTCAGACTCAAACAAGTCCTGGAAGTACAAGCAAGTTGCATGAGCAAGTGGCCCAGATGCCCATCACTCTTATTATGGCTACTTTATCTTCTCTCCCCCAACCCACACCTATGATCTCTGGGGAGTTACCTATGACCTTATCTGAAGAGGAACAAACTCGAGCTGAGTTTACCATATGTAGGCACCACCCAAAAGCTGACAGATGTACCACTCTAGTCTCACTCTGGTTGCCCCTGGAAAAAAGTTGTGAAGAGAAATCCTTCCAGTAGGCAAAACTTTGATCAGTGCTCCTGGCTGTTCATTGTGACTAAAAGGAGAGATGGCTGGAAGCACAAATCTACATTGATTCATGAGCTTGGCTAATCGTTTGGCTGGATGTTCAGGGACTTGGAAAAATACTTAGAAAAATGGTGACAAGGAGAACTGGGAAGAAAGACACGGATGGTCCTTCTCCGAACGGGCAGAGTATGAAGATATTTGTGTTCCACATGAATGTCACAGAGTGACCTCAGCACAGGAGTATCTTAATAATCAGATGGGTAAGTCTACCTGTTCCGTAGAAGTCAGATAGCCAGCCCATTCTCTCAGCTACTCCTGTCATCGCCCAGTGTATTCATGAACAAAGCACCCAGTGACAGGGCTGGAGATTATGCATTGGCTAAGCAACACGGACTTCCACCCGCCAAGGTTTATCAGCTACAGACACTGCTGAGTGCCCAACCTGTCAAAAGCAGAGATCAACAGCGAGCTCCTGATATGGCAGCATTCCCCAGAGGTATCAGCCAGCTTCCAGATGGTAGAACAATTGCATTGGAGTACTTGCGTAGATGGAAAGGGCATATTCTCACCGGAACAGACACTTGCTCTGTACATGGATTTACCATTCCTATCGGCAACATTTCTGCCAAAACCACTATCAGTGTCTTCTTCTCCTTCACGATTTTCCACAGAGCATTGCTTCTGACCAAGGGACTCATTTTACAGATAATGAAGTGTGCGAATAGGTTCGTGGGATGAAGATCCGGTAGGTCATCGACATCACTGAAGTTTGTAATGGCGAGAGCAAGATACGGTTTCCAAACTGTCTTCAGGCGTTCCAGTTTGTCTGCACAAGTTTATTTGCTTTTGTAGCTTGGAGTTTGTCTTTGATGACTCTCGTTCATTCTCATGTTTTCCAGTCTATCCTCATGAGTTCCAGTTTGTCCCTGCTCTCCCTACTTCATGCCCATCTTTTCCCCCTGGTTGCCAGCCCTGATGGCTTCATACCCAACAACAGATGCGGAAGCAGCATCCTTACATAGGCTGCTTAACGAGGTCCTACAGTAGCATAATGCCAAATTCCTATAGTAAATTCCTTCTCTTTCATCACTCATAGTGGTTCTACCTCTCTGACCAAACCCTGACTGATGTATACAAGCTATATGAGTTACTTATACAGGTCCCAGGGCTTCTGATGTACTAGTTAATTCAAATGACAGGATTTGTCCTTTTTCCTTTGTTTTGTTTACTTTTAAAAGGCAAAAAAAAAAGGTCGTCTTCGTTAGTGGCAATCTTCCTTCATCTTTGATTCTGTGATGTGCTCCTTCTGAGCATAATTTAGCATCTCAGGTTCTAATTAATATGACAGTGCATCTCAAAAATGCTGAAACTAAAAGTAAACCTAACAAGTAGGGTGTCCCTTTGACCTAAGATTTCATATGGGTCAGGCAATTCTGTTTCTGTCCTCACTCAAACTGCCATCCTCTACAGCTGTGCTGATTTATAAAAGATTTTTTTATTTGTAATGAATATGAAAATGACTATCAGAATGGGCACAGTGGAGACTGCTTAATTATGGCTGGCAGAATATGCAATATACTCAATGCAAAATCAATCTGGTAAAAGATTTTCTGCGCAGGTTCTGTCTTCCTCTTGAGCTCAGTGCAACTGTCCCTTGGAGACTGCAGTCAGCAGGAGCAGCCACAGCAATTCCACACATCATTTGGTCAGATGTTTTCTTCTAACACTGTGGGTTTTGTTTTTTTTTTTCATCTAAAGAGGAGACAAATAAAACTTTGGGGTCTCAGGGGATGGTGATGGCATTACCCACTCCTGCCAGGATGTGGGAGGGCCTCAGGGGCTCTATCAGATTCCTGGCTCTAGAGGGATATAATGCTGAGATTAGCTGAACCTCAACTAATCCATCCACCTGTACTCTCAGAGCAAGCACAGACGCTGCTTGCCTCAATATTCCATCAAGCAGTTTTATCTACCTGGTGTTTAACAGACGCCTCAAGGCCGGGTCCAAGGAACGCTGGGAGCCTCTGCCCAGCCTCTCTCTCTTTTTGCTCCCTGACCATGGTTCATCTTCATATCCTCATGTGGCACTGGGCAGGCCAGGTATAAATAATGAGTCTCCTCCCCAAAGGTGTCCATTTCCCATCCCCAGAATTTGTGAATATGTTAGGTTACATGGCAAAGGGGAATGAAGGTCGAAGAAGGAATTAAGGTTGCTAGTCAGCAAACCTTGAGATAGATTATCCAGATGGGCCCAACATAACCTCATGGGTCCTTGTAAGTGGAAGAGGGTGGTAGAAGAGAGGGAACCAGGAAGATGACAGCATGAGAAGGACTTGGCCCAATATTGCTGACTTTGAAAATGGAGGAAGAGGGCCATGAATCAAGGAATATAGACAGCCGCCAGAAGCTCGAAAGGCAAAGAAATGCCTGGAAAGGCAAGAAAATGGATTCTTCCCTAACTTCCAGAAGGAACACAGGTCTGTCAACACCTCAGTTTTAACCAGCGAGACCAATTTTGGACTTTTGACATCTCAAAGTTTAAGTGTAAATAATAACTTGTAATGTTTTGAGAACCACTAATTTGTTGGTAATGTGTTACAGCAGCAATAGAAAAATGAACACACCAGACAACAAGCTTGTGTCAACATTAAACTGTTTCTGTCCTAACTAAATGGCCATTTGGGAGACCTCTTTTCTGGCTTTTTCTCTTTCTTCCTCTTGTCTGCTCTGTTTTGTACAAAGTTTGAGTTTTGAAAGCCTTTTCATGTCCCCTGTTAAGTACGTTTGCTCAATCTAACTTAGACTTAAGTTCATAATAACTCTGCTTATAATTTATTTTCATGCACCATTATCTCCCTCTCAGTCTTCTCTCCTTTTACTCAATCTTTCTTTGCTTTTATATGCCCTCTTGCTCCATTCAAAGACCACTGAGATACTCATGCCTTGGTTCCCATGCCAAGATTCAGCATATAGCACTGGTCCTACTCTTCTCCTGTATTAAAAATCGTATCTCCTCAGTGCAGCTTGCTTACTAAATGTTGGAAAAGCAAGTTGATTAACCTAATTCACAGTAAGTCCCTTTCCTTGAGCTATCCGAGGAGTGCTTACCACCAAGGAAGAAAGAAATGGGATGTGTGTGTATGGAGGGGAGGGTGGCATTGCAATGTACAGGTTACTTCCGAGCCGAGATGCCCTTCAACAGACGACTGGAGTAAGAAGATGTGGTCCGTATATACGATGGAATATTACTCAGCCATCAGAAAGAACGATTTCTCAACATTTGCTGCAACATGGACGGGACTGGAGGAGATAATGCTAAGTGAAATAAGGCAAGCAGAGAAAGACAACTATCATATGATTTCTCTCATCTATGGAACATAAGAACTAGGAAGATCGGTAGGGGAAGGAAGGGATAAAGAAAGGGGGGGTAATCAGAAGGGGGAATGAAGCATGAGAGACTATGGACTATGAGAAACAAACTGAGGGCCTCAGAGGGGAGGGGGGTGGGGGAATGGGATAGACCGGTGATGGGTAGTAAGGAGGGCACGTATTGCATGGTGCACTGGGTGTTATACGCAACTAATGAATCATCGAGCCTTGCATCGAAAACCGGGGATGTACTGTATAGTGACTAACATAATATAATAAAAAATCATTAAAAAATAAAAAAATTAAAAAAATGTAAAGGTTACTTCTTTTAATCCACCAGCATTGTATGACTGCTGAAATAGATTACTTGTCAGTTCCAGAATGATCTCTTTACCTTAGTGTCCTCTCCAAAACTCTTAAACCAGACTAATTACTTCCTGTAGTCTCACAGACTTCCCAAATGCCACATTTAATATCCTCCCAATTATTTTCTCCTCTTGTCTTTATATGATACCTAGACTGAAATACCACCCATACTTATTCATACATTTACTCACTGAACAAAAGTTGTTGAGCATCTGCACCATGCCAGGCATTGTTAGTAGTTAGCCAGTCTTAAATACCTCAAATGAGTAGGTATTTTTCTTAGGAACAAGGGTAAGGGAAATAATTTTAAGCAGAAGGAGCTGTATAGGAAAAGTCACAGTAGCATGAAATATATTCATATGATTAGGGAACTTTAAACATTTTTAGTATGAATGGGGTACAGAGGTGAGTGTATGGGGGGGATGGCAAGAGATGAAGCTGGAGAAGTATAAAAGGGGCATCACTGAAAGCCAAACTAAGGTGTTTGTTCTTTGCCCTAAAAGAAATTATAAACTATCAAACAGTATTTTTTTTAAAGATTTTATTTATTTATTTGACAGAGATAGATACAGCCAGCGAGAGAGGGAACACAAGCAGGGGGAGTGGGAGAGGAAGAAGCAGGCTCATAGCGGAGGAGCCTGATGTGGGGCTCGATCCCATAACGCCGGGATCAGGCCCTGAGCCGAAGGCAAACGCTTAACCGCTGTGCCACCCACGCGTCCCATCAAACGGTATTAAGCAAAGAAATGACATGGTTGAATCTGTAAGTAGGAAAAGTTAGTCTGGCTACAGTGTGGATAATAAATAGGAAGGGAAAACAGTACAAACAAGAAAATATGAAGTCCAGAAGTAAGACAGTAGCAGTAGTGATGGAAGGGAAAAAAGCAGGTTGGAGAGATATTCTAGAAGTTGGTGAATGATTAGATGTGGAAGGATTAATAAAATGGAGAGTGTGAGAGGTCTGATGAGCCATTAATATGATTAAATCATTTACAAATATTTACTAAGTGCTTATTATGTGCCAAACATAGAACTGCAAAGATAAAAAGGATGAAAGCCCAGGCCATATGGAACTTATCATCCAATAGAGAAGATAAGCAGAAAATTTCAGTAAAATATGACATATACTATGCTAAAAGTATGCATAAATGACACTACAGATAAAAGGCTGGTATCCAAGATCTATAAAGAAATTCTCAAACTCAAAACCCAAGAAACAAATAATCAAACAAAAAAATGGGCAGAAGATATGAACAAACACTTTTCCAATGAAGACATAAGAAATGGCTAACAGACACATGAAAAAAATGTTCAACATCATTAGCCATTAGGGAAATTCAAATCAAAACCACATTGAGATACCACCTTACACCAGTCAGAATGGCAAATTTGACAAGGCAAGAAACAACAAATGTTGGATTTACCCCAATGATACAGATGTAGTGAAGAGAAGGGCCATATGCGCCCCAATGTTCATAGCAGCATTGTCCACAATAGCTAAATCGTGGAAGGAGCCAAGATGCCCTTCAACAGATGACTGGATTAAGAAGCTGTGGTCCATATCTACAATGGAATATTACTCAGCTATCAGAAAGAACGATTTCACATTTGCAGCAACATGGACGGGACTGGAGGATATAATGCTAAGTGAAATAAGTCAAGCAGAGAAAGACAATTATCATATGGTTTCTCTCATCTATGGAACATAAGAACTAGGAAGATCGGTAGAAGAAAGGGATAAAGAAAAGGGGGGTAATCAGAGGGGAAATGAACCATGAGGACTATGGACTCCAGGAAACAAACTGAGGGTTTTAGAGGGGAGGAGGGTGGGGGGATGGGCTAGCCTGGTGAAGGGTATTAAGGGGGGCACATATTGCATGGAGCACTGGGTGTTATATGCAAAAAATGAATCGTGGAACACTACATCAAAAACTAAGGATGTACTGTATGGTGACTAACATAACATAATAAAGAAAAGAAAAGAAAAGAAAAGAAAAGAAAAGAAAAGAAAAGAAAAGAAAAGAAAAGAGGAGAAGAGAAGAGAAGAGAAGAGAAGAGAAAAGAAAAGAAAAGAAAAGAAAAGAAAAGAAAAGAAGACTGCATAAATGTAATGGGAATTCTGAAGGGAGGCACATGGCCTAGCCTGGAGTCTCCTAGAGGAAACTACTGCTGACAGTATGTTATAATTTTCTAGGTGAAGAAAGGTGGGAAAGAAAAGTACAGTAGGTCTAAGTCAGCATAGTATTTACAGAGAATATGTAGTTTAATAGTAGTAGACTGTACAGAAGTAAGAAATGGTAGGAAATAATGCTTAAGAGTCACATAGGGACCAAATCATGAAGAACCTTGTAAATCATGGTGAGAATTGACCTTTATTCTGTAGATGAGTAAGCACTGGAAGTTTTAAGTACGGAGGTCTAATGGTCAATTCGTTTTAGAAAGATCATCCTGAGCACCAAAAGTGAAAAGAGCTATTCAGAGGAAGTTGCAGGAGTCCAAACAAGAGACACTGGGTGCCTGAACTAGGGAAGAGAATAGTTTGGATAGAGAGAAAAAGCCTTGAAAAATGTTTAATAGGTAAAATCAGGAGTACTTAGTGATTGCTGAAGGGCGGAGAAGGAAAGGGCAGTGAAGAAAGGGAAGGAGTGTAGAATCATTGTCAGGTTGCATTATTAGGTGCCTAGATAGGTGATACAATTTACTGAAGTGAGCAGTGGATAATAAGTTCAGTTAGGGTCACATTTGGACTTAGCTACTGGAGACACGCAACAGGCAGTTATAAATTTGGATCTGGAGCTCAGGAGAGGGGAATATCCTATTTTAGATGTCATTGCCATCCAAGCTGTAGTTGGAATCATATCATCATGGGATATGAAGATATGATTCAAGAAAAGAATTTAAAAAGAGAAAAACATTGAGCCAAGGAGGGACACTTGAATCCCACCAATGTTTAAGGAAAGAGAAAAGAAACTAGTGAAGATTGAAAAAGAGTGGCCAGAGAGACAGAGGGGAAAAAAAAAAAAAGCAAACTAGTATCATGGAAGCCCAGGAAATAAAGTACTTTTTTAAATTTTTATTTTTTTTTAATTTTGTCCTTTTTTTAAAGATTTTATTTATTTATTTTACAGAGAGAGAGAGAGAGAACAATCGGGGGAGCAGCAAAGGGAGAGGGAGAAGCAGGCTCCCCACTGAGCAGGGAGCCCAATGCGGGGCTCCACCCCAGGACCCTGGGATCATGACCTGAGCTGAAGGCAGATGCTTAACCAACTAAGCCACCCAGGGGCCCCTGAAAAAAAGTATTTAAAAGAAAGAGGGAGTGGGAATCAATTTCAAATATAGCAGAGAGAGCCAATGAGTTAGAAATAAAGAGTTATCTGTTGTATTTTTCAACTTGGAGATCACTGGCCACCTTGGTAAAAAGACTTTTGACTTGGTGGGGGTTGGGGAGGTCGTGGTGGTGAGAAGAGCAGCTGAATTACATTGTAATGAGATTTGCGTGACAAATGAAGTAGAAAAAGAAAGTATAGAATATTCTTCCAAGAAGCGTGGCTTTAGAAAAGAAAAAGGGAAAATAGGTTATTATTACAAGGAAATGTAAGTTCATGGGAATTTTTGTTTGCTTTTCAAAGAGAATTATTTGAATATAGGTACATATGTGTGTAGACAAAGAAATAGATTAATAGGTAGACAGATAGATAGATGATAGACTGTGGGGAAATCAGAGAGAGGGAGCATGAAGACACAGAATAAAGAGTAGCTAACTGGTCCCAGAAGAGGAGCCAATTCACACTGGGATCAAGAATCAGGATAACGGAACGGACTTGAATGGGAGAAAAAAAATACACCTTCCACTGAAAATAGAAGGAAGAAGAAAGATTGGGTGTAGGTGAAATGGAGTATAGATGGAAGAATAGTAAGCTGGGTAAACTCACATCTGATGACTTTAACTCCTGATGAACATTATCTCCTGGTGGCTGAGTAAGGGACTTCCAGAGACTAGGAAGATTTTGGGAGAATCACTAGAAGAAATGACAAGCAAAAATGATGGCCAAGAAATATCAAGGACCCAGGCTAAGATTAAGGGTTATGAATTTGCCACGAGATTTTCTCTCATGGTACAAACACGCTCCAGGGCAAGAGCAGATATGCAGATTATGGGATCATTTCAGATAGGGCTTAGCCAGGAAGATTCAGTGAAAGAAAGAGGCAGTGAGTGGTGGAGCCCCTCACTTAGACAGGAGGTACATTTTCTCTGACTTGTTCTTTCTCCAAAGAGATAACCTCGGGTAGTAGAAAGGACAACAGATTGAGGTGTCAGAGACCAGGGTTCTAGATGTAGCACGTACTATCTCTAAGACCTTGGATAAATCCTTTCCCTTTTCTGGTCCTCAGTTTCTCCATCCAGCCATGATGAGTTTGGATAGTCCTTTCCAGCTATGACATGCTATGACTCTGTGAAGTATATCATGATTTCCAGAGCTCACATCCAGAAAGTCTGGTAGAATGCAAGTATGTGTGGACATACTGTACTGCCAAATTTAGATAGTGTAATTTGGCCAAATCCTCTCCTGTCTGCCCTCTTCACTGATCCAGACCACCCTTAATCTCTTCAATCTCTGAGCACAAAGATACAGGCACAGGTATCTCAAGGTGGTTTTGATTTGAATTTCCCTGATGGCTAACGATTTTGTACATTTTTTTCATGTGTCTGTTAGCCATTTGTATGTCTTCGTTGGAAAAGTGTCTGTTCATATCTTCTGCCCATTTTTTGATTTGATTATTTGTTTTGTTTTGTTTTGTTTTAAAGATTTTATTTATTTATTTGACAGAGATAGAGACAGCCAGCGAGAGAGGGAACACAAGCAGGGGGAGTGGGAGAGGAAGAAGCAGGCTCATAGCTGAGGAGCCTGATGTGGGGCTCGATCCCATAACGCCGGGATCACGCCCTGAGCCGAAGGCAGACGCTTAACCGCTGTGCCACCCAGGCGCCCCTGATTTGATTATTTGTTTCTCATGTATTGAGTTTGAGAAGTTCTTTATAGATCTTGGATACCAGTCTTTTATCTGTAGTGTCATTTGCAAATATATTTTCCCATTCCGTGGGCTGCCTCTTAGTTTTTTTGACTGTTTCCTTGGCTGTGCAGAAGCTTTTTATCTTGATGACGTCCCACAAGTTCATTTTCTCTTTTGTTTCTCTTGCCTTTAGAGGATGTGGAGAAAGGGGAACCCTCTTACACTGTTGGTGGGAATGCAAGTTGGTACAGCCACTTTGGGAAACAGTGTGGAGGTCCCTTAAAAAGTTAAAAATTGAGCTACCCTATGATCCAGCCATTGTACTACTGGGTATTTACCCCAAAGATACAGATGTAGTGAAGAGAAGGGCCATATGCACCCCAATGTTCATAGCGGCATTGTCCACAATAGCTACATTGTGGAAGGAGCCGAGATGCCCTTCAACAGATGACTGGATAAAGAAGATGTGGTCCATATATACAATGGAATATTACTCAGCCATCAGAAAGAACGATTACCCAACATTTGCAGCAACATGGACAGGACTAGAGGAGATTATGCTAAGTGAAATAAGCCAAGCAGAGAAAGACAATTATCATACAGTTTCACTCATTTATGGAACATAAGAAATAGCAGGGAGATCGGTAGGAGAAGGAAGGGAAAAATGAAAGGGGGGTAAACAGAAGGGGGAATGAACCACGAGAGACTATGGACTCTGGGAAACAAACTGAGGGCTTCAGAAGGGAGGGGGGTGGAGGACTGGGATAGGCCGGTGATGGGTATTAAGGAGGGCACGTATTGCATGGAGCACTGAATGTTATACGCAAACAATGAATCATGGAACATTACATCAAAAACTAAGGATGTACTGTATGGTGACTAACATAACATAGTTAAAAATTATTATGAAAAAAAAGATACATGCCCAGGTCACTACAAAGCAACATCCAAAGCACCCAAGGTATTTCCAGCTAGCATCGATTACATGGCTCAAATCTCACCATGTGTGACATGTTCAGAAATGTAAAAGCACATACACTTTACTCAGGAGCGGAGGGAGGCCAAATGTACCCTTCTCCTTATAAATGCCAATATATTTGTGCTGCCCTCAGGCCTCTTAATCCTATGCTTTCATAGACATTAAATTCATTCCAAAATTTAAAGTTAGAATAATAATACCCTCAACATTTAGGCCATAAGAAACAGAATGCTTTTCAGGGTTTCTGGCCCCCATGGAATAGGTTAAGGCACTTCAAATTTAGTTAACTCGAAATTCTAAACCAAGAGGATGAGGATTAACTTTGAGGTCACATTTCTCTTAAATCACATAAACCCCATGACAGATTTGAAATATGAAATTTATCTTCCTCAAATGGTTAAAGGACCAGATGTTTTCTTTCACCTCTGAAGGGCTGAGGTAAAATTCTGAATGCAAGACAACCACTAGAGCAAGTCTTGTGATCTGGGCTGGATTTCAGAATTTACAAATCTTGGATGAAGTATCTGACTGGACTTTTTCAGTGTTCTGCCATACAGGCTGGTGTTCTGTGATCTTCCTCAGCCCAGAACCTACATCTGCTCCAAGCCACACCTCTGTCTGGTGCACACATTCACTCATCTATTTAGTCAGCCGACATTATTATTATCGTGAGTGCGTAACATCATATTATGACTGCCCACCATGTGTTAGGTATTGTGCTCAGGTGTTAGAAATGCAGAAATAATAAGATACAGTGCTTGCATTGAAGGAGCACCCAGGCTAGTGGTAAAGAGAGAAATAGAAATATACCATTATATTAAGAGAGGAAATCAATAAGAAGGACAATGTCCGGATTTACTTCAGAGTGCTGTAGCCAGGATTAGAGGTTGGCATATAAAAATACTTAACAGAGATTACAGGCAAGATGGCGCCGCTGCTGTAAGTCTCTCCATTCAGCAAGCTCACCCACGGCCCTGCCCTGTTCCTCAGTGTGGCCTACGGAGCCAAGTGCTACAGTTAAATGAAATCTTGGGCGGAAGAGGGAAAGAGGATAGCAGCTGAGGAAAAAAAGAAGCAGGATGAGCAGAAACGGATTGAGAGAGAAGTGGCAGAAGCCCAAGATGACAGCTTACTAAAGTGAGCCTGCCTTTCTCTAGAACAGTGTGGATGAATAAAGCTTATTGTGTTATGCGATGAGAAAGAAATGCTTAATAAATGGCAGCTGTTGCTATTCTTATTGACAGTAATCTTGGTGACAATAGTGACAACACAAATTTTTCCTGTAGGTATGACTGAAGGAAGGCTCTATACCCATTTGAGTGGTGCCCTGAGAAATAAGTTTTCCAATAAAGATAAGAAGGTAAATGTAATTCCAGAGGATTAGAGATACATGAAAAGACAGAGAGATACATGAAAAATCTTAGCACATGTGTGAGAGTTAATAACTAAGCTGTAGAAGACCTGAAAGGAATAGAAAGATCTGAATCTGGAAAAGTTGCCTCACAAATGTGGAGTCATTTGCTTTCTATTATTTGGCAATAAGATCAAGTGGACATAAAATTCAAATGTTAATTAATCAAAACTTCAGAGAGGAGTGCCTGCGTGGCTCAGTCAGTAAAGCATCTGACTCTTGATTTTGGCTCAGGTCATGATCTTGGGGTCATGGGATTGAGCCCTGCATCGGGCTCCTCCCTGCTCAGCGGGGAGTCTGCTTGAGGCCCTACCCTCCCTTTCCTTCTCCCTCTGCCCCCCCAAATAAATAAATAAATCCTGCTTGCATGAAACAACCAAAACAAAATGAAAAACAGACAAAAAAAAAACACAGGCAAATGTATTTTTAAATGATACTCAAAACAATGGAAACATCAGACAATGAAGGACAGTGAAAGATACAGAAAACAAACAGGATGAGCTCCATAGTAACCCTACCCGACTATCTTGGAGAAAATTTCCAGAATGCTAAAGAAGAGAGAGCCATACAGAGAGAAAACCCTAAAGATCTGCAGAGGTCCCCTCTCAAGTATTCGACAATGTACTGATCAGTGCAGGTCTGTGAAATAAGCAGTGGCAGGGCATGTGTATTTAAAATGGGTCTTCAGGGGCGCCTGGGTAGCTCAGTGCTCAGGGTGTGATCCCGGCGTTCCAGGATCGAGTCCCACATCGGGCTCCTCCCCTGGGAGCCTGCTTCTTCCTCTCCCACTCCCCTGCTGTGTTCCCTCTCTCGCTGGCTGTCTCTCTGTCACATAAATAAAATAAAAAAAATCTTTTAAAAAAAATGGGTCTTCAGAAGCAGAAGAGTGAAAACAAATGGAGTTGGAAATGAAAGCAAATATTCTAGAATCTTAGCTCACTCTTGTAGCTTCAAGGGCTGGGCAATCAACAGCTGGATTTTCAAAACTCAGACCCACAGAACTCAGAGCCAGAAAGGACTGAAGACATCATCTAACCAAATGATTTTCATACTTTTAGAGCCATATAAATACTTGTTAACATGAAAGATTTCTGGGAACCAAACTGAGGGTTTTGGAGGGGAGGGGGGTGGGGGTAGGGGTTAGCCGGGTGAAGGGTATTAAGGAGGGCACGTGTGGTGATGAGCACTGGGTGTGATACACAACCAATGAATCACTGAACACTACATCAAAAACTAATGATGTACTATACGTGGGCTAACTGAACATAATAATAATAAAAAAAAACCATGAAAGATTTCTTGGAACCCCACTATCTAAAACACACAGAAAGTGATGCCTTTTTGAAACAGGGGTAGAAAGCTTCAGAGTCCTTCTCCCGGTCCTCACTCCACAGGCTCTGTCCTTTGACTCCTAAAAGGGCTCTGCAAGGTACAGTTACTTTATATGGGGAAAGTGAGCCCCAGATAGAGGAAGAGCCTTACGCCACATCACTAGGCTAGTCAGCAGCAGAGTTGTGGCTAGAGCCCCGGTCTGTAAGTCCAGAGCATTTTGCTATGCCATATTTCTGAAGAATCTGCAAACTTTGCAGAGAGCAATCATAAATTTGTTTTCTCATGGCCAGTTTACTTGAGTGAGGAGGGGGGTTCTGTGTGACTGCTCTCATTTCTAAATCTTGGGTTTTTATCTCACTTCCCTTGCTCATCTTTTACTTGGGTTTCTTAACTTGCATGAGTAGAAGCCAGGGATTGGAACAGTGACATGATTTCAGAGAATTGTACATCCTAGTTTCAAAGCTTTCCTGAGCAGTGAAGGATTTATCATTGTGAAGCTGGCACTTAACTGGATGATAAAAGGTCTACTAGGATGGTGCCCGGCACTTAGTAGATGCTAAATAAATGTTAGTGCCCTTTCTTTCTCCTCTTCCCTCGATAAATAATAGATTGAAAGCCATGCTCCCAAGTGCCAGGGCAAGGAAGGCACTGGCAAAAGAATACGATTCTGATTGTGTAGCTGAACACCGCAACTGGGTTCCTCAAGGACCCAGGAGATACTGACCATTTTATTTAAAGACATACAAGCAAAGGTCCTCGTATTTTTCTCTTCCCATCTGGCGTCTAAGCAGCTATCTCTGCCTGCAAATACTCTGTGTGTGATGTGTACTCCAGATCACAAAACAAAAGAGATGAGTTAGTCCTGCTTAAGTGCATCATTGTGCTAATGAAATTAATCAGTCGCAATGACAGCCTTAGAGCAGCAGGGAAGCTTACAAAATGGTAGCAGTTAAGAAGTGGCTGCTGGAGAGAGAAGCAGAATGCAATCAAGGATGAAATAAAGCAAAACAAGATTGGGTTAAAAAAAAAACTCTCAGCAATCAACCATCAATAGGGCCTCGGAATAAAGGGAGAAAAGGGTTATTATTTGAAGTCTAATGAAGAAAGGGTTTGCAGAGATTGTGGTCCCTTTCCTATTTCATCGTTGTTGTTTTTTTTCACAATAGTTCCAATTTCAATGAATCTAACAAATAGAGGGAAAATGTTCTCAGTAATTGTACAAATATGTGCCCAGGTGGCCATGGAATAATTTTGTAAGCCCGGATGGAAGAAAAGGGAACTAAAGTGCAGGCCTCGGGTTCAGCTCTGCCAGTTATCTGTCTTCCCATGAATAAGTCCCTTCCCTATTTTAGGTCTCAGTTTCCCCATCTAGAAGACGATAGGGTAAACAAGACACTCCAAGGTAGATCCTTCTAGTTCTAACATTGCAAAACCCTGTGGCTCTTGGGAGAAGTTCTATTACAAAAATGATTTGCAGTATGTCATAGATGCTTGTTGTAAGGTGGGCACCTTGAGTCCTAAGTACTAAAGCTCAATTTTCTTGATGATGTTATGGAATCTTCATACATCTGAGGTAAAAGGATGCTATGAAGCAAATGGATAAATGGCTTTCTAAATGGGTTTGCTTTGAATACTATTTATATTTTGTTTTTCATCCCTAGACCTCAGTCACTATCTCTAGGGATAGTACTTCCAACATTTTCCAAATCCAAAGCTTATAGACTTCACTGCCAGGAAGCTTTGTGTAATAATTGTAAATTTTCTCTTCTGCAATTTCATCCATTTTCCCCTTTTCGCAACTACAACCCCACCCTGCCACATACCAACAGAAGGATGGTTGATTTTTCTTTTTTCTTTTTTTTAAACTGTTGTTTAGTAGCCTAGGAAGGTACAGAGAAAATATTGGAAATTCAAGACAAAGTTTTTCAAGATTAAACAGGTGGGAAAAGGTCATTAAAGTAATAGAACTTTCTCTGAGCCCCCGACCCTGGAAAATCACTGCTTTGATTCATCCACTATAAATCCAGGTAAAGGAATGTGGTTCCAGGAGTGGGAAAGAGGATGGAGTTTTGTGAGGTTCTTATATCCATAGGCATGACTAAGTGATCACGTGTATGGTCCAGATCTGGTTAGGGTCTCTAAGGTGATAAGCTCCCACGATGTTTGCAGTGGATATTTGGCAGTTGGGTTTGGAGAAACTTTATGTGAGAACTCTTTAACAGAATTTCATTTGAGGAAGCTCATAATTGGAAACTTCTCCATCCATTTACCAGAAAAATCAAAGAAATGAAATGGAGAACACCATATGAACTACTTCTTGACGTGGTCTTGGAAGCTTGTGTAGCCTGGAGCTTGCGTATCTTTAGAGACAGAATCAGCATGCCTTACAGTGAATGCAACATGAGGGATGAGGGAGAGGGAGATGTCAAGGATGACACCCAGGTTTCAGATTTAAGCAAATGGTATAATTTCCTGATGGTGAAATCTATCATGAGATAAGGAATTCTAGGAAAGAATAAGGGAGTGATATGGTAAGATCCGAAGCCTGAGAACAAGAAGGAAAGAAAGTCAATAGTTAAGCACATTGAAACTAGAAAACTATAAAATGAGAAACTGGAGACATTAAAGGAGAGAAAAATAATATGACCTAACAGAAGCAGAGGAAAAGGAGCAGATTAACTTGTTCTTTGGCCTTGGTCTTGATTTTCTTTTTCATAAAACCTGAAGAATTTACAATATGAGTTGTGTCCATCCAAGTTAGTAGTTGCAATGGCTGCACAAGCACTTAATTTGATTAAAAATTTCTGGGGGATGTTCCCCTTTTACAAATAGAATACAGTAATGTTGACCCAATCCTGTTTTATCAAGGAAGCATTCTGGTAAAATCACTGTATCTTGCTAATCAGAATCTTCTACTAGCGCCCGTTTCCTAAAGATTAAGGCCAAACTCAGCCTGTCAGCAGGATCTTCACCATCAAAACCCAACCTACTTTGGGGCGCCTGGGTGGCTCAGTCGTTAAGCGTCTGCCTTCGGCTCAGGGCGTGATCCCGGCGTCCTGGGATCGAGCCCCCCATCAGGCTCCTCCGCTATGAGCCTGCTTCTTCCTCTCCCACTCCCCCTGCTTGTGTTCCTTCTCTCGCTGGCTGTCTCTATCTCTGTCGAATAAATAAATAAATAAAATCTTAAAAAAAAAAGTCATCATTGCTTCTTTATTTCTGAAGGACAGCTTTGTCTCTATATTCCAGCTGCATGGAATTTATCCCAATTCTCTTTAAAACAATATCTTCTTTTTTTTTTAAAACAATATCTTCTTTATGACTGAATGCCTCTGCATATACTATTACCTATCCCTGAAATGTTCTTTGTTGGTTTTTTTGCTATAAACTCTTTAATTTCCTTTTAGATTAAAAAAAATGTCATCTCTTCCAGGAAGGTCTACCAGACTTTCCATTCAGATGATTTGGTTGTATGGACCACTGGAATCCCACTGCCTTTTGCAAATCTCTCCATTAGAGCACTGATCTCAAAATTGTAATTTGGAATTTTCTCTTTATGTGTCAGTTTCTCTTATATACGGTGACCTCCTCAAGGGACCAAGTAATCATCTTTTTTTTAAAGATTGTATCTATTTATTTGAGAGAGAGAAAGAGCATGTGTAGGGGGAAGGGGCAGAGGGAGAGGGAGAAGCAGGCTCCCTGCTCAGCGGGGAGCCTGATGCGGGGCTCAATCCCAGAACCCTGAGATCATGACCTGAGCCAAAGGCGGATGCTTAACTGAGCCACCCAGGAGCCCCTAAACTTTTATTATTTTTATTATTGAGCTCTAAGTACCTCTCATAATCAAAATAAGCAACCAAAGCAGTTTAAAATGGAATATGCAGAGGACACTTAAAATAATACCGGCTATTTGAAACTATATAGAGCAAATTGGTAGTTCGCTTTACCAGAAACTAGAAATGATGCATTTACTGCAATTGGACAATAAATTTCAACCTGTACTTCCTGGCATTCAAGGCAAAACATTAAACCCAATTGGTTATACAACTCTAATTCTCTCAGAGAATACAGCTTTATCACAAAAGAACATCTGAGGCCACTAAAATTTTGAATTCTGGAATTAATTTTCAAACTAACCTGAGCTTGCTTGCTTGCTTGCTTGCCTTATTTATTTATTTATTTATTTATTTATTTATTTTTGCCCCTTTTCCTCTTGTTCTCCATCAGATATTTTACATAACTGGATATATATTCTTTAAAAATTAGTATTTTTTCAACCAATGAATAAATATTTTCAAGCATCCTATAACTTTCCCTTTCCTTACATTTCTATGCAGACCAAATAACCAGCGCAATGTTCTGGACACACTTTTTTTCTGATGACGAATATCAATTGGAGTGAAACTGTTTTGTTTCCCCAATGATTTGGAGGGAAAATTCTTGCTTTGAAACTAGACCATAATTAAAAAGAGAGAATGGAAGTTATTCACTATATCTTGACCATATTTGATTAGAAAAATAAATGTCACTTAAAAAATGAAATAAAAAAGACTAGTGGATTTCCAGTCAAGATAAAGTAATTGGTACGGGACTTTTCCTTTTACCATAAACAACTAGAAAACAGAAAAAATATACATGAAATAGCTGTTTTAGATACTGAATGATAGGCAAGTCAGAATTGTAATACCTGACAGAAAGTTCTACAATTTGTCCCAGTTTTTTGCATGGGTATATTTTCCGGGCAAAGAGGAGGATCCCAAGCAGAGTATGGTAGTCTCACTGAGTTGAAGAGAAAGACATCGGAGTTTAGGAACACTGAGGTGGCTGGCATTTACAGGGAGGAATACTAGGGAAGATGGAGCTCACAAGAGAAAGAGCTTCATCAATTTACCTAGCAGTCTTTTCAAGACTGTTGCTGAATACTAAACTGTGCGTGCGTAAGAGACACTCCATGAGGCGTGGCAAAGAATAACTACTAGTGAGAAAACAATTACTGTAGAGCTGTAAACACATCCCAGAACTCACATAGGCTGGAAAATCTTCAAGTTCTGACCAGCTAGAGTAAACAGAACTCCTTGAACACTCTAGAAATTTAGTAATGAACTCAGGAAGGTCAGTCTATATTGGTGGGGCTAAACTAGTCCAAGAGTAAAAGGTATTCTAGATGTATGCTAGCAACACCTAAAAACAAATCCGAGATTTTGCTTCTGGCCATGATGGACATCAGTAACCAATTACCTTTCCACTACAAAAACTAGAAACTGGCCAAAACATATAAAACTGTTTTTAGATCTCGAACAACAGGATCATTGAACTGCGATTCCTGGGTAAAGGGAAACAAATGAGATAGATCCTACAGTCTCCCTGGCTTTCTATCTGGCAAAACATTCTGGATTACAGAGTAGGGAGGGCAACAAAAAATACAGCACAGTGGGCTCATTGAGTTGAAAAGATAGAGTTGGAGCTCAGGGAGGTTGACAATTGGGAGTTTTAGGGAAGAGTTCTGGAAAGTAAGTAGCTACACAGAAATGAAGAATTTCAGAAATTTTCAGAGTGGTTTCCTTTACTACTAGTTGAATAATAAAATCTATATGGGTATACTGAAATGTTTTGAAACCAGGCTAAGTGCAACCATGAAGCTGTGAGCTGCTCAGTCACCAGAGTTCACATGTGAGACATGTGAATTCTAAACAAGCCAGAGTAGAGAATCTTCATTGATCACTCAGGGCATTCAGTAGAAAATCCAGAAGGACCACATCTTAATAGTGGAGTTAAACTATCCCTAGAATAAAACCTACTCCAGACCTTCCCTTAAAATGCTTTTAAAAAAGCTTCAAAATGATCAAACTGAACGATAGTTCTTTAATTGCATCAAGAAAAAAAATTTTAAAGAAGACACTAAAAAACAGAAAATCACAATATCCAGTCTACAATAAAACTTGATTAGACATTCCCTAGTTGTACTAGCAGGAAAATATGGCAAATAAACTGGAGAAAAGTAATTCAATAGAGAAAGACACAGAAATTACTGAAATCGAGCTACAGGAAAGTAAACACAGCTATTATAACTAAATGCATAAATTTGAGAGCAAAGGTGAACTCAGTAAGGAGAAAAGTGAACAATATTTAAAAAGGAAACAAACAGGAGTCTCATATCTAAACTGGCAGTCTGAGGAGTTCTGTGGACCTGTTCCCCAGTAAACATACATACCAGTGAAGATTATATTTTTTAAATGCCATTTAAAGTTTCTGGAAATGGCTGTGAGGGCATTCAGCAAATGAAGCAACATATATTCAGGAAAATAAATGAAACCTCAGTGAAAATAGAGTGAGTCTGTGGCATGTGAGCCAAGACTCACTCTTTCCCTCTTTCTCCCAGTGACAGTGGCTCCACTCTGACTGGGTGTGGTCAAGATGACAGGGATACCTCTCTCTTCAGCTCCCATTCAAAAGAAATGGTATCTGCCTGGGAGGAACAGGCTACCAGCATTTCTCATCTTATTCAACTCCAACTTGCAGCAGCTAATTTTCTGTTGAGTGTGGCTGAGAGTTCATGGCCTCTAACCAGTCCTGACTCATAGAGTAGAAGCTCTATCCCGGGATTGGCATACCAAGAATATTAGGACCACAACTACCCTCACCCCTGCCTGTTCGTAGGGCAGAGGATCCACATCAGGAGAAGCAAGCCAAGGAGAACAGAGGCCGCCACTCTTACCCAGCACCCTGTTAACAGAGTATGGGTATCACTCCTGCTCCCAGCTCCACAACAATGGCTCAGAGTAGAGCTAACAAGCCAATAGTGAAAATAAAATGGAATTAATTTTTTAAGTCAACTAATCCAAAAGAAGGTAGACAATGAGGAAAAACACAAAGAATGGGTGAGACAAATATTAAAGAAGTAGCAAGATGGTAAAGTTAAACGCAACATATAGTTTAGTTACAATTGTCAAGATAGACAATCACATTAAATTTGAACGGCCTAAACACTCCAAATGAAAAGCAGAGATATTCAGACTTTGTAGAAAAGAAAGCCTAAACTTTGGACTGAATACAATATATCCATTTGTAATATAAGGACATATATGCTGAAAGTTAGAGTGGAAAATATATACCATGCAAATACTAAGTATAAGAAAGATGGAGTGCCTGTATAAATATCATATGGAGTAAACGTCAGAAAAATAAGATTACCAAGGATTAAGATGGATATTTCATATAATAATGAGGCCAATTAATTAATAAAGCATCATAATCTCAAAAGTGTATTCACATAATAGCAGAGCTTCGAAATACATGAAGAACTGACAGAACTGAAGAGACAGAAAAGTGTACAGTTATTGTTGATGATAAGTTAAACTCTTTGTAATTGTTGAAGAAATAGAATCAGTGAGGAAGTAAATGACCTGAACAATACCACCAGACCAACCTGTCCTAATTCTAACCAACAACGAGAGAATAGATTCTTTTCAAGTGCACATAGATCAGTGACCAAGATAAATGATATGCTAGAGCAAAAAAAACAAAAAACAAAAACAATTCCAAATCAATTTTTAATTACTGCGACTCTACAGAGTGTGTTCCTTGACTACAGTGAAATTAAATTAGAAATCTAAAAGAGTCTGAAAAATCCCAAAGTATTTGGAAATTAGTCAATGTAGCAAACAAAAGTTAGGTTAACTAACACGTTAAAAAAGGAATCAAAACATATGTTGATAGGAATATAAAAATGTAACACACCAAAATTGGTAGGAAGCAGCTAAAGTACTGCTTAGACATAAAATAATAGCATTAAATGCTTACGTAAGAAGAGTTCAAAGATGTCAAATCAATGTCCTAAACTTCTACTTATAGAAAAATTGTGACAATTTAAACTCATAGCAAGCAGGAGAGAAGAAATAATTAAAATAATATTCTTAATGAAATGGGGAAAAAAAGAATTAAATGATGCCAAAAGGTGGTTTGTTGAATATATCAATAAAATTGAAAAAATATCTAGCCAAACTGATCAGGAAGAGAAAAGATATTAATTATCAGTATTAGAATTGAAAGAGTGAAGATCACTACACATATGCAAACATGAAAAGAATAATAAGGGAATATCAGGACAACTTTATGCCAACACAGTCAGCATTTTAGATTAAATGGACAAATCCCTGGAAAGAAACAAATACACAAACCTCACTCAATAATAAATAGATAACCTATATGTATCTATCCATATTTATCACATAAATTTAAGTTGCATTTAAAAACCTCCCAAAACTCCAAATCTTAGTAGTTTCACTCATGAATTCTACTGAACATTCAAGGAAGAAATGATACCAATCTTAGACATACTGTTCCAGAAACTAGACAAGAGAACCCTCCTTTAATGAAACCAGCAATACTCTGACATCAATACCAGATAAAGACACTATAAGAAATGAAAAACTTCAAACCAATATTCCTTATGAAAATGGATGTAAAAATCTTTAACAGAATTTTAACAAGCCAAATATAGTAATATAAAGAGGATACTACATCATGACCAAATAGGGTTTTTCTCAGTAATACAAAATTAATTTACCATGTGAAAAATCAATATAATTCACCACATTACCAAAATGGAGGGGAAAAATCTAAATCTTTTTCATAATAGATGCAGAAAATGCACCTGATAAATTCCAACACTAATTCATGTTAAAAGCTCTAAGCAGACAGTGACTAGGGAGGATCCCCCTCAAAATGATAAAGGGCATCTACAGACAACCCTATATGGCAAATGTTATACTTACGGTAAAAGACTGAATGCTTCCACCCTAAGACCAGGAATGGGGAATGAATGCTACTTCTCACCACTTCCAATAACATTGTTCTTGAGGTCCTAGTCAATGTTTTGAGGCAAGAAAATGAAGTAAAAGGGTAGGTAACAGAATGAAATAAGTAAAAATATTTTCTTCATAGATGACATGATTGTGCACATCCACCAAAAAAGTGACTAGAACTAATAAATGCATTCAGAAATGTTCCATGATACAAGGTTAATTTACAATAAACAATAGACAAAATTAAATTCTTATCTATAAGCAACAAATTATTTGAGGTTGAAAATTAGAAATACCAACAATAGCATCATGAACAAGGAAATCCATAAATCTTGACTCTGAGAAATTAAAGCAGACTAAATAAATCCTATGTAAGGCTTAGAAGATGCAATGTTGTTAAGATATCAATTCTCCCCAAACTGATCTATAGATTCCGATCCAATTAAAATCCCAACAGATTTTTTGGTAGCAATTTACAAGCTATTTCTAATATTTACATAGAAATAAAATTCAGTTAGATCAGCTAAAGCAATTTTGAGAAAGAACAATATTGGAAGAATTGGACTACTAGATTCTAAGAATTACTATAAAGCAACTGTACACAAGGCAGTATATTATTGACATATATATCAACTTATAGATTAGTAGCGCAGCTGCTGATTGCATTTGACAAATGCCCTGGGTAGGGCTATTTGCACTGGGCAAGTCAAGTCAAAAAAAGATAAATCATGTGAGGGGGTCTTCCAAGGAGCTGCCAAATGACAATTCTCTGGGAATTGGGCTTTCAGTGATTTCCAACTCACCACCATCACCACCACTCCCAACTCCCCAGTTGCTGCCAGGTCTTTTGATTTTCGTCATGATTGCACGATTGGTTTTCAAGGTCACACATTAGGCCAGATGGACCTAACAGATATACACAGAACATTCCATCAAAAAACAGTGGAATATACATTCATCTCAAGTGCACATGGAACATCCTCCAGGATAGATCACATGTTAGGCCACAAAATGAGTCTCAATAAACTCAAGAAGATTGAAATCATATCATGCATCCTTTCTGATCACAATGGTATGAAACTAGAAATCATTTTTTAAAAAGTTATCAGAATAATCATTTTGACTGCATTCACTAATAGCTTACTCAGATAATAATGAGTAAATGATGACCTCATTGCAATGACTTTTGTTAAGATGGTATAACCCTATTGCAGAGAGGCTTTTCACCATAACCAAGCAAAATATATACGCTTTTACAATTATCTTTACTATCAATGACTCTCTTTTTGGAAACCTCTTACTCCTTTGCCTTCCACTACACCACACTATCATATTTGCCCATCTATCTCTTGAATCATTCTTCCTCCATTTCCTTCTAGAGATCCTCTTCCTCCTTCTAAAACTTTAGTGTTTCCCAGGGCTCTGTTCTCAACTATGTTGTCATAATTGATCTTACTCACTTCCATGTTTCACTTACTATCTCTAAGTTGTGAACCCCAGATCTATATACTGAACCACAGTCTTTCGGGCTGCACATCCAGAGTATTCAGCTATTCACTAACCTTTCTTCTTAACTTTTCCATAGGAATGTAAACTGCAACTTTTCCATAGGAATGTAAACTGAACTGATCATTCATTTCCCTCATCCCAAGCCCTGGACACGATCTGATGGATCAACAGATCCATCCTATCAAAGCACTCAATGGGATGGCCCCAAGCAAACACATGCTAATTGACCAGAAACAATAATGAGAAATAAAACTTTTCCAGAGACCATATCCAGATGATCACCCCACAACCTAAGGCTGAAATAATGGTTAGTGCTATTGCTTGTTTGAGAAAGACCAAGAAAATGGGTTGGAGTCTTTGGTGGCAAAATGAAGAAAGCTTTTTTTTTTTATGAAGACATGAATCTTTAAGCAGAAGACTTGAGAGAACAGGTTGTATGTGGTCAGGTCACTGCAATGATAATTTGAAGAAATTCTGGAATAGTTTTCAGGAACATGGTTCACTCCAGTTTCAGGATGCCCTCCTGAAGAGTTCATACTTCAAACAAGAAGCAAAAAACAGGGGCGCCTGGGTGGCTCAGTCGTTAAGTGTCTGCCTTCGGCTCAGGTCATGATCCCAGAGCTTTGGGATAGAGCCCCGCGTCGGGCTCCCTGCTCCGCTGTGAGCCTGCTTCTTCCTCTCCCACTCCCCCTGCTTGTGTTCCCTCTCTCGCTGGCCGTCTCTCTCTCTGTCAAATAAATAAATAAAATTTTTTAAAAAAGGACCTTGCTTCCTCAGGAATAAAAGGATCAGAAAACAATAAAAAGGACCAGAAGAGGGGCGCCTGGGTGGCGCAGTCGTTGGGCGTCTGCCTTCGGCTCGGGGCGTGATCCCGGCGTTCCAGGATCGAGCCCCACATTGGGCTCCTCCGCTGGGAGCCTGCTTCTTTCTCTCTCACTCCCCTGCTGTGTTCCCTCTCTCGCTGGCTGTCTCTCTGTCACATAAATAAATGAAATCTTTAAAAAAAAAAAAAAGGACCAGAAGACTCAACGGGTTAGGCTAAGTGCTGGCTGACCTATAAATTCACGAGGAGTACTGGATGGGACTAAAAATGCTTCAAGGCAAGCTAAGCTGGGTAGAGAAATGTGTGATTATGTACTTAACAATTACCAGGTTTGTAATGAATGATATATCTGAGGAAGACTGTAGTGATCATCTGACATGACCTTTACTGTATGAGGCATAGAGAGGTCAAGAAACACATTCGGAATCAAGAAGCTAGTTAGTAGGAAAGAGTCTAAGATTCCTAACTTTTGGAATGGTGCCATTTCCACTATATCATATTCATTCACTCTGTGATAAAAGGTATTTCATACAATGGCTGTGTATGGGCCATACTGAGAAGACACTGAGTGGGGAAGTATACCATAGGAAAGGTGAAAGGAGCATTTACCTGAAATCATCAGGGTTCAGTCCTTGAAGAAAAAATTACCTTAACCCTTTGGTAGGCAGAAGTAGAAAAATACCCAAGCTACTTAGAACCCAGCCAAGCAGGGATGGGGATGTTACTTAATCATTTGTTTGAAGGTATATTTTTACTGCAAGTTATTGTACAAATATATTTAAACTAATTTGGGCAGCTAATGAGTTAAAGTCCGTGAAAAACCTAGAAAGATATATGCCATTAAAAGATCACGATCAGTCAAAAAGAAGAAGAAGAAGAAGAAGAAGAAGAAGAAGAAGAAGAAGAAGAAGAAGAAGGAGAAGAAGAAGAAGAGAGGAAGCCTCGGCCTTCTTCACCTTGTCGGACTGCTCTGTTCCTGCAGAAAGGAGGAGCTGTATGCAAATGAGGAGTTATTCAGTCGGCTCACTTGTGTTTAGCCGGGGCTATTCCATCATTTTGAGTTCTCAGGACAGAAAAACGCTTACAAAGCAAAAGGAAGTCAAATGATTAGATGCAAGGTTAGGGCTGAACAGTTCATTTAATCCATTTATGCGATCGCTATAATTTGCACTTTGGGGTTTCCCCGAAATCAGATACGTTAACAACCATGTGCCCCAGAGTGACTGGGGCCCAATTCGCCTACCAGCTAACAGCATACCAAGTAGGAGCAGCACACAGAGGGTGCCTACAGGGCTTAAAAGCTTCTCAAAGCTGAATTCTGCCCCTGACAACATCTGTACACTGGGTCTGAGACTCCTAGGGTGCAGTGTTCTCCTAGGAGTTGCACACAAATCTAGGCTGGAACGGAAGTTAGTGGAGATTCCCAAGATTCCTCTCTGAGATTCTGGAAAAAGGAAGGCCTCTTAAATACCATCACTTTGCTTCTTTTTACCCCCCCCCCCAAACCCTTTTACTGCCTGCAAAGGCTCTATTTCCACATGCTGCAGAGCAATGGACTGAAGAGAGGGGAGCTAGATTAGTGAAGGAGCGACACATGTGCCTGTCTAAGCCAAATACTTACAGGCATTTCTCATCTGATCCTCAAACACACCCGAGGAAGTCAGGAGAATTAATACCTCTATTTTACAGATGAGGACACAAAGTCTCCAAGAAGGGAGAGGACCTGTCCACAGTCATGCAGCTGGAACAGAGTCAGGATTTTAATCCAAGTATTCCAACGTTAATTCCTATGTTCTTTCTACCATAATGAGAAGCCTTTCAAATGTCACCTCCTCCATGCAGCCTTCTCCACTCACTCCCCAACTCTAACTTTCCTGTGCCCTCCATGTATTCTGATGGCATCATTAGTTTGCCTCATAATATCTTACAGGAGTGTGTGTGTGTGTGTGTGTGTGTGTGTGCGTGCATGTGCTTCTGAGAACCTTCTGAAAACAGGGTCTGTTTCTACTGATCATTGGCTCTCAGGTGCCCAACAAAGGGCTGGTACCGAGGAAATTCTTATTACTATTGGTTGGTCTGAGGTGAAACTTGTCTGTTTTAAACTTATTTTAATTGAAGTAAGATTGTAGACAACTCAGTGACATTTAGTACACTCACAATATTGTGTGCAACATCAGCTCTGTCTAGTTCCAAAGCATTGTAGTCACCCCAGGCAGAAATCCCCTACCCATTAAACAGTTGTCTTCCATTTCCCTCTCCCAGAGCCCCTTACAAATTATACTGCGTTCTATCTCTATGGATTCAATTCATGTATTCTAAATATTTCATATAAATGGAATTATATAATATGTGACCTTTTATGTCTTTTTTTCCCACTTAGCAAAATTTTATTGAGGTATCCATGTCATAGAATGTTGTGTTAGGTTTCTCCAGAGAAACAAACAATGGAGATATATATCTATATCTCTTATCTATCCATCTATCTAGATTTATTATGAGAAATTGGATCCAGGAATTATGGAGGCTGAGAAGTCTCATGATCTGCTGTTTCTTTTTTTTTTATTTCTTTTTTTTCTTATAATAATATTTTTTATTATATTATGTTAGTCATCATACAGTACATCCCTGGTTTTTGATGTAAAGTTCGATGATTCATTAGTTGCGTATAACGCCCAGTGCACCATGCAATACATGCCCTCCTTACTACCCATCACCAGTCTATCCCATTCCCCCACCCCCCACCCCTCTGAAGCCCTCAGTTTGTTTCTGCTGTTTCTAAGCTGGAGACCCAGGAAAGCTGGTGGTATAATTCAGTCCAAGTCCAAAGGCCTGAGAACCAGGGAAGCCTATGGTATGAGTCCCAGCCCAAGAACAGGAGAAGACTTATGTCCCAGCTCTCACAGTCAGGCTTAGAAGAGTGAATTCTCCCTTCCTCCACATTTTTTTCTGTATAGGCCCTCAGTGATAATGCCCACTCACACTGGGGAGAGCAATCTCCTTTATTCAGTCTATGGATTCAGATGCTAATCTCATTTGGAAACACCTTCACAGACACCCAGAAATAATGTTTAACCAATTACCCAAGCGCTCCTGTAACCCAGTCAAGAAGCGACACAAAATTAACCATCACAAGTGTATCAGTACTTCAATCCTTTCTGTGGCTGAATAATATTTCATTGTATGGATATATCACATTTTGTTTATTCATTCATCCGGTGATGGACACTTGGGTTGTTTCCACCTTTTGGCTATGGTGAATAGTGCTGCTATGAATGTTTCTGTACAAAGATATGTTGGAATACCTGTTTTTAGTTATTTTGGGTATATATCTAGGACAGGAATTGCTGGGTTGCATTTTAACTCAAAGTTTAACACTTTAAGTAAGCATGAAACTTTCGAAGTGGCTGTAGCATTCTACATTCACACCAGGAATGAATGAGTTCCAATTTCTCCAGTCTCGCTAACCATCATTATTTTCCATTAATATATATATTATATATAGGCACCTGGATGACTCAGTTGGCTAAGCATCCAACTCTTGGTTTCGACACAGGTCATGATCTCATGGGTCATGGGACTGAGCCCTGCGTCTCCACACTCAGGAGGGAGTCTGCTTGAAAGATTCTCGCCCACTGCCCCTCCCCCTCTCAAATAAATATTTTAAATATATATATATATATAAACATTCAATTGTGTGTGAAGTGATATATCATTGTAATTTTATTAACACTTCCCTGATGACTAATGATGTTGAGAATCTTTCATGTGCTTATTAGCCATTTATATATCTTCTTTGGGGAAATGTCTACTGAAGTCCTTTGCTCATTAAAATTTTTTTTCTTCTTGTCATTGAGTTGTAGGAGTTCTTAATATGTTTTGGAAAATCAATCCTTATCATATATATGATTTGTAAATATTGCCTCCCATTCTTGAGGCTGTCTTTTCACTTCCTTAATAATGTCCTTTGATGTACAAAGTTTTTAATTTTAATACATCTATTTTTTCTCTCATTGTTTGTGCTTTTGGTGTCGTATATAACAACTCATTACCAAACCTAAGATCATTAAGATCTACTCTTGCTTTCATCTAAGACTTTTGTAGTTTTAGCGCTTACATTTCATTCATTGCTGTCTTTTGAGTTAATTTTTGTATATGGTGTGAGGAAAAAATCTAACTTCGTTCTTTTGCATGGGGATTTACCTATGTATCTAACTTAACCATTTTTATTTTTTTTTCTCTGTATGATTCACATTACTGTCTAGTGTCCTTTCATTTCAGCCTGAAGGACTCCCTTTATCCTTTCTTACAAGTCTGCTAGTGATGAACTCCCTCAGTTTTTATAGGAGAATGTCTTCATTTCTCCTTTATTTTTTTAATGATTTTTTATTATATTATGTTAGTCACCATACAGTACATCCCGGTTTCCGATGTAAGGCTCGATGATTCATTAGTTGCGTATAACACCCAGTGCATTTCTCCTTTATTTTTGAAAGGCAGTTTTGCCAGATATGGATTTATTTGTTGACAGTTTTTCCCCAGCACTTTAAATATATAATCTCATTTATCTCATTTCTTCTGGCCTTCATGG
The DNA here is from genome assembly GCF_017311325.1 of Ursus maritimus. Lineage (NCBI taxonomy): Eukaryota > Metazoa > Chordata > Mammalia > Carnivora > Ursidae > Ursus > Ursus maritimus. Next base: position 10,711,954 of record NW_024423319.1, on the reverse strand, counting down.
CTTCTGATGAGAAACTGCTAATATTACTAAG
>NW_024423319.1:10645167-10711918 GCF_017311325.1 Ursus maritimus | reverse complement strand
ATCCTTTGTATATAATTAGTCATTTCTCTTGCTGCTTCAAAAAATTCTTTCCTTGACTTCTGACAATTTGATTATAATGTGTTTTGGTGTGAATCTTCGAGTTTATTCTGTTTGGATTTTGTTGAGCTTCTTGGATGTGTAGATTTGTGTTTCTCATCAAATTCAGGAAGTTTGACTGTATTTCTTCAAATATTCTTTCTGTTCCCCCTTCCTCTGTGACTTATCATGCATATTTTCGTATGCTTGATTGTATTCCACAGTTCTCTTAGGCTTTGTTCATTTTTCTGTTTCCTTTTATCTTCCTGTTCCTCAGACCAGATAATTCAAATGACCTACCTTTTTTTTAAGATTTTATTTATTTACTAGAGAGAGAGTGAGAGTGAGCACGAGCAGGGGGAGCTGTAGGCAGAGGGAAAGGGAGAAGCAGGCTTCCTGCTAAGCAGGGAGCCTGATGTGGGGCTTGATCCCAGGACCTGGGATCATGACCTGAGCTGAAGGCAGATGCTTAACCGACTGAGCCACCCAGGCACACCTCAAATGACCTGTCTGTAAGTCTACTCATTCATTCTTCTGCCTGCTCAAGTCTGCTATTCAACCCCTCTAGTGAATTTATCGTTTCAGTTATTATACTTTTCAGCTCCAAAATTTTTATCTGGTTACTTTTTACAATCTCTATCTCTACTGATATTCTTTATTTGATGAAAAATCATTCTTCTGGTTTTCTTTCATTCTTTGTCAGTGATTTCTTTAGCTCTTTGAGCATGTTATCTAAGACAGGTGATTTAACGTCTTTGTCTATTAATTCCAATGTCTTGGCTTCATCACGGACAGTTTCTTCCTAGGGTCTGTTGTTGCTGCTTATTGCAGGTTGTTGCTGTTTGCTTGTTTAGTGCTTTTTCTACACTGGGTTTGTAAAGTCTGTATTCTTTATCATGTATTGTCACTGAGGTCTGTGTTCTGTGAGCTTAATGGTCAGCTTATATTTTGAAAGTTAGCGTAAACACCTAAAGGTGTTTAGAGACACCCCCCACACACACACAAAGGAAAGTAAAAGAAAAAAATCCTCTCCTAGTCTGCAGATTGACTCTTTGTTGGGCACTTCAATGCTCAGCCAGGCTGTTTACAACTCTGCCTTTGCCTTCACTTCCTTTTGGTGCAGAATCTGAAGGTCAATTAGAAGTGAAATCTTAGGATTTCCCCATTTTCTGAGAGAGTGTTCAGTCTTGGGTATACAGATGGCCTTCCAATTCACCATTATATCTTAAGGTTTGAGTATAATCTTTAACTTAATGTTCTCTCCTCTGGGGGAGGGGCCCTACGTTCCAGGCATACCAGCCACCCCCATGGCTTTGGTGGATATACCCCACAAGAGAGCTCTCCCAAGCTGGAATCATGTGCCTGTGGCGCTACTGGTCTGATGTCTCAGGGACAGCCCCACTTCCATAGCTTTAATGGGGAGGGCTCCACCCCCACAGCATTGGGTGGGGTCATCTGACCTGTTGAAACCCAGGTGATAGTGCCCCCTTTGGAAACTGAGCAGGCAACTTTAATGATCTCTGAATCACCTTTGGGTTCCTTCGTCCTTTGTCTTGAAGAATAGCTTTATGGTCCTGTCCTATAAAACCCAATACGTCTGACAACCTTTCTTTATTCCTTCCTATCTACTTTCTGTTTGGTTCAAATTGGTTGTTTTCCCACTGGGATGGCTGATTAAGTTCATGGTTCACACTTATACTAATTTTCTTATCAAAGCATCATTTGGCCACATGCTTTGTGTTCTCTTCTGAACATGCTTTCTCATTTTTTGCAACATGATCAGGCTGAGAATTTTCCAAATGTTTTATATCTGCTTCTCTTTTGATCAACAATTCTACCTTTAAGTCCCTCCTCTCTTCACATTTTACTATAAGCATTCAAGTGAAGCTAAGCCTCACCTTCAACACTTTGCTTAGAAACAGCTTCAGCTCCAAACCCAATTTTATCGCTCACAAGTTCTACCTTCTACAAAATATTAGAACATGAACACAATTCACCCAAGTTCTTTGCCATGTTATAACAAGGATTGTCTTTCCTCAAGTTTCCAAAAACATGGTCCTCATTTCTGAGACCTAATCAGAATGGCCTTTACCATCCATATTTCTATGAACATTTTATTCACAACCACTTGGATTTTCTCTAAGAAGATTGAGGCTTTATCTATAAGCTCTCCTCTTACCTTTCTGAGCCCTCACCAGACTTGCTTTTAACACTCCAACCACAGCAGTGTAGGGTTTTTCTAGCACAGACTTCAAACTCTTATAGCCTCTACCCATTTCCCAGTTCCAAAGCTGCTTCCACATTTTTTTAGAGAAGAGAAGAGCATGTGTGTGGGTTGGGGGGAGGGCAGAGGGAGAGAGAGAATCTCAACCAGACTCCACACCTACCATGGAGCTTGACACGGGGCTCCATCTCACAACCCTGAGATCATGACCTGAGCTGAAATCAAGAGTTGGCCACTCACCCAGATGTGCCAGGTGCTCTACTTCCATATTTTCAGGTATTTGTTACAACACCACCCTCACTTTTGAGAGCCAATTTTCTGTCTTAGTCCATTGAAACTGCTATTACAAAATATTTAGTAGCTTATAAACAACAGAAATTTACTGTTCACAGTCCTGGAAGCTGGGTGTCCAAGATCAGGGTCAGGCAAGGGCTTTCTCCTGGGTCTCAGACTTCTCTTTGTGTCTTCACATGGTGACAGGGACCAGGGATCCCTCTAGAGCCTCTTTTAAAAAGCACTGATCCCATTCATGAGAATGCCATCTTCAAAACTTAAATACTTCTCAAAGGTCCCACTTCCTAATATCATCACCTTTAGGGGTAAGTATTTCAATATATGAATTTTAGGAGGACACAGACATTCAGACCACAGCAGGCCTGAATAGCAAATTTGAGCAGGCAGAAGAAAGAATAGAGAAGTTAAAGATAAGTCAATTGAAATTATACTGTCTGAGGAGCAGAAAAAAAAATAATTAAGAAAAAGGAGGAGAACCTCAGAGATCTGTGCAAAATCAAGCATACCAATATACACACAATGGGAGTCCCAGAAGGAGAGGACAGGGAGAAAATGGCAAAAAAAAAATGAATGAAGAAACAATGGTTAAAATTGTCCCATATTTGATAAAATATAATCTATACATCCAAGAGCATCAACAAATTCCAAACGAGAAAAACTCAGAAAGATCCACCCCTAGACACATCATCATCAAACTGTCAAAACCTAAAGACAAAGTGAAACCCTTGAAAGCAGCAAGAAAAGCAACCCACTGCAAGGGGTCCTCAATAAGATTAAGACTGATGTTCATCACAAATCATGGAGATCAGACAACAGATGGGTGACATAATTAAAGTGCTGGGGAAAAAAAACCTCACTGTCAACCAAAAATTTTATATACAGCAAGACTATCCTACAAAAATGAAGGAGGGGGCACCTGGCGGGCTCAGTGGGTAGAGAGTGTGACTCCTGATCTCAGGGTCATGAGTTCAAGCCTCACACTGGGCGTGGAGCCTACTTTAAAAAGAATGAAGGAGAAATTAAGATACTACCAGATAGAAATCTAACAAAACTCACTGCTAGCAGAACTGCCCCATTATGACTACTAAAGATAAATCATTCATTCAGGGAGGAAGAATTGAGCTATATAGAGAAAAGTTTTTTTATGCTACTAAAATTAAGTGGGTAGTAATCCAAATGAGATTGTTATAAATTAGCATGTTCTTTGTAATCTCAAGGACAACCACTGAGAAAATAGCTTACAAATGTAGTATAATTGAAGCAAGGACTCAAACACATATTTATACAGCAGTGTTTATAACAGCATTAAATAAACTGAATATAATACAAAAAAGTGGAAACTACCCAACTGTCCACTGACATTTGAATGAATAAACAAAACCTGTGTGTGTGTGCACGCGCGTGTGTGTACACAATGGAATATCATTCAGCCCTAAAATGAATGAAGCACTGCTATGTGCTACAGCATGGGTAAAACTTGAAAACATTATGCTAAGTGAAATACGCCAGACACAAAAGGACAAATGTTGTATGATTCTACCTATATGAGGTTCATAGATTAGCCAAGTTTACAGATACAGAGAGTAAAAATGTGCTTGCTTGGGGCTGGGGGAATGGAGGAATGAGGAGTTATTATTTAATGGTTCTGGGCAGTGTGTCAGAGTATCCACTATACTGCCAAAATGCTGACACCAACCTCCACGCTTGGGGAATTTCTCTCACCTTAGGAGTCTCGGCAGGAAGCAGTGCCATCTCGCACTGTTTGAGATTACACCTGTCCTTGCAGCTAGAGTGAGGGCAGGTGGTTTGGGCACCACACATCAAGCACTCCCATCCCATAGTTCTGAGACAGAGAGGACTACTCTCTCTGGCAGTGGTGACCGTCAGAGGAGAACTCAAGTTCCAAGGGCAGTAGTGGTACTCTTCAGTGTGCTCGGTGGCAGGAGCGAAAACAGAATTCTCACTGGATTACTTCTGCAGTGAGATTTCAGCCCTTGCTCCTGGCTATGTAATCCCAAACCCGGCTCTCCAGCCCTGTGATTCTGGGGATTACCCAGTGAACTTTCCACAAATTTCTTTCTGGTTAAAAGAGTCAAAGAGCTTGTTTCTGCTGCTTGTGACCAAGAACCCTGCCTGGCACAGTGGAGGGATAAGAGAGCTGGGGCAGAGAATGGAAGGTGTGCCTGAAAAGGGGAAGAGGAAGAAACGAGAACAAACATCGATCAAGGTCCTCCTACTAGACACCAGGTGCTGAACTGAACTCTGAGCAGTCTCTAATGTTGATTCTTCCCCTCATTGCCACTGTGAAATAGGTTATTAGCATTCCCAGTTTACATATGAAGAAACTGAAACTCCGAGGTGGGAAACGAATTGTTCAAAATCATACTTCCTAGGCCAGGATTTGAACCCAGTATGTCTGACTCCAACCCTCGGGCATTCCTTTATACTAGCGTTTTTAAAATGTGTTCCATGGGGTTCTCTCCGAGGGTGTGGAACTAGAGGGATTGTAGACAGGGCTGAGCCAGGTGGATACATGCCAGGTCCCACTTCCGTTTCCAGGGGAGTGGCTTTGTCTATTTTATACAGTGCAGTTTTACTTAGGATTTCTATTTTGAAAAGTAAAATATGCATGGTTCTAGAAAACAGCCCTCCCTGGTCACTTACACATGCTGCTCCCTCCGCCTAGACACCTCCTCCCCTCCTCTTACACTTGGCTGATACCTTATTAGGATCTCGGTGGGATCATGGCATCCTCGTAAATGCCCAGCCCAGGTAAGATTCCCCTGCATTCTCCAACTCTGAGCCTCTTGGCGACTGTGTACTTATTTTTCATCATCGCTTAGTTAAGACCTGTCTTCCCCACTAGATTTCAAGTTCTCCAAGGGCAGCAATCATGCCCGTGTGGCTCATTGTTCTGGTTCCAGCACAGGGCACACTTCCTGGCAGGTTGCGAATGCCTCAAACATGCTTGTGAAGCGCCTGAATGACTGTCACGTGGGATCAATCACTAGGGTGGGACTGATTTGTGTTCTAGCAAATCCGTCCCCCCTGACTGCAAAAGAATGGCTGAAGGTGGGGTCAGGCTGTCCTGGAAATGTAGATCCTGGGAAGCAGATAAGCCTTCCAACAGCCTCACAGGTTATATTACAGTATCAGCTTCTCCCTCAGCCCTCACTGAAAGGTCCATTCTGCCCCCTGGGACTATCTCATCAGTATCTCCTTCCTCACCTTTTAGTACCAGTGACACGGAGTGTTTTCTTTGTCTGTCCTGAAGTCCGGCTGGAAGCAACAGTTGCAGGCAAGGCTGAATTCAGTTAGTGACGTGGTCAGAGAACAGGTCAGTCCAGGCCTTGGCCACCACCCTGGTTATGTGGAATCCTTTGGACAAGTTATTGTCTCCAAGGAGCCCTCAGGCTTCTGCTCCTTCAGGGGCACAGTGGTGCCAGCACAGCTTGTGGGTGGATGTCACACGAATGGAGCACAGGAAACTCCAGACCAGTATCCTAAGTAGAATACCCCTGAGCCCAGCAGCCTCGGGGCAGGTCAAAACCATGCATTCTGCACGGCCCGCTGAAGGTATTCAACATGCCGCTGTCTGCCAACATCTCCTACAGGGCTATCCCTGGCAGAAGCAAGAGGGAGGACTGCTCTGAGGGCTGCTGGCCAGAGGTGTGGCTGTGACGAGTGCTCCTTCCAGGGTCTCTCGAAAACTCGGCTTCACCCCACTCATCTCATCCATGCCTGAGGGCGGATGAGATGAGACACCTGTCACTGGGTCCACGCTCAGCTTGGAGCATTGAGAAACCAGAGGGCTTGCCAAGAAAATGACAAGGAGTTTCCCACCCTTTTCCTCCTTTTCCGGCTTTGCTCAGGAGGAAACTCCTAAGGGAAGCTGGCGGGGAGGGAGGAAGGGAGGGAGGGGGAGTACAGGGCTGGGCTGAACATGCAGACGCGGAGTCAACTCTATTACTGGTAAGGAACTATTAGACAAGTCAACTCCTTTTTGAGTTTTACTTTTCTCATCTGCAACATGAACGTGGTTCTAGTTCTTAGCAGTGCTGTGGGCAATACATTAAAAACAACAACAACAAAAAACTTGTACCAGGCCTAGCGAGGTGCCTGGTATAAACAAAGTACTCAATAAATGTTAGTTTCCATTCCGTGTCATAGGCCCAGCTTGTTAGGCAAAGTGAGTCTTTGGCTCAGATGAAAGGCAGCACGAAGGCGTCCTCCCCCTACAGGTAGTTGCTCCAGCAGATAATGCAGCTACAGCATGAGTTCATTTTACACCATCTCTGCCATTCCTCTTGACCTTTCCACCAGCCCCCACTTTCTCGATGCTTTTCAGGCAAGTCTGGCCTTCCCATCAGTTCCTTAACACAGGTCCCTAAAGGACCAAAATCCTGAAAGAAAAACATCAGATGGGACTTTAACATTCTCTAAGTTCAGGTTCACATTAAACGTAGGAATCCCCTCTTGCTTCTGCTTGAATGCCTCCAGTGATGGGTAGCTCACTGCCCACTGAAGCAGTCCCTCCCATTTTGGGATAGCTTCAGCTACTGCACAGTCCTCCTAAAGAAGGATCCCAAATGTTAGCCCAAGTGATCACCTGCTGACAGTCTTTTCTGAGCCTCAGGTGGGTACCCATGGACAGACAATGGAACTGAACGCTTAAAATTGGCAGTCAGGAAAAATCCAGAAAATCCGTTTAACAAGGAGTTGAAAGAGCCATGCAAAAGGGAGACACAGGAAGGAGGGGCCCACCTCAAAACAAAACAAATGATTGAGGACAGTGATCCAGGTTTCCGGTAGCCTCTACTGAAGGTGAGAAATGGGAGTGGGAGAGAAATGAGCGCACACACGCATGCACATTGTTACCCAAGAACAGAGCGGGGAAAAGGGCATGGACGGTTCACTTTGGAGCCTGTAGTACTCCCGCCAGGCCTATCAGCTTCCCAGTCCCGGCCATGTCCACAACGCACCAAGATGATATATGCTAGACGTGGAAGCTCAGCCGCCTCCAGTTCTGGAATGTGTTTAAAGACCACATCCGGCCCAGACAGGATTTGAAGCTTGACCTACATCTGAGGCACAGTTTGTTGTGGGAACGGGAAGCTGCCCAGAGTGATGGAGCTGAGGATAAAGACTGCTAGACTCGGCATGACCCAATGTGACACTCTCTCCTCACCAGGATAATGTCTTCAGGCGCCGTGAGCACAAATACTGCTACCCCAGAGAGAAAGGAGTCCATCTTTCCCTGGTGAAAGCCATGCCGGTGCTGGAGTCTGGTTTTCCACACATTATTTTGCTCTATCCAAACTATCCCCAAAGGTGCTTGTTGGAGCAGCCTGAACTTTTCTCTGTGAACCATGGGCACATAAACACTCTATATGAACTCCGTGTGGTTTGAAAGTGCTTGTGATAGCATTCTCCAGTTTTTAAAAAATCAATAAACCTACATTAAATATTGATGCCAAACTATTTCCTGCCACTCTGAGTGTAACCCAGCTTCTGGAAAGATTATGCATGACCTGCGATCGTTCCTCAAAATCAAGATAACCACTGAGCACTACGGATACTCTCGTCCGAACACGTGAGGACACTGCAGGCCTGTTGTGGGTCATGTATGTGCAGAGCGGGAGCTCTCAACTGCTTCCCCAAAATGGATGTGGTCTCCAAAAAGGCAACCACGAGGGGGCCGGGGGGTTGCTTCTGTGAGTTCAGACCTTCAACGGACAACAGTGGGACTCCACTCCTACCGTGACTCTTAATCACAAATTCTGATCAGTTTCTGGAAGTGCTGATAAGACACTAACTGGATCGTTACTTAAAAAGAGGTCTTGGTTTACTCTATTCGGATGATTATTCAAGCAGGAATCACGTAAGTCTGTGTAACACTTATAATTCGTCTTTGTGAACAGATACTTGCTTTGTGAGCGGGTGTCTCCACTACAAGCACGCACGTGCCTTCTCCTGTGAGGAGTTACCTGCAACAGGAAAAGGTGTAAAATCTGCAAGCACCTAGCTACAGCAGCCGGTACACAGAAGGTGCTCAGCAGTACTAGTTATTTTCATGTCTTGGCAATTTACGAGTACGTGTTTTATTAAATAAATTAGGTCACAATACGATACGGCCACTGCCTTTAAGCACAGATGGAACACAAAACAGCTCACCGTGGTTTCTACATATTTGGTTTCTTCTACTAAGAGATCTATTTTTACTTGAATAACATCCACAGGGGTCCAGAAATTCCTTTGATTAAGGCTTGTTTGTTTTCTACTGATCCATTTCTGATGCAGTTTATTTTTGGAACTTACTCTTAAACATAATATATCATCTGTTTTGTTTTGTTTTAGCTTTCAAGACAAAAGAATAAGATTCTTGCTTGTATTTTCAAGGGACTAGACTTTAAAATGTTCCTGTGAAGTGTTTACGAGCCCTTTATTTATTTAGGTTTTGGTTTTTTGGGGTTTTGTTTTGTTTTGTTGTTGTTGTTTTTGTTTTTGGTTTTTTTTGGTGTTTTTTTTTTTTTTTTTTTTTTGTAAACGGAGAGCCTGATATTAGAATCATGGAATGAAATGAGGGAAAGCATTAGTTCAGAGAAATCAGCCAGTGGCATGAGAAGCAAGGAGACTTGCCGAGCTCAAGATAGCTAGGACGTGTGCAATGGGCTCCCAGCTAACCTCTACTTCCTATGCACAGAAGAGGAGGGGACCAGCACAAGGGCATGACAGGAGTGGAATTTAGACCACAAGGCTATCGAGGAGAGCAAACTGAGCTTCCACAGCCATCCAGGGAGGAGAAATTCAGCAAGGGTGAAGAGTGTAAGATGCCCGGCATCAGTAGCTGGAGGCCTAGAAAGGAGGGAGGCTACCAAAGTGGACAGTTGGTAAGACAATCCATTCCCCAGAAGTAGATATTAGCTAGCCGAGGTCCTGATTTTCATGCTTGTGCTTTGTGTCAATGAGTCACAGAGAACCCAGGACAAGAAGTCAGAAGGCCTGTGGTCTTCGGTTGCCCTATCAGTAAAATGAGAAGTTCGAATGAGGTAAGCTTTAGGGGGCCTTCCAACTTCATTACCATCCCGTGTTTTCTCAATCCCAGAAGATAAAAATCCAGAGATGTGAAAGCACGCTTTTTGCTGTCAGTCTCTGTTTCTATCCCCTCCTCTCAGAGGGAAGATTGGGTTCTTTCTATGTAGGACCGTGGGCAAAGACTGCTTACATATGATTCAGCAAACACCTAAATTTAAATACTTCCCACCGCTCTGATTTCTGTAGAAATTATGGCTTCAGTGCACAATTATGGGCTTAAATAGCCTGGGTTTCATCAGACTGGCGGAATCAAGTTGAAGTACTTGAGCTTGGAAATGTTGTAGGAAGACTTCGCCCTGGACAGAGAGCCTGGGCCTGGCTGTGATTGCAATCAGAGAGGTGCTGGGCCCCACCCACTGACTTCAGCACTTCTCTGAAGAGCTGGGCAAATGTTCCAGTGTGAAAGTTCCCATCGAATCCTGATCTTTTTAGCAGAATTGTGTTTTGAAAGCAATCTCAAGACCACCGGGGTTGCTGGGCTTAGTGTGAACAATCAAATCCCAAGTAAACAGCCTCATCTCCCACCCTTCATCTCCCTTTCTCCTTCTGGGTTTTGCTATCCATTTGGGAACTGCTCTTTCGTTTGGTTTGGGGGACCCCCTTCTGAGCCAGAACCCTTTGTTTTAGTCAGAGTAAGCTCCAGAGATGTCAGAGGCTGCATTAACCTCACTGTTTGTCAAGGTGTTATTTGAAGTTGCTAACTTGCCCTCTGGTGAGTATGCTAAACGTAGGTGGAATGAGAAAGACGGTAACTCCTTCCTAATTCTCCCAGTAGGCCAAGCTGAAGCTACATACTTCCTCCCCGATGACAGAAGGTGACAAGAGGCTGCTGTAGCAGCGCCGGTGTCCTAAAGCTCTTATCTGTCCTTAGGCCTGCTTGTCCAGTTCACACCCATCAGAACTCTCGAGTGCTCTCATATATACAAGGGAGACCAGGCACCCTGGATTTTTCAGGAAAGTTCTCTTTTCAAATGTTCTGACCACTCATATTTGCATTTTGTTTTTCGATTTGAAAAAGTGGTTTCTCCCTCCATCTGCAATGGTGTGACTGACATTCTCAAAGATGACACTGTTTTTAACTTAGAACAATCCTAAACAATTGTGTCTTGTGTACTTTAAATTCTTTCCTCCCTCTGTGGTACACATGTGGGAACTTGGGAGGTGGGGTGGAGGGTCAGTAGAAGAGTTTCTAACTCTGTAGTGAAATCCCCTTCCCAGGCAATCAAGTGAGAATGGGAAAGGTCTCTAGACTGTTCACGCAGCATTGTCCTTTGACATTGAAGCTGCGACAGTGGGTGTCTGAGCTAAAAGGAGCCTTAGAGATCACCCCACCCCCCACCTTTTATAAATAAAGTCACTGAGGCTCAAAGAGGGAAGTAATTTGTCCAGGGGTGCTTGGCTGGCTCAGTCGGTAGAGCATGTGATTCTTGATCTTGGGGTTGTAGGTTCGAGCCCCACGTTGAGTACAGAGATCACTTAAAAATAAAATCTTTAAAAAGGGGGGAGGAAGTAATCTGTCCAAAATCAAACACCAAGTCAAACCTGTACCTCCTATTAGAACCTGCTAATATTTACCAAACAAAAGAAGCAAGGTCTGAGAGATGAAGAAAACATAGTGATACAAGCTAAGGAAGAGCTTTGGGCTTAGAAACCATCCACGTAAGGCAGAAAGGCAGTTCCTGCCTTAAAGGACTGTTCCCTTCAGGAGCAGCTAGAGAAAGCTGAGCATAGAGCTCTGTGCCCAGAGGAGAGGAGACAAATTCACCCTAGTGCTGTTCAGGGACATTGATGAGGAACCAGGGAAAGGAATTTGTTTTTCCAGACACTAACGATTCTAAAGGAAATGGCTCTGCCTCTGCACTAAACCGTGGAAGACGGGCTGTAATGGCAAGGAAGCTCAGAGTGACCCTGCAGAGGGGCCAGCAAGAGGGGTCCCCTGAGCTCTAAGAGGGGAACAAGGAGGGCTTAGAGGAACACAAGTAAGGTTTTAGACTAAGTCACTAGCATGGAATTATTCTGGATACGAGATACAGCCTCAGATTCCACCAACTGTATGGACCCTCCATGCAGCGGCATCTGGGCCTGCCTGCTGCGTTACAAGAGGAAGCCACGCAGTACAGTGGACAAGAGTGGAGTCTGGGGTCAGACAGACTTGAATTTGTACCTTGGCCATGCCTTACATCTTGTATGACCTTGGATAAGTTCCTGACCTTTCCCGAGGCTCATTTTCCTCATCTTTAAGATGCAAAGACACTCAAAGGATTATTGTCAAGATTCAATAAAATAACACTTGTAAAAATGCCTAGACTATACCACACACTCATATATGCTACCTGCTCTTAATAATGATCGGCTGAGTGGAAAAAGGGCCACAGGATTCAGACACACAGTGACTTGGCTCACTAATGGGTCTGCTTTTCCTTGATGAAACTGGAAGAACACTTTGGCTCTCTGAGCTACACTCTCCTAATCTGTAAATGAATGTAACAATAATAATACCTTAGGGTTGTTATCAGAATTCATAGAGCTGTTGTGTGTACAGTATCTGACCCATTGGGGTGGTTACTATTATTAAATTGGGGGTCAGAATTTCCACAGATGAAAAGAAAAAGGAAGAATCAAATCCGAGACCTTCACTCTTTTCCGGAAATTGTGGCAGTGTAAAAATGCCAACACAGCTATAGAAACATGCCAGAGGCTTTCTTGTTGACAGCTTATCCAGGCTGGCTTAAGCCAGAAATCTCTAAAATAATTACAAATGCCCTCCTACCTCTTTGGTTCACTTAGAGTTGCCCAGCATTCCCAGCAGAATTGCTGGCTCCTCTTGTACACATCCCCAGCAACCCAAGGCTTCTCACACCAAAGTCACACCTAAGGTGGCCACAACGATGCTTACCCTGTGGTCCCATCAGTCATAGTGATGGTGGTGACATGAATCACCTCCTGAGGCTTTGCACCGGAGAACCCACTTTCACTTCTAGTGGTTGTGGTTTGAGTCCATAAACATTAACAGAGCCCCTACTGTGTGTAAGACTTTGTACCTGGCTCAAAGTAGGCACTCAAATATTTGTTGATGCATTGATTGATTGGAGAGATTGCCACAGTTAGTAAAACATTCTCTACCTTCAAGGTACTGACATCCAGTGGGGGAAGGCTGATTCATACAAAGCTAGGTTGCACTCAGAGTGACCTGTGATAAAGGCTATGCAAAAAGTATAAAAATTGCCAGTTGGGACTAATTCCAACTAGAGGAAACTGGGAAAGTCATTAGAAGGAAGCATTTGATGTGGACCTTTGGGCTAAGTGAAATTTTGGCAGTCAAAGGAAAGGACATTTGTCACAGAGAACAGAGTAATCTACAAGGAAGCAAGGAAGAGCAGACCTTCTTATTGGCAAATGATAATTAGTGGTGTGTGTGTGTGTGTGTGTGTGTGTGTGCACGCACACGAGCATGCTGAGGTCAGATCATGGATAGCCACGATGGCCATGCAAATAATTTTCATCTTCACCTCCATAAGTGATGTTCGGAATCTGGGGAAGATTCTGAGGAAGGGAATGATGAAATCAACTAATTATTTTGAGTTTTATTACTACATAATGATACTTTAAAATTACTCAGACACAAGTTTTCCACCATCATTGAGGCTGCTGGGGTCAGGAGAAAAATTAGAAAGCCACCAAAGCTTGTTGAGATGAATAAACAACTGATAAGGACAATGTTGAGAACGTAATTGACAACTTCTGGGAGATGGGCTCCCAGGCTGATGACTGACAGCTCTTTGTCACATCAACATTATCCTTGTTGCTGTTGTTTTAATTTTATGTGACACGGGCTGTCAGTGTCAGGATTAATACTTGCTGCAGCAGAGGTCACTTCTGGCAAATATCCACCAAACAGTGACACAGTTTTATCTGAACTGAGTCTGAAAGAATGGACTGCTCTCTGGAGTCCACAGGAGGGAATGCCTTGCAGATGAAGATAATGTTGGTACAGATTTCACAAAACACAATTTCTGCCAGATGTTAACTGGGATTCAACATTTTAAAAAGGGTTCTAGGGTCAAATAAGTTTGAAAAATGATCATCCAAGAAAAGTTAACCTAGTTTCCTTGCTGCAGGGATTCTCAGAGCCTTCCCTGGGCTGCTGTGTATTGCAACCCATCAAGAGGACCCAGAATACGCAGCATTTTCCACACTTATTTGACCTCAGAACCTTTCACTTTTGAATCAGTACATGGGATGACAGTTCTTTGGAACTCATGTTGGGTAATGTTGCAGAGAACAGGATTAGATTCAAAACAGCATTTTGGACTCGGATCTTACAGATCACTGATGTTGGTGTTTGCTATAGATTGAATGTTTTTGTCTCCCCCAAAATTCTTAGGGAGAAAGCAGATCCTCAATGGGAGCATATTTGGAGGTGGGCCTTTGGAAGGTGATTAGGTCATGAGGGTGGAGTCCTTAGGAATGGGATTAGCGCCCTTATAAAAGAGACCCCAGAAAGCTGCCTTCTGCCATGTGAGAACACAGGGACGAAACAGCCGTCCGTGAACCAAGAAGTGGGCTCTTGCCAGACACCAAATGAGCCAGTGCCTTGATTTTGGACTTCCCAGTCTCCAGAACTGTAAGACATCCATAGTTGTTAATAACGCCCCCCCCCCACCCCACGCCAGTTATGGTCTTTTGTTACAGCGACCCGAACAGACTAAGACAGTGTTCTGATGTAGGGCAATTTCTATCTACCCAGCTGCCCGTCAATTAGAACAACTCTCGCGCACTTACTTCAGGGTATATGTTTTGTAGGAAAATTTCATCCATGATTCTTCCAGGCATACAACACATTATCTTCCCTAATACCCTGCTGCTTTAAAAAAAATTTATTTTATTTATTTGAGAGTGAGAGAGTGAGAGAGAGCACAAGGGGGGAGGGGCAGAGGGAGAGGGAGAAGCAGACTCCTTGCTGAGCAGGGAGCTGGATGGGGTGTTCGACCGTGGGGGGGGAGCTTAATGGGGGGGGACTTGATCCCAGGACCCCAGGATCATGACCTGAGCCAAAGGCAGACACTTAACTGAGCCGCCCAGACACCCCCCTCATACCCTGCTTCTAAACCTCATTTGCTCTGTTGCAACGGTCTCTAACAGGTTCTTATGTGTGTGTGGTCTCCTCTTTCCAATCCATCCCATGGGATTCTGGCAGCAACGGTCTGATGAGGTTGCTGCTCTGCTTTCTTGTACTTACTTTTAAAAACTTCTTCTCTGTGGCATTCAAAGCCATCCAACTCAGGCCCCAACCTACCTTGCCAACTTTCTCTTGAGTCCCTCATTCCCCCAGCTTGCATTATCGCCATGCTGGAATCGAACTGGTCTCCTTGTGCTTCTCTCCTAATCTCCACTCTTTGGACCTTAGTGCCTCCATCATTGCACTAAATCTGTTCTTTTCCCAGGAAAATCCAGTTCAAATACTTCCCCCTCCACAAAACCCCTCCTCTGATTATGCCCAAGAAAAGGGATTACTCCTTCACTTGATCCGAAGCACACTGTATGACTAAGAAAACATTTATACTAATACATTCTATTGTTATTTGTATGTGTATTCAGACCCTAGCCTAGCCTTGCTCCTTCCTAGCTGTGTGAGATTGGGCAAGTCACTTGACCTCTTTTAGCCTCAATTTCTCATTTGAAAAACGGGACAATCGGCATTTACCAACGGGGTTGTTGTGAAGACTGAAGTAAGACATTTAAAGTAGCTGGTTAGCTTAATCAATGCCACTTTCCCATGTTATGTCATAAGCTTGTATTGAAAGCTCTTTGAAGAAAGTAATGAGCCTGATTCTCCTATGCATCCCAGGCACCCAGGTCAATGTCTGGCCCTGGAAGGAAGGCATTTAGTTCTTAAGTGAATTACACGTGATCAGCCTTGCTTCCTCTCCTCTGCCCCACTGCCCTATCATAAAGGCAGATTTGCCCTATTGTAAAGGCAGCACGTACCTTACCAGATTAAGTGCACAGGTTAGCCTGTAGCCTTGCGGGCTAAGCACACAGTTCTTCTATCCATCTACCTTCTACATACCTGCCCTTTAGTTTCAAGCACAGCTGCTTGGAAGTTCAAGAATCAAGTCAGTTCTAACTTTAAAAAATAACTCAGAAAAGGAAAAACAACTCATTAAAACAAAAATGAAGTCTCACTGCAGTACAAAGTGTCAATCCTGAGTCACACCAAAATTGATCAAAATGTCTTCTTTTATATTCTGCCATCTACGTATTTTCTTTTACTGTCACTGATTTCTTTTCAAAGAGCAAATATTATTCCCTTTGATAAATTGATCAAGACTGCCACCTATTCACTATTTGGCTGAAATGCCACACATGTGACAGTCTTTCCAGACCCATAAAATCTAGCAAGGGCCTCCCGAGGAGCGGCCATTCACCTCAGGGGATCCAGTGAGCTTGTCTAGGGGTGGGTGTGCAGAGGGGGATCCAGGTCAGAGACCATCTCTTCTCATAGGCAGGAAAATGTAATCCCATTCTTGCTGAGATACACATAGGTGGTTAAAGTCATAAAGTCATAGTTTACTCATAAACCCAAATACTAAAAACATCTCTGTGTTGGTTATTTTCTAGTTAGGGTTACCAGATAAAATGCACAATGCCAAGTGAAAATTGAATACCAGAGACAATCATTTTAAATATATAAGTATGTACCAAATATTGCATGGGACATACTTACACTAAGCGGTTTCCATTATTTATCTGAAATTCAAACTTAACTGCATACCCTGTATTTTTATTTGCTGAATCTGGCAACCCTTCTCTGGTACCCCCTCCCCATCTACCCTCCACCCTTCGGATATCCAGCTCTGTGTCCTGGGAAGCTGATCACAGATGGGAAAACATGGGCTCCCTCTGCTCTCTGGCTTTCATTTGAGTTTCACCAAGGGAAGTACTGGAATGCGCTTTCAGGGTGGAAGGAGACAGAAGCCAGCTACTTAGCCCCACCTCTCACACCTCTGACAGTGGCTACATTCATCACTGGCCATAAATTTTGCCTGGTGGCCTCTCTTCCATGGCTCCAAGTTCTCTCTAGGTTCTTGGAATTCTGTTCCTTCCCCTTGTCCCTTTAGGCTTCAGGCTGGAAGGGCTTCCCACAGTTACAGAGTTCCGGTGCTTCGGTGTCCTATGCTGTTTCCTAAAGCCTGCCTGTCATCCCGTAACCAGTCTCTTCATTCAGTAGTTTTCAACTAAACTCTTCAAGTGTGTCGTTTATTTCCCGACTGACAGTCTTCAAATGGCCTGGACGCATACGCATCACTTTGGGTCTGCCCAATTAAGGAACCCAGAGACCCAAACCAGATTATTTTTATGTGTAAGAAATTTGCACCTTGACTTCAGGAAAACTTTATGTAAGAATAATACCGCCACTGAGTACTGTCAGTGATAACAACAGCCCCATGATCCTCAGTCACTTGTACCCCAGAACCAGTGACATTCGGGGGTATCGGTGGCAGCCAGTGCCTTGGCAGCTGCCAGCTGCTCCACTCTGCTGGCGAAGTGAGGTGCTTCCAAGCCTGTCCAGGCACAGTAACTTCTAGAAGTTTGCAGGTCTCTCTGACACTCTGGGCATCATCAGGAAGAAACCTGAGGAGCTCCTAATCCAGAGAGAGGCAAGCCCTTTCTACAGAGGATGAAATCTTCATACGGAAGACCAAGTCTACCGACATTCTCTGTCACAGGTCACTAGTTTTCATCCGGGCACCTCGGCGGTATCTTAAAGATGGGCAAGGGAATGTCCTATACAGGCTGACAGCTATCTGTACAAGGAAGAACAACACAAAAGAAGCAGTAGTGTTTAGACGAAACGGCCCTTGAGGTGAGTTTTAGAAGTTGAGGAGAAGTTCACATCACAGACTGTCTGGGCAGAGGCTGCAGAGTGACAGAACTGAGGCATGGAGGCATCTGGCAGCCACGTGGGCCGTGGGCACTGTAAATACCACTGTATCTCGGGAAAGTGTGGATTAGAGGGAGGGTGTGAGCTGGGAGGTAGGCAGAGGGCCCCATCCTGGAGGTCCTTGTGTGCTGTACTAAAGACTGAATTTGAAAATAATAATAAAGATGATGATGATAATAATAATAGAAAACACTTATAGGATTCTTAACATGTGCCAGGCACAGTTCTAAGTGTTTTGCATACAGTAACCTCAAAATAAGCCTATGAGATAAGTAATACATTTCTCCTCATGTTACAGATGAAAAAAACGAAGACACAGAGAGGTTAAGTAATGTGTGCAAGTTCACACAGCTGGAATTCAAACAAGGGCAACCTGGCTGCAAGATTAATATTCTTGACCATGATGCTTCTAATATGTTCCAGGCATTGAGGAGACAAAGGCAAGGAAGACGAGATCTTTGCCCTCAAGGATCACAAAGTCACTGGGCGGGGGGAGGGGGGAACAGATGCAGAAACATGTCTTGATAGATCAAGGTGATTGCAGAATGCTTCCCTTGCTCTAGATTTTTCTCTCACTTTACGCCTGTCCCTTTCCAGTCCCCACAAACCCGAGCCTGCTGACAGTTCTTCCGCCAGCCTCCCCTTCTGTTTACAGTCTGGTGCCCGCCACTTTGAACAGAAGAATTTGCATCTGCTCTCTGGTGTGCCTGGCTGACAGGTCCTCTTCTGTGCTTTGGCCCCTGGGCATCACTGGCTCTTTCTGTTCCAGACCCTAACCAGTCCCTCACGCACCCACCCCTGGCCTAGAAATACTGGCTGGCCAACTAGCCCCATCCCCTGTGAGAAAGAGATTTGGACATTTTCTGCGAACTAATAATTCCACAGGAACTCTTGTCACCATAGCAACAAAAATAAGCTGACAGCTGCCTTCTAATCCGTGAGCCTGGTGACCATGGAAGTGACAGAGGCAAACACAGACCTCTGGGGGAGGCACCGACCTTCTTTCCTCAGTTGGATGAGGTGGGGTAAAGCTGCTCACCCTATGCTTTTGAGAGCTGAAGCATTCTCTGCCCCCCTTGTTTTCCTATAGAAAGAAAAATAGAGGCAACATCATAAACGGCCTCTACTGTTTTAAGCAGCCTCAGTTCCTTATGGACACCTAGGAAGCACGATTTAATGGTGGTGGTGGGACTGGAAAGGAAGTCATGTATGCCTTACTTAAGTAATGCCTTACTTAATTCAGAAGAAGACATGGCTTCAAAAATAATAATAGCGAACAATTTCTCACTATGTGCCAAGCACCAAGCTAAGCACTTTACATATATTATTGTTTTTATTTAACCCCCCCAAAATTCTGCAAGGTGGATATTATGATTATCCTCACTTTACATATGCAAAAAAATAAGGATCAGAAAGGTTAGGTAATATACCCAAGATACCACAGCTAATAAATGGCAGAGCAGGGCTTCAAACCCCTATCTGGCCAACTCCAAAGCCAGAGTTCTTTACCTCTCATTCTATATTGAATAACTTCAGATTTTCTACTGGGAGAATTACACAAGGGTCTGGGTCACCTTGGAACTTAGCTGGTGACACTGCCTGGGAAAGCCTGACAGAGTCAGCTGATGGCCCTGCCCTAGAAAGGGGAAGATCACGTCCTATGCCACATGTCTGACGCCACACAGAACAGACCAGCTCAGGCATACAGTCCCAGTACAGCTGATCCAGGGAAATGCCACAGCCGGCCAGCATCAGAGGAACCAGGGCGCTTCGGTCCTCGATCCAGGCGCAGTATACTTCACAGACTTGCCGGTGCATGTGTTGGCTGCTGATCACGCTGAGAATGGCCGGCTCCACTAGTTTCTGGGGGATTCTGGGGAACTGACCAGCCTGGTAACTTAGTTCAGCCCAAACCCTCATCCACGGGTGAACTGGAGAGGTGGACACCTGCATCTAGTGCAGGGGAAGCCTGCTAGTCACAAGCCACCCCTGTAGAGTTCAGCTTGAGGGAGTGCTCCAAGTGAACAGTGCCGCCATCTACATTCCTATCGCCCTTGGCCTCACGTGATCGGAAAGCCACGATGCTCCGCGCTACCGTATGTGGTCAGCAAGGGCACAGTTAGCGACTTCACACCCACATCCCATCCTTAGGTTTGGGGAATTTCCCATGGCTAGCCTCAGTGGGAGGCTGGGCTCCGAATCCCATAAAGGAAACTGCAAGGGCAAGATACCTGCTCTCCCTGCCCTTGAGACTAGGCCATGGGTGTATCCTCTGGACCAGACCAAGCGAATGTTCTTAATCTCTGAAGCGAAGGGCACAGAGAAACAGGGCATTTTGGAAACCAGCCAGCGGTGGGAGCAGCAGCAAGGACATCAGCCCCGAGAGCATCACCCTAACCAGCTGCTTCCCGAAGCGTGACCGTGCATGGTTGGGACAGATAAACACTCGTGGCTGGGCAACCCTGTCAGTCACAAGTCATCCCTGAACAGCTCAGCTTGAGGAACCCCTCAGGTGACTGCAGCCAACCAATCCACATTCCCTGTCATCCTTGCTCTTCTCTGGTTGCAGGCCCCACAATGCACCTCTTTATTATGTATTGGGCAGCAGGGGGAGTGGCTGTCTGTCCAGCATCTACACTCCAGTCCTATGTTAGCTGGGACTCTGACCACTTAGCTTCATTTGGCTCTTCTCCCATCCTGGTTTGCCAGTATTGACATTGATTCCCAACACCTTTTTTTATAAGTCTTTACCTTCTCAACCCAACCAGAGACTGTTTCTGTTGTGTGTTGTTTACAGTCAAGAATCCTGACTAGATGGTCTGAAAATTTAGCTTTGCCTCTGATGATGCCCATTTGTCTCTCTCCCCCCAAGTCCCTGACATTCCTGGAATCTTGAACAAATACTCCAAAAACCAGCAGATCATTTTGAACTAAGAAAGAGGCACTGTCCCCACACCAGAACTGCAACTGACGCGGTGCTTAGGGGCATATCTACTTTCCATTCCCTCTCTTTTCCCCTCTTCTCCCATTCCACATTGCTCCCTGTTGCCAACCCGCAGTTACGCTTTCAGCTTAGATTTCCCTTTCCTCCAGGAACCTTCTCTGACTGAGCACAGGCTGGCTGAGGTGGCCCTTTTCCCCAGAGCCTGAAACTTACCTCTACCTTGGCACACTGTCACATTGTTGTAACTTTATGCCTAGCTTGCTGAATTGACTTCCTTCTGAGACTGCTTGCTCCTAACGGACAGAATCATGTCTGATTCACCCTCATATTCTCAGAGCCCAGTGTGCTACCAGATACTGAGTAGATGCCCCAAAATACATGACAAAGGACTGATTACAGTGTCACACTCATATCCCAAAATAGAATCACTGTCAGAGAAGGTCAGATCCTCTGGGATAATTGGGAAGAAGCACTCATCAGATCCTCAGCCTCCCCTGCTGAAGTCCCAGTTCTGGAAAGTAGAACAGGGAGCACCAACTATAGCAGGACTATTGCAGCCTTCACATCATAATCTTTGGGGGCTGTATTAGCTTCCTATTTTTGCCGTAACAAGTTACCACAAACTTAGTGTCTTTAAACAACAAATTTGTTATCTTCAGTAGTGGAGGTCAAAAGTCCAAAGTAGGTGTCACTGGGTGAAAATCAAGGTGTCATCAAGGCTATGTTCCTTCTGGAAGATCTAGAGGAGATCTGATAGACCGCCTAGAAGAACCTCAGTGTTCATGAAGCTGGATCTCTGGAGGTGCCTAGAATTTGCTTTGGCTATGACTGAAAGTGTATTTTCAAGAAGTATCAAAGTTGATCAGAGTAAATCATGATGCCTGTGGCATAGCTAATGTTATGTTTTTCCCAGCCTTATTAAGGCATAATTGAAAAAATAAAATTATATATATTTAAAGTGAACAATGTGAAGATTTGATATATGTATACACTGTGAAAGGATTACCATAATCAAGTTATTAACACATCCATCATCTCACATAGCTACCTCTGTGTGGTGGAAATGCTTAACATCTACTCTTAGTGAATTTCGAGTATACAATGCAGTGTAACTAATTATAGTCAGCATACTGTACATTAGATCCCCAGGGCTTATTCATCTTAGTATTGAAAGTTTATACTCTGACCGATATCTCCCCATTTCGCCCACCCCCACACTGGTAACCATACTGACCCTTTTATTCCCTGTTTTTATGAGTTCAAAGTTTGCTTTCATTCTACATATAAGGAGATCATATGGTATTTGTCTTTCTCTGCCTCACTGCACTTAGCATAATATCCTCTAGGTTCATCCATGTTGCTGCAAAAGGAAGGATTTCCTTCTTTTTATAAGGCTGAATTATATCCCATTTTATATGTGTGTGTATATATATTATATCCCACTATATATGTTTATATATAATATATACATATTATATCCCACTTTATATATACACATATATAAAAAATTATATATATATAAAATAAATACATAAAATTTTCTTATCTATTCATCTGTCAACGGACATTTAAGTTATTTCCATATCTTGGCTGTTGTAAATAATGCTGCAGTAAACATGGGACTGCAGATGTCCCCTTGAGATACTGATTTTGTTTCCTTTGGATATATACCCAGAAATGGTATTTCTGGATCATATGGTAGTTCTATTTTTAATTTTGGCAGTAATAATATACACATTGTGGGAGTCCCAGAAGGAGAAGTGAGAGAAAAATGGGGAGAAAACTTTTTAAAAGAAATAATGGCTGAAAATTTCCCAAATCTGGGAGCAATATGGATATCCAGTTACATGAAGCTCATACAGATTCAAACCACTGAGTGTTTCAGTGAGACGTACTACAATAAAACCGGCAAAAATCAAAGAAAAAAAGGAGAATTTGGAAGGCATCCAGAGAAAACAAAGTCCTCACGTGCAAGGGGAGCCTCACAAGGCTAGCATCAGATACCTCAGCAGAAACCTTGCAGGTTTCTCATGAGAACGGGATTCCCATCTGTGTTACTCATTGCCATATTCTCATTTTCTAGCACAGTAACTATACACAGTGGGAACTCAATAGATGTTTACTGAACAAATTAATTAATGCAACAACTAACCTGTTTAACCGAACTCTTCAATTGATGCCTACGGCTCAAGACAAGAAACTAAAGTGAAACAGGTCCTACATTCCCATCAATGTCATTGCCACTTCTACTACATAATCTAGTTCACTGGGAAGGGTATGGCCCAGAAATGGAAGCAATAAGCCTCCCTTTTCACAAAGGTCCTACAATATATTTCAGCCTTTCACCGAAAAGGCTAGCCACATTCTACCTGTCTGGGGTTGAGGGTAGAAAAGAGCTGTGTCCCTTGGTTCTGTGTCTTCAAGCCAACCTGCCAATTCTAGGACTCACCCACCTAGAGGTCCTTAAAGGGAAACTGAACCTCATCAGGCCCTTCTTTACTTACTTCAGATCTTCTCCCACTTCTAATCAATCCCCCCTCTATTTCACAGCTCTTGGTTTTGTTGTTTCTCATAAATTCATGCCTCCTTCCATTGGTATTTTGGATATTTGTCTCTTTTGGCTCCTGACTTTAAGGTCCCTCTCTAGGACATGGGCTTGCATGTGCCCCACTGGGTCTCTCTACTTGGGACATCAGGTAGTGTACCCTCTATATTCCTCAGAGCTTCTATGGTTATGGTTACGTGTGTGTGGTCTTTCTCTCACTGCATCTCTTTGCTCTGTTTCCCTCTGCATAGGCTCTACTCTTCAAACAAGTCTTCCTCATGTGTCAGGGAAGATGGCTATCCTCACATCTGTCTAGCTCAGAAACTACAGAGAAAAAGGGAGTCTGCCCAGCTAACTCCCAAAGAAAAGTCTCAGGGAGAATTATGTTTTGCCCTATCTGGGTAATAATCTCATCCCTGAACCAATCCCTGTGTCTGGGGTACTCTGCACAGACCTAGGCCACATTCATAGCCAATGGCTTGGGGTGGCAGATAGGTGGCTGAGACTGGTTAGTAGCTTTTCTCAAACCACGTAGAGTGGAGGAAGAGTGCTCCAAAGGAATAGTGTTGTTATTAGCAAAAGGATGAGGGAGATAAAATGACAAAATGTGAGCTTTCACTGTCCCCTAAAACAGTCAATGCAGTTGTTTACGAATCCAGATCACTGAACTGATCAAACTCACACATGGTAACATGTATTAATGTGATCGCATTAACATACGATTAAGCTCACACATATTAACACAAACAAAGAAACAATGAGTTTACCTTAAAAGGGGTAGTATACGCAAGACAACATGGAAGGGCTATTCAATAATTGGAGGAGCCCGAGTCATGCCAGCCAAAGGAGCCTTGGGAAGCTCTAAGACATCCTGGATTTCCCTTCTCTACTCACTGAAGCCCTCTAGCAAATGTGGCAGGAATGAAGGCATGAGGGATCTAGAAAGGTAGTAGTTTAATTCCACCTGGTACTTTTTAGTTAGAAGGAGCAGAGATCACCTTTTGCTTTGGAGTTGCAGTCAATGAATGAGCTACTAAAGATTAGGATTTCAGAGGTGAAAAAATTCTTGGTGATTACAAGGTCCACACGGTGACTATAGGGAGAGCTGAAGTGAAACAGGAATAAGGTTCACTAGCTAAAGAGGACCAGGTACTGTCTGGTTGGCGGGGATAATGATAGCACTGAGAACAACAAAGAAGGCTGGGAAACTTGGATGCTCATCATGAATAGACCAGAAAGTTAGTGGAAGACAAACACAAAGCAGAGTAAGGAGTAATAAATCCAGATGGCGTGTGCCTACCAGGAGGAGGAATTCTTGTGTAACAGTAGAAGAATAGTTGTTGGGAGTCACTGATGCCAAAATTCCACCCTATTTTAGTTTGCTAGGGCTGCTATAGCAAAGTACTACAAACCAAGTGGCCTAAACATTTACCGTCTCATAGTTCTGGAGGCTAGAAGTCCAAGGTCATGGCCTTGGCAGCACTGGTTCTTTCCGGAGGGCTGTAAGGCAAGGATCTGTTCCAGGCCTCTCCTCTTGGCTTGCAGATGACTGTCTTCTCCCTGGGGCTCTTCACATTGTCTTCTCCCTATGCATGCCTGTCTCTGTATCCAAATCCCCCCTTTTTAGAAGGACAACGGTAGTCTTGGATTAGGGCCCGCCCTCATGACCTCATTTCACTCTGATCACCTCTGTAAAGACCCTATCTCCAAATAGCATCATATTATGAGGTCCTGAGAGTTAGAACTCCTACATACTTTTTGTGGGGGGACACAGTTCAATCTCTAACATATGCCCTTTACTTCTCTTTCATAAAGAGTGTCTTACTCTTCAAGCCTTCCTTAGCAGTGGAGCAATGGTTCTTGACCTAGGGCTACACGTTAGAATCACACTGGAAGCTTTGAAAAAATCTAGATGCCCAGGTCACAGCCCAGACCATTTAAACCAGAATCTCCAAGGACAGTGCATCCTGACAACTATATTTTTAAAAACTCCCTGGGTATTTCTAATGTGTGAAGCTGAGAACCACTGCCTACAAAATTCAGAAGCATCCTCAGAAAGGCACAGCTGGGCTCCTAGGGCTCCAGCAGGCAGTGCAAATTTATTCAGCTCACTCCCAGCCAACACTGGGCCACATGATGCATAGTTATCATCTAAAAACACCCAAACAATCACAATCCACAGAGGGAAACTGAGTTCTATACAAAAGGTGACTAAACAATTCTCTGCATGTAAGTTTAAAGCAGTCTCTCTTATCTGAATTTTCTACGACTTTAAATGGAGTTCCTAATAGTAACATCATAAGGCAAATGGGGGGAGGGGTGACTTGCAACTATCCATTTTTAAATATGTGTGATTCTGCACACTAGCCCTCAGAACGTTTCCAGAAGCCAAGCACAAAGGAAGGTTAAATAAGCACTCCTTTCCCCATCACCAGGGCTGAGGGCCCGGGCCAACTCTGCCCATGGAGACATGGCATCAGCATGCTTGTATGGCTGAGTACTTTCCTAAGAAGCTATGTCTCCACAAAACAGTGACTACGTAGAATCTGCTTCTGTCCCAAAGCATGGGTTCATAAATAGCAGACGTTCAGGAGAAGTTTCTGTATAGGAAGAAACAAGAAGCCATGTGTCTTGAGTACACAGCAGACTAAAACGATGCCCACTGAGAAATAGGAATAAGTGGCCAGGAATGAGCCACTCACGAGCTATCTAACAGGGGACTTTGTGCGACTTTGTCTCCTTTAAGATTGTATCTTTGTATTGTAAGGTTTAAGATGTCATGTGCGGCCTTGACATCTTGGAGTTTCACAGGGCCCTAATGGTGAATTCCCCTGCCCTCACCAGATATGCCCTCCCAACCCAATGGGCAAAACTCTGCACCTAGCTAGGTCCCATCAGAGTCAGACCAGCTGCATTGCACCCCGCTCTCAACCCAATGGGCTTGATCTCTCTGCCAGCACATGGAATTATTCAAATAAGTCAGTCACATCCTTCCACGGGAACCAGGGGCCACTTCACAGGCCCTGCTTGTTTGCTCTGTTTCTAAGTGTGCCCCTCTGTAGCCCTGTGTGGCATGTCGGGTCCTCTTCTAGCACTACGTGCTGGATTTTATCTGTCTGATGCCGAGTGTCTTGTGCTGGTCATCTTGCAATATTTAGGGCAGGGGAGTCCTCTGTCATGAAGAGGGTGAACAGGAGGCAATCACACCAGTCTTTGAAGGACAGTGCTTCCCAAAATGTGATCTGAGGACCATCTGTGTCAGAATTACCCAGGGACTTTGGTAAAATGCCTTTCACATGGCCTCCCACCACCCCAGACCCTCAGTGGACCCTCTGGGGATAGGACCTGGGAATATGCTTATTGGGTTCCCTAGTAGGGAGATTCTGAGATGGATTAGCATGTAGGAAGTTTATTAGGGAGTGCTGCTGGGATCAAAACCTGTGGGGGCAGGAAGGAAAGGAAGCAAGATTGTGCAGAGAGAGAAGCTGGGCTGAGGCAAGGTCTCAGGAGGGAGCTCAGCTAACTCCATGGTGAACGCTGAAGCAGAGATGGCCCTTTAGAGTTGCCCTGACTTGAGGCAAGGGTGCCAACTTTATAGTCCATCATCGATTGTCATTCCAAGATGGTAAACCTGACCTTTAATGGAAGAGCTTTCCTCAGCTGAGGAAAATTCCTAGACAGAGCTGACAACTGAATGGCATTCTCAGTTACTGGGATACAAGGACTTTAGCCTGAGAGTGGGCTTGGTGCCATATTCTCTCTCCACCACAGTCTATATCTTATGGTGTTCGGTTCTACTTTTCCATATAAGTTCTGGGAACAACATCTCCAAGATTCTGATAGCCCTTTCTTCCTGGGGAAGCTTATAAGAAGTTTAGTGAGATGGGGGCGCCTGGGTGGCACAGCGGTTAAGCGTCTGCCTTCGGCTCAGGGCGTGAGCCCGGCGTTGTGGGATCGAGCCCCACATCAGGCTCCTCCACTGGGAGCCTGCTTCTTCCTCTCCCACTCCCCCTGCTTGTGTTCCCTCTCTCGCTGGCTGTCTCTATCTCTGTCAAATAAATAAATACAATCTTTAAGAAAAGAAGTTTAGTGAGATGAACCGCAGTGCCGCAGCAGCTGGAATCAAGACCGTAATGATGTCCATCCCCCCCTCCTCTATGACCTATTCTAGATTTCTCCCAAGCACACCTAACTCTTCTGCAAGTCTAGACAGCTTGGTGGTGGTATGACCCAGACCCCTATTCCTCAGTGGTCACCATGCCTATCTTGGGCTATGGCTGCTGCTGCACTTGTCCATTTGCCTTCAAACTGGCACTTCGAGGTAGTCCCAAGAGGTGGATTGTCTGGGTGCCACACATATTCCTTCCTGTCCCTATTATGTGACAGTAGCTCTATCTCCTTTCCTAATGACCAGAATCAATTAGCCCTGCCAAAATGGTAACTTCTCTTCCTGCCTGCTGGTTCGTTGGCACAAGGATGCCAAAATGCCCAGACATCAGTTGTAATTTTAGTTCCATGAGACTCCTGCTGCATTCCCAGGTGGTAGTCTTCCCCTTTGGGGGACTAGAACACTGAATCCCACAGAACCTATAAATACAATGATGGAAAGCACAAATTCCCCAACGTGGATTAGCGGAACTGATGATAAGCAGGGACACTCATACTTTGAGACTTTGATTGACTCACGTGTTCCACCAATTGGGAATGTGGCAACTTACAATGTCTTTACTTTAGAATATATATTATAGCCTGGAAGATGGTGCCCCACCTTACAGGGAACCAAGCTGGTGCCCTCAATAGTCCAGCGGTTTCTGAGTGGTATGGTATGTGATTCCTTGGTAACAGATCCCATGATAATATATTCTCTTTTACTGTGAAGAGGATCACTCAGCTCATGTGCTGTAATATGGGATTACATGTCAATAGACCAAATATGGAGAAGGACCTGTGAGCAAACTCATATGAAGAAAGACCAACTCATACCAAGCATATGTGTTGATTCTAGCTAAAATAAACCTCTGTCCCTTCCAGGATGGAAAGGGTCAGACACAGCCAAATTGCCAACAAGTAGCCAGTGGGTCTCCTCAAAAGAAGATGTCCTATAAAACACTCAGAATTGGTCCTGACAGATTTGACATCTGCAGCAGTAATACAGCTGCAGTTAGATCAACACTGGTGAGTGGGAGCTCATGTTTTGGGGTCCATAAACACTCTTTATCTCTGCCACTATGGCCTTTCCTTTTGTGTACCCATTTGCTAACACTGGGGTGGCTGGTGACAAAGCTTTACTACCATCACCTAGCCAAGTTATTTCACCTATTTGGTTGCTTAATGTCTCTTCTGTATCTCTTTAATGTCTCTTCTGTGTGTTGAACATGCAACACAAAGATATCCACACTTCCAACCTACTCCGAAAAGTCCATCCATCTGGCTCTACCCTAGACCTTTTATGCCCAATCTTCCAGTCTTTCTCCTTGTGAGCTCCTAACTAACAAAATGACTTGCTGCTGTTGATTCTTGCGTATATGCTCTAACCTTAAGCTTCTAAACTTCCCTCTCCATACAAAATAGAAGACCAGGTACATCTCCCAAAGTTTAGCCAAGAAATTGGGAAAATTTCTTCTCCCACTATTTAACAAGGTCACCCCTGGATGGAGGCTGAACTGCAGCCTTGCTGGTTTGCCCTTCACACCTACATGACTCAACCCTGACCTAACTTTGGTCTTTTCCCTCGCCATCAGCTGATCATAAGAGACTCCCTATGTGGCCATAAGTATGAGTTGAGGAAAAGGAGCTAGTGCGATAATGGTGAATAACATGGGAGTCTGGGCAACTGTTCATTCAGCTTAATTATGCTCCTTGGTCCTTCTCATGCCTCCAAATGTGCCACTTCCAACTTATGATGAACTCGTTCTTGGCCTGCCCCAACTTTTTACTTGATGAGACTGATAGAAAGCAGTTCCTGGTCTACAGCTCTGGCTGTATGGTCACTTGACCTCTAATCTGCATTTCATTTTTGTGGAGGCAATACTGGGGAATTAAATAGATATAATATGAACTACTGCCCCTGAATCATTGAAGTCATTAAGTATGGCATTTATTTCTGCCATTCCATTACTGCCAAAAAGAGGAGATTTTTTTTTTTTTTTTTTACTGCCTTAGTCAAGGATAATACTGGGGAGGCACATTTCAAAGGCTTCTATTTGGCCTTCTCTACTACAAGAGCTTCTGCCTCACAGGAGTTTTGCCACTACCATGTATGTCCATTCTAATTATATACTTGGAAATAGGGAAATGATCAATAGATGGGTCCATGGTCCTAGTGTACTCACTGTAAACCAGCCCTAGGCCAAGAATCCACTTAATATCTGGCCTTCATATAACTGCTTTCTAACGATGGGGCCATGATGACACCTGAATCACCAGATACCAATATTAACTTGAACAATGTGCCTGATCATCCCAAAATGTTTGGGTGTTCACCTTTCCCCAGTGTTCAGTTCCCCAAGTAAGTGGTCATGTGTCCCTTTTAGGAAGGACTGGAGGAATCATTTCCGTGATATTCCAGGGTCCTTCCTCCTAAGGAGTCAGCTTCTCCCTCAGACAGTTTCTGGGTCAGAAACCAGGCCCACATCTGGAAACTAGGCAAAGGATTGCGCCCTTTATTTGGGCAACCGCTCTCAGCTTCCTGACCATCCATCTTTGTTGTTTGATTGTATATACTGAACAATACATGGCTGTCTGTCCATCTATCTTGCACTAGGGACATTGTATTCAATTAACCATTTCTATACCTCTCTGATGGTCAGGGCCCCTGATTGCTACTCTGACTTTGATGCTTATTGTCATGATCGTATCTACCTGGCTTCTGACAGGTAAGTGTCACTATCTGGCTTTGATTATTTCAGAATCCTATTGTCCTTATTGCCATCAGTGAGCTCAGTTCTAGGACGGCCTCACCTACCATCAGCCCTGGCCTGCAGAAAAGAGCAACTCATTAATGCTGATGCACCTCTCACCAGCCCATTCTGTATTGCTTTGGTAAATGCAGTCTCCTTTGGGCCCAACTGTGGAACATAGTTTTCTATTCTTATGTAAATACATCTAGGATGCCCACATCTCTGTGGCTGTTAGTGCCTTCCCCCATCCTCCACAATGCAGTTCTGCCACTTCTACTTCACTTTGTGTGGGCCATCACTTTCTCCAGGTTTCTAGGAGTCATCCTACCAACATGTTTACCCTCTGTCCTTGACAAGTTGTTAATTCCTGTATCCTGGAAGAGCAGTTCCCCATTGTTAACTCACCCATATTCTATGTTATTTCCCCCCTCTTTGATCCATAATCTAGATCCCTCAGAACCTAGTCCAATACGTACTCCACTGGTACATGTAAACACTACATGCTAGCTAAGTCCTATAGCTCCCTTGGGGCATACTCTCTTTCTCCTTTTGGCAAGCCACATAGCCCCACCTGAATTATGCTGTGAGTGACCCTAGTCATGGTCCTCGTAGCTATAAGGTGAGGTGGGTCAGATCTCTAGAGGGGCAGATGTATTCTTGACGTGGAGAAGCCTCTACATTGTGTCCAACTAAGGTGAAAACCACATCTCTTAAGGAGGAAGGGGGTCTTCTGCAAAAAAGAAGATTCAGGGAATGTCAGGATTCAAGATCTCAGAGCGCATCAACCCAGATGTCCCTATGCTAAGAATGTGGCATGACCTTAGATGAGGTCTTCAACTGAGGGAAATCCCTAGAAAGTACTGGAAGCTATAAGCTGGCAGTGAAGAGCACTCCCAGCATCTGGAAAAATAAGTCCTTCAGTCCTAAAGGGGAGTCTTGGTGGCAGCAGCAGAGCATCTTTTACTTCTACATTTTTTTTTTTTTTTTTTTTTTTTTAAAGATTTTATTTATTTATTCAACAGAGATAGAGACAGCCAGCGCGAGAGAGAACACAAGCAGGGGGAGTGGGAGAGGAAGAAGCAGGCTCATAGCGGAGGAGCCTGATGTGGGGCTCGATCCCATAACGCCGGGATCACGCCCTGAGCCGAAGGCAGACGCTTAACCGCTGTGCCACCCAGGCGCCCCTTACTTCTACATTTTTATCAAACTCTTCAGGTGATTCTTACGTACCCTAAAGTATGAAAATAACTGTCCCAGGAGATCAAATATATAGTTGCCTCCACTATCCTTAAAACTTTTCCATAAGAGTTGGAATCTCCTAACAAGGAATGAGGACAAGATGGGCTGTGAAAATAAAGACACTTTTGATTTCCATGATTTTGGGTAGTAGTGAATATCAAAAGTTGTAACAATTTTAAAAACTTTCTAATACTGTTGCTTGAATTCTATAGAGAAGTAGGATTTCTTCATTAAGCAAATATAGAATGGAACTTTTCCCAAAAAGCCTTATCCTCTAATCCATCACAAAATCTGGACGATACCTGGAAATGCCATTTTCATAACATATATGATAATCTTTAGAGAAAGTCTTTACTGCCTGCATTTCCATCTCACGGGTTTTCCTCTGTAGTCACACGGTTATTCTCTAGTTTGCCCACTAGTGGACACTGTTGAGCTTCCAAACTTAAAGCTCTTTCTGATGGGATCGTGAAGAGGCAAAAGAAGAGACATGAATGGAGAAATAAAATCAGAATTAATATAGCAACAACCTTTCTATAATCCTGTTTATTCACCATGTAACAGGCTAATAAATGTTTATGTCAATCATATTTAGAATAACAAACAAAGTCAGAACCAGCTAAACTTACATTGCTTGCAGAGAATATTTTTACAGCAGGGAAGCACTGCTTGATGGCTAATGACATAACTAAGCTACAAAACAGTATTCTATTCCTCAGGGAAATGACATGCTTTCTTTTCATGAAAAATTATTTCCCATTTTTCTAGTTTCCTTTTCTTCACAACACTTTGAGAACATTGTCAACCTTTTCATCAATATTCAAACTGAATGCTGCAAAGTAGAAGATAATGCGCTATCATTAAAGGCAGGTTTGTGAACAGAATTTGGGGGAAAAGACAATGAATGAATTTTAAGTAATTTATAATTTATTTTATTTTAATGAATGGAATTCTTAGCTCATCATACAGATTATAAGTACTTCTGTAAAAAGAACCCAGGATCATTTCACTCTTCGAGCTACTGTGGTGTCGCACTAGCAGTCACTGTATAATGTTGAAGGCAGCATTTTTTAAAGATTTATTTATTTGGGAGAGAGAGAGAACGCGCAGAAGGGAGGGGCAGAGGGAGAGGGGAAAAGAGCCTTAAGCAGACTCCGCCCTGAGCGCAGAGCCTGACACGGGGCTCTATCTCACCACTCTGAGATCACAACCCTGAGATTACAATCTGAGCCGAAATCAAGAGTTGGTCACTTAACTGACTGCACCACCCAGCCACCCCTGGAGATAGCACTTTTTATAGAGGAATTATATTCTATAAAATGTAGGAATAAATTCCATTCCTGCTGCTTACTTTCTGCCTGACATTGGGCAAGTTGCTAAACCTCTCTGATCCTCCATTTCCTCATCTATAAGAGTGAGGATAAATAACACCTTCCTCACAAATTTACTGTGATAATTAAGTGAGAAAGTATAGGGCCAGCAAAGTCCCTGGTATAAAGGAGATTGTCAGTAAATATTAGTTTTATTTCCATCCCCTAAAATAAGCCAAAATTAGAGACTAACTCCTCTTTTAAGATGGGTCAAAGCCTTGGCCTTTTGAATGAGCATAGGCACCAGCAATCAATGGTTGATTAATGCTTCTTTCTCTTTCTAGTACATAAGTTCCATGAAGAAGACTCTGAGTGTGTATTTTGGCCACCATTATATCCCCAAAGTGGATGGTATATATATTGGTTGAATGGATGAATAACCACTGAGATCCAAAAAATATGAGTAATTCCTATGACAGGGAAATCATACTATTATCGCAGTTAAAAGGTGATAGCGATAGAGTAGTTCAAGATGTCATGCAATTCTGAGTCATATATAAGAACTCGTTGGCTATAGGGGCGCCTTGGGTGGCACATTGGTTAAGCATCCGACTCTTGGTTTCAGCTCAGGTCATAATCTCAGGGTCATGAGGTCGAGCCCTGTGTCAGGCTCTGCAGTCAGTGCATCTGCTTAGGATTCTCTCTCCTTCTCCCTCTGCCCCTCCTGCTCATGAGCTCTCTCTTTCTCTCTCCCTCTCTCTCTCAAACAAATAAATCTTTCAAAAAAATAAAAAGAACTTGTTGGCTATACTCATTGAGGCTCTCAATAAGTTCTTGGGATCACCAACCCAACTAGGTTCCAATATGAGAGTCAAGAGCCAACGGGGCCTATAAGCCAATAGGATCTCCTTCCGGTCTCCAGACTGTGCCATGCCTGAACACTACCTGCAAACCATCCTGACGAGGATTGTCCCACCACATCAACTGTGCCATACTTGAGAAATGCAAGCTTCCCCAACATCTTAGTATCAGGTTCTTGGGCTCCATTCTCCCAAAAAAAATTAATCAATGTACCAAAAGTGTTATTGGTTCCAAGAGTGTAGTTCTGTCAAAGTATAGTGAGGTCATAATTACTTTTGTGTATCTTCCTGAGGAAGAGAGCATTTCTCCCCAGCTCACCATATATATCAGCTTCATTTCCGTGGTTTCAAACTGTAATAGAACTACTTCCAGTGCAGGAGATGGGATCTGTCTGGTCTTTCTGCACTCTGAATCCATATACCTAGTCACTGAAGAGCTCTTGGTTTGTCAAATTCCTTCCCATTGGTGTATGTTTTGCTAGTGCTCTCTTCTCTGCTTTTCACTTCTTGTGTGTACACAAAAAGCTAAATCATGGAAACTAAACCAAAGGAATGAGAAGTACCATGTAGTTCAAAGAAAATTGGACTAAGAGTCAGAAAAATCTGGTTGAGATTCTTAGCCATTCCACTTCCTAGATGTGTCACAGTAGACCTCAGTTTTCTTGTTTATAAAGTAAGGTCAGTGGTGCCCAGTCTATTACTTTATAAGGCCATGGGACATAA
This sequence comes from Ursus maritimus, assembly GCF_017311325.1. Classification (NCBI taxonomy): domain Eukaryota; kingdom Metazoa; phylum Chordata; class Mammalia; order Carnivora; family Ursidae; genus Ursus; species Ursus maritimus. The sequence goes on along the minus strand of NW_024423319.1, from coordinate 10,677,804 downwards.
AGGTCAAGTGTAAGCTATATCCAGGAGCTTCAGAAAATTACCACCCCCCCCCCAAGCCCAGAGATGCTTCACTGACTTCTCTGCCCTCTCCAGAGTGCACCAAGGAGGGTTGTCATGTCATCTCTATGTTCTTCCTGAAAACATTTGTGGTCAAATATTCTGCGCCATAAAATCTCCTTTGGTAGACACAGCAGTCTCTGTAAAAGCCTCCACCAGATCTGTCAGAAATTCTAGAGACCTAGTGTATCACGTATATTCCCATGAAATATGAAACCCGGACCAAGCAGCCACCTGGAAAGACTCAAAGTGCTCATCAGAGCCAATGCATTCATCAGGGACTTGTCCAGATTCTGGGATTATGGTGCTACATCTGAAGAAGCAGACACACTGAAACCAGGACATTATCTATAGGATTTCTGCCCGTCTGAGACAGTGATCCCCCAAATAATCCTAGATCACATGAGTTCCAATTATTTCATTTGATATTTATAAAGTTTTTATTCAATGCCAGGAACTCTTCTAGGTACTTTACAGGCATTAACTCATTGAGTCCTTACTTCAACCCTATGATTTAGGTACTATTATTATCCCCATTTTATAAATGAGGAAATCTAGCTGCAAAGAGGTTATGTAAACAAGATCACACAGTTGTTAAGTAGTAGAGCCAAGATTCCAACCTAAACCATGTGGCTCCAGAGTCCATGTCCATAGTCCCCACATTGTATTTTTCTATCTTCACTTTTACTCAGGTTGACTTTGAGACATAGACTAACCAGGGATTTGAACTGCAACTTGTCCTGCTCATATGTAGGTATCCCTTGGTACTTAGGATATGGTTCTCATGATGACTACAGACTCTACTTTTATTCTCTAGGCAACCTGACCCTTAGCCCATGTGAGACTTTAACTTTTACTTCTACCTTGGTGATACCAGCCTACATCAGTCTCACCTTGATAAGACAGGACAGAGGCCACCTTATCTCTTTTACTTTGAAAAGTACACCAGGACACATTCCTGGAAACTTATAAACTAGCAAGACAGATACAGGAAGAAATAGACAATCTGAACAGACCAATAACCAGCAAGGAAATTGAAGCAGTAATCAAAAACCTCCCAAAACAACAAGAGTCCAGGGCCAGATGGCTTCCCAGGGGAATTCTACAAAACATTTAAAGAAGAAATAATACCTATTCTATTGAAGCTCTTTCAAAAAAACAGAAATAGAAAGAAAACTTCCAAACTCGTTCTATGAGGCCAGCATTACCCTGATCCCCAAACCAAAGACCCGATCAAAAAGGAGAATTACAGACCAATAACCCTGATGAACATGATGCCAAAATACTCAACAAGATTCTAGCCAATAGAATCCAACAGTACATTAAAAGGATTGTTCACCACAATCACGTGGGATTTACTCCTGGGATGCAAGGGTGGTTCAACATTCCCAAATCAATCAACGTGACAGAGCACAATAAAAGAAAAAACAAGAACCATATGATCCTCTCAATCGATGCAGAAAAAGCATTTGACAAAATACAGCATCCTTTCCTGATTAAAACTCTTCAAAGTATAGGGATAGAGGGAACATACCTCAATATCATAAAAGCCATCAAGAAAAGCCCACAGCAAATATCATTCTCAATGGGGAATAACTGAGAGCTTTCACAGCAAATATCATTCTCAATGGGGAAAAATTGAGAGCTTTTCCCTTAAGGTCAAGAACACGACAGGGATACCCATTCTCACCATTATTATTCAACATAATACTACAGGTCCTAGCCTCAGCAATCAGACAACAAAAAGAAATAAAAGGCATTCAAATTGGCAAAGAAGAAGTCGAACTCTCTCTCTTCACAGATGATATGATACTTTATGTGGAAAACCCAAAAGACTCCACCCCAAAATTCCTAGAGCTCATACAGCAATTCAGCAATGTGGCAAGATACAAAACCAATGCACAGAAATCAGTTGCATTTCTATATACTAGCAATGTAACTGAAGAAAGAGAAATTAAGGAATCAATTCTATTTACAATGTCTCCAAAAACCATAAGATACCTAGAAATAAAGCTAACTAATACTCTAAAAATGACAGAACACTTATGAAAGAAATTGAGGAAGACACAAAGAGATAGAAAAACATTCCATGCTCATGGATTGGAAGAATAAACATCATTAAAATGTCTATGCTGCCTACAGCATTTTACACATTCAATGCAATCCCTATCAAAATACCCTTGACATTTTTCACAGAGCTGAAACAAACAATCCTAAAATTTGCATGGAGACAGAAAAGACCTGAATCACCAGGGGAATGTTGAAAAAGAAAACCAAAGCTGGTGGCATCACAATGCCTGACTTCAAGCCATTTTGCAAAGCTGTAGTCATCAAGACGGTATGGTATTGGCACAAAAACAGACACACAGATCAATGGAACAGCATAGAGACCCCAGAAATGGACCCTCGGCTCTATGGTCAACTAATCTTCGACAAAGCAGTAAAGAACATCCAATGGCACACAAAAGGAAATAGTCAAAAAAAACTAAGAGGCAGCCCACGGAATGGGAGAAGATATTTGCAAATGACATTTCAGATAAAGGGCTGGTATCCAAGATCTATAAAGAACTTCTCAAACTCAACACCCAAAAAACAAATAATCCAGTCAAGAAATGGGCAGAAGACACAAATAGGCACTTCTCCAAAGACAACACACACATGGCTAACAGACACACGAAAAAATGTTCAACATCACAAGCCATCAGGGAAATACAAAACAAAACCACAATGAGATACCACCTTACACCAGTTAGAATGGCAAAAATTAACAAGACAGGAAACAACAAACGTTGGAGAGGACGTGGAGAAAGGGGAACCCTCTTACACTGTTGGTGGGAATGCAAGCTGGTACAGCCACTCTGGAAAACAGTAATTTGGAGGTTCCTCGAGACATTAAAAGTAGAGCTACCCTATGACCCAGCAATTGCACTACTGGGTATTTACCCCAAAGATATAGATGTAGTGAAAAGAAGGTGCACGTGCTCCCCAATGTTCATAGCAGCATTGTCCGCAACAGCCAAACTGTGGAAGGAGCCAAGATGCCCTTCAACAGATGAATGGATAAAGAAGATGTGGTTCATCTATACAATGGAATACTACTCAGCCATTAGAAAGGATGAATATCCACCATGTGCATCGACATGGATGGAACTGGAGGGGATTATGCTAAGTGAAGTAAGTCAAGCAGAGAAAGACAATTATCATATGGTTTTACTCATACGTGAAACATAAGGAATAGCATGGAGGACCACAGGGGAAGGGAGGGAAAAATGAATGGGAAGAAATCAGAGAGGGAGACAAACCATGAGACTCTGGACTCCAGGAAACAAACAGGGTTACAGGGGATGGGGGGGGCTGGTGTAAATGGGTGATGGGTATTAAGCGGGCATGTGTTGTGATGAGCACTGGGTGTTATATGCAACTAATGAGTCGTTGAACACTACATCAAAAACTAATGATGTACTACATGCTGGCTAACTGAACATAATAAAAAAAAAAAAACCCTCTCTCTCCTTCTGCCCCTCCCCCTGCTCTGCCTCTCTGCCTCTCTCTCAAATAATCTTTTTTTAAAAAAGACAAAAAAAAAAAAAAAAGAAAGAAAAGTACCCCAGAATTGCAATTTGTTGAGCACCTATGTTGAGCAAGAAGAGATGGCACATTCAAAAGGAATAATTGAAAAGAGTTTAATCCAAGGATGTAGGGATATGAAGCAGGGAAGGCAAAGCATTCAGAGGTAGAGAGAACTGGATGCTAGGAAAGGGGGCTGCCTGACAGTATCTGTGGCCTTAGGTAGATGAACACAGTCAGTGCCAAACTCCACCCCAGTTGAGAGGCAACCAGAAAAACAAATACACTAAATTCTATCTCATCTCCTTTTCTGATTTCCTGGTGGCACTCCCATTGGCCAAACTAAACCAGAAGCCCAAGGGCTGTGGAGCCCATTGATGTAGTCCATAGTAGTCTGTCTTCCAGTTTAATTGCAGGGCAGATAATAATATAGAGTAGATCTAGAGGAAAAATGGAGAATGCCATTTGATATGTGCCATGTATCTTTCACATCCATTAACTTAATCTCCCCTACAACCCAGGGAGGTAGGAATTAGTGTCACCATTTTACAAATAAGGAAACTAAATCTCACAGAGATTAAAGATTAAGTGACTTGCCCAAGGTCACACAGTGTGAAAATAGCAGAGTCAATATTCGTTCCCATATCTTTCCATTCAAGACCATGCTCTTAACTACCATGCAATAATACCCTCTTCTATGTTACAAATAAGAACAATGACATTGGAAAATAAGACTATACAAAAGACATGTTAAATGAGTTTATTTTTCATATCTACTAGCAGGTTGGCCTTTACCAAAGAGGCCTGAAACTTACACTAAAGTCTCACAGCCACCCACAATTTGCTTGAGATTTTTTTTAATTTAAGATAAAAGAAAGAGATAAATAGCATAGATCTAAATGATATCAGTGAAAATGGCAGAGTAGCTGTATTTGAGGGCCCACCACTCTACAGAAACATTGAATAATCAAGCAAAAATTGTCAGAATTAACTTTGTAAAAACTCTGTAAAAGAGTCAAAGGTTTGCAGGAACTAAGTGAATGTTGAATCAAGAAAAAGGCAACTTTAAAAGAGTAGGAAAGCTGTGTGGCATTCTTACTTGCCCCTTTCTCCACTTCCCTCCCTGGCTCAGCATCAGTCTTGAAGACAGCAGCCCACAGTCATAGTGTGAATCCTGGTTCTTGGTTCCAGAGGGAGCAGAGCAGACCTTATTCTCAAAGAATTGTGTTTGTCTGTTCTGATCTGTCTGGGGGCAGCTAAAGTTCTGATACAAAATGCTTATGGTTATTTTGCCTAACTTGGAATTAACTCAGGGCTGAAAAACAATAGGAAACCCTTGAAAACAAATGAACAGCCTGCAACAGCTGGGGCAGAAGATGATAGTTTGGGCAAATAATAGGGCACAAAACCCTGAGAGTAAAAGCTTGGGAGAGAGTTTCTTTTGGAAATTAGGGTGTCCAAAAGTGCTAGTATGTACTGGGGAATTAAACAAGTCACATGCATGCCTAGGGCAGAATGCACACTCAGAAAATACCTGAGAGGACTTTAAGGTTTCATCTGTAGGCTTAGTGCAAAGAAATGAAGGCTAAGGCAGAGTTATCAACAGCCTGGCTAAGTGTTAAAGGAATAGCCAGCACAAAGAAATCTGCAGATTGCTAAAGGTTGTCTTTCCTTTTTTCTTTTTTCTTTTCTTTTCTTGTCTTTTCTTTTCTTGTCTTTTCTTTTCTTTTCCCCCCTCCCCCTCCCCCTCCCTCTCTCCCTCCTTCTCCTTCTCCTTCTTCTTCTTCTCTCTCTCTCTCTTTCCTCCTGGCATTCAAGTAAATCTCTGTGAAAACACTAAATATACGCTAAAGGAAAAAACACCAGAGACTACACATGACAAAGAATATAGACCTTACAAAAGCAGTTTGGAAAATTCACTAAACAAATAGTTACAGCACACGGCAAACACTAAAAACAAGCCTGGGGATGGGAGAAGTCTATTTCCAGCATTATGCATTATAATGTGGAAAAAAGTCCACCTTTCTTTTTTTAAAGATTTTCTTTTTAAGTAATCTCTACACCCAGTGTGGGGCCCAAACTCACAACCCCGAGATCAAGAATTGCATGCCCCAGCAATTGGGCCAGCCAGACGTTACCCCCACACACACACCAAAAAGTCCAATTTTCAACAAAAAGTATTAAGTATGCAAAGAAAAAAGTATGGTCCAATCAGAAAGCAAATTCACAGACTGACCCAGAGGAAGCACAGACACTGAGCTCACTAAACAAAGACTTTAAATCAGCGATATTAAATGTGCTCAAAGAGATAAAAGAAATCATGGATGAAGAACTGAATGAAGTCAGGAGAACGATGTGTGAGCAAACAGAGAATATCAGCCAAAGACAAATCATATTCTAGAGCTGAAGAGTATAATAACTAAAATCCAAAACTCACTACAGGGTACCGTAGAAGATTTGAGAAGGCAATTCAAATTACCCAGTGTGAGGCACAGGAAGAAAAAGAGGAAAAATTAACCGAGCCTAAGAGACTTGTTGGAGACCACTGTTATTCCCAACATACACAAAATGGAAGCCCCAGAAAGAGAGGAGGAGAGAAAGGAGTAGAAAGAATATTTGAAGAAATAATGGCTGAAACTTCCCAGATTTGATAAAAGACACAAACTTACACATTCCAGAAGCTCAATGAACTCTATGATTTATGAACACATAGATGGACATTGAATACATTCCAATTAAATTGTCAAGTCCTTAAGACAAAGAGATAGTCTTAAAAGAAGCAAGAGAGAAATGACTCATCGTATACAAGGGATCTTCAGCAAGATTATAACTGAGTTTCTCATCAAAAACCATGGAGGTCTGAAGGGAGTGGAAAAGCACATTTCAAAGTGCTTTTGATGGTTAATTTCATGTCTCAACTTGACTAGGCAAAGGGGTGCCCACATAGCTAGTAAAACATTATTTCTGGGTGTGTCTATGAGGGTGTTCCTGGGAGAGATTAGCATTTGAATTGGTGAACTGAGTAAAGCAGTGGGCCTTTGGTAATGTGGGTGGGCATCCTCCAATCCTTTGAGGGCCTGCATAGAACAAAAAGGCAGAAGAAAGGTGAATTAGCTCTCTCTCTGCTTGAGCTGAAACATCTATCTTCTGCCCTTGGACAGGCATTCCTGGTTTCTAGGCTTTATACCACCAGCCCCCTGATTCTCAGGTCTTTGGATTCAAACTAAATGACACCATCAGCTTTCCTGGCTCTCCAGCTTGCAGATGGCAGATCATGCAACTTCTCAACCTCTATAACCATGTGGACCAATCCCTATAATCTGTATTTATATCTATGTATATCTCCCGCTGGTTCTGTTTCTCTGGAGAACACTGACTGAAAGAAAACATATACCTCAAAATTATCCTTCCAAATTTAAGGGAAAACTAAGACATTTCTAGATAAATATTACTTAAGAGTTTATTGCCCATAGACTTGACCTATAATAAATGCTAAAAAGAGTCTGTCAAGTTGAAATGAAAGGATACTAGATAGCAATGCAAAACTTACTAAGAGATGAAGAACCCAGTAAAGGTAAATACATAGGTAAATGTGAAAAATAGTATTATTGTATTTTTGTTTTACAATTCTGCTTTTTATCTCCTATAAGATTTAAAAGACAAATACACATAAAATATTGATTATAAATTTATGTTAATGAGCACACGATATATAAAGATGTAACTTATGACAATAACATAAGAGGTGAGGGGCAGAGCTGTATAGGAGCAGAGTTCTGTATGCTATTGAAGCTAAGTTGTTATGAACTAAAATAAGATTTTTCTAAATTTAGGATGTTGATTATAACATAACATCGATGGCAACCACTAAGAAAATATCTTCAAAATATACACAGAAAGAAATGAGAAAAGAATCAAAACGATACCACCAAACACTCAAACACAAAAGAAGGAAGTAATGGGGTAAATGAGGAACAAAAGGCAATAAGAAAGACTTCCGGTTTCTGGCCCAGCATGTAAAAAGTTCAGAGGTCACCACTCCATCCCAAGAACAAGTAAAAAATTGAACAAGCTGAAAAACCAACAACTCATTTGGTCTGTAAATGAAATGAGGTCGCAGAGCAAACTACTGTTCCCCCAGTTGAAGAGAAAGACGGGTGAAGGCAGAGAAAACTCAGTGGAGCTGAAGCCTCGGAGGAAAGCAGTTCCATAGTAGGTGAACCCGAATGGTAATTCACGAATTGCTGGAGTGCAGACAAGTCTGAGAGAAAAACCCCAGGGGGACCAAATCATCAGGGACGCCCCACACTTTCATGAGTTTTACCTCCTGGAGCTCTACCAGATCCTCAAAGTGGGTATCAGAAAAAAACAACCCTCATGCTTCCAGTAGAAAAAGGGGGAAAGGAACCATTTTAAAATACACTAGAGCATTCTATTCTTAACAAGGTCTGCTCTCAGGAGAAACTACTTAACCAGAGCCTAATGGACTTAGGGGAAGGGAAATAACCCAACTCTAGCTGTCCTGTCCCACTAAAGAGGGGAGAGGACTGAGAAACACGTGTGAAGTTCGCCATCTAGAGCCACAGGCTCACTAAAAGACTGAGGCCTAATCATAGGACTAGAAAACGCTTCCCCTTGCCCCACGTCTTGACACTACACTAACAAAGGCCTATCTAGAGCAGTTCATTTTACCCAATACCTCATGCCCAGCTATCGTGGAAAAATTATAAGATATACTAAATAGTCAAAAACAAAGTTTGAAGAAACAGAGCAAGCATCGGAACCAGACTCAGATATAGGAAGGATGTTGGAATTGTCAGCCTGGGAATTTAAAACAACTATGATTAATATATGCTAAGGGCTCCAATCAATACAGTAGACAGCATGAAGAAGGAGATGGGCTAGGGAAGCACAGAGATAGAAATTCCAAGAGAACCAAAAAGAAATACTAGAGATCACAAAATTGTAAGAAATGAAGAATGCCTATGATGAGCTTATCAGTAGACTGGACACAGCTGAGGAAAGAATCTGAGCTTGAGGATATCTCAATAGAAACCTCCAAACCTGAAAAGCAAACAGAAAAGAGACTGTGAAACACAGAATAGAATATCCAAGAACTATGGGAAAACTACAAAAGGTGTAACACTTGAATAATGGGAACATCAGAAGGAGAAAAAAGAGAGCAAGGAACAGAAGAAATATTTGAAACAATAATGACTGGGAATTTCCCAATTTTTTTTTTAAGATTTTATTTATTTGACAGAGAGAGACAGCCAGCGAGAGAGGGAACATACGCAGGGGGAGTGGGAGAGGAAGAAGCAGGCTCATAGTGGAAGAGCCTGATGTGGGACTCGATCCTGTAATGCCGGGATCACGCCCTGAGCTGAAGGCAGACGATTAACCGCTGTGCCACCCAGGCGCCCCGTGAATTTCCCAAATTTAATGCCAGACGCCAAACCACAGAACTAGGAACCTCAAAGAATACCAAGCAGGATAAAGTAAAACAAAACCAAAAATACTACACCTACGCATATCATTTTGAAACTACAGAAAATAAAAAATAAAGGAAAAATCCTGAAAGAAGGCAAAGGAAAAAATATAACTTATATAACTTAACTATAGAGGACAAAAATAAGAATGACAACTAACTTATCCTCAGAAACCATGCAAACAATAAGAGAAGTTAGTGAAATATTTAAAGTGTTAAGAGAAAAAACCCACCAACTTAGAATTCTATATCATGTGAAATTATCCTTCAAAAGTGAAGGAGAATAAAGACTTTCTCAGACAAGCAAAATATGAGGGAATTTGTTGCCAGTAGACCTGCCTTGCAAGAAATGTTAAAAGTTCTTTGGAGAAGGAAAATGATACAAGTCAGAAACACAGATCTACATTAAGAAAAAAAGCACATCAGAAAAAGGATAAGGTAAGATAAAATAAAAACTTTACTTTTCATATTCTTAACTAATGTAATTAAAGTTTGTTCAAAATAGTACCAACCGTGTATTCAATTGTATATCTATATCTATTCTTACGTGTGAGTGACCTGAATGACAGCAATGACTGAAGGGACAGGAGGAAGGAATATATCATAGGTGTGATATAACAAATACTATAATATTTGTTATCATTTGCGTTACCCATGAAGTGTTAGTGTTATTTGAAAGTGCACTTGGATTAGTTGTAAAAGTATATTGCAAACTCTAGAACAACCACTAAAAAAAAGTAAAATAAGTATAACTGCTATGCTAAAAAAAAAAGGAGAGAAAATGGAATAATAGGAAATGCTCAGTTAGAACCACAAAAGGCAGAAAAAGAGTAGAAGACAAAAATAGGAACAAAAAACAAGGGCAACAAATAATGGTAACAAGTATGATAGATATTAATCCAAATATGTTAATAATCACTTTAAATGTCAATGATCTAAATGTACCAATTAAGACACACTGTCAGAGTGGATCAAAGAATAAGATCCAACTACATACTGTCTATAAGAAACCAACTTTAAATATAAAGATACGGGGGCACCTGAGTGGCTCAGTCAGTTCAGCATCTGACTCTTGATTTTTGCTCAGGTCATAATCTCAGGGTTGTCTGATCAAGTCCCGCATTGGGCTCTGTGCTCTGCGGGGAGTCTACTTGAGATTCTCTCTCCCTCTCCCTGAACCCTTCTCCCCACTCTCCCTCTCTGTCTCAAATAAGTAAATACACCTTTAAAATAAATAAATAAAGATACATATTGATTAAAAAGTAAATGGATGGAGAAAAATATACCATGCCAATCAAAAGAATGCAGCTGTCTTGTGACACGTAGTGTGGGTAATAAATAAGTCTTTATTGTTTTATTTTTTGGGGGGAGAGATAGAGTGGGAGGGGCAGAGGGAGAGGGACAGAGAGAATCTCAAGCAGACTCCCCACTGAGCGTGGAGCCTGTTGTGGGGCTCAGTCTCACAACACTGAGATCATGACCTGAGCCACAATCAAGAGTTGGATGCTTAACCGACTGAGCCCCCCAGGCGCCCCAAATAAGTCTCTATTGTTTTAAAACACTGAGATTTGGAGCATGTTTGTTACCACACAGAATAACCCAGCTTATCATGACTGATAAGTGCTTTTTTCTATTCAGTGGTGGCTAACTTTTAAAATGATTCTTTTATAAAAACATCACAAATGATAGGAGTTACACTCTAAGTGTCCATTGATTAAGACAATTCATAATAGCACAGAGCTACTAGGAATTCTGTAACATCTTTAAATAAATTTATATTTTATGAATAATAAGAGGATCTGCATACCTGTGAAAAATTATAGTATATGTAATTGATACTTTGTCCTGGGCCTATGAGCTGCCCATACTGCGTAATACTGTGATAGGTCCAGAGGGGAACCCAAAAAACCCGTGAAGGCTCTTTCCTGTCTTTATGGGCCAAGATGTACTCATGGAACAAAGGTAGCAATGCGACAGTATGTTCTAGTGTCCAAGTGGGTGAAGCGGTGTGGTATAATGGTTAAGAACATGGGCCCTGGAGCCACACTGCCGGGGGTTGAGTCCCAATTATGCCATTCACTGTGTGACCTTAGACAAATTGCTCAGCTTCTCTGTGTTCCAGTTTCCTCCTCTGTAAAGTGGCAAGGATAGTGGTACCTACCTCGTAAAGCTGTTGTGCAATAATTAAGTTCCTTAAAAAAGGTAAAACGTTTATAACGGTGCCTGAAGCATATTATGCATTGCTATTATTACTCCTCCACTCATCTTTTAACTTCTGCAGTCCCCTGGGGATCTTTCAAACATGTAGTCCCAGGACAAATACTTGTTGAGTAAGTGGCCTAGGCCACAGACCCACTAGGCAGCTATGGAGTCCTTACAAGTGGCTTGTGACCCCAGAAAATGGCACTGAGCATTGTCTGATGACAGACTAAACAAAGTATCAATTAGACATACAGTCATTTTTCACAGCTATGCAGACCCTCTTCTTACGCATCAAATAAAAATTCACCTCAGCTCTTTTCCATCTGTTGAGTCTACCTAAGCTACCATTTCACATCCGTGGCGTCAGCTAACATCTATGTTCCTGTCAGTTATAAGAACAGAGGCAGCATCCAGATCTCACAATCCCCAAATACCAATCTCCTTGACCTACTGTCTAGCCACCTATGGCTGCAATTTCCTAAGACACGCAGCATATGGCTTCAAAGTCTCTCCCAGAAAATCCCTACACCAAGGAGTGATGCTTTGGTGAGTCTTCTCCTCAGTTCTTTTTCAGTAGTAGTTCCTGGGGCGCCTGGATGGATCAGTCAGTTAAGCGTCTGCCTTCAGCTCAGGTCATGATCCCAGGGTCCTGGGATCGAGTTCCACGCTGGGCTCCTTACTCAGCGGAGGTCTGCTTCTTCCTCTCCCTGTGCCCCTCCCCATCACTCATGCTCGTTCTCTTGTGCTCTCTCTAAAATAAATAAATCTTTTAAAAAAAATAATAGTTCCTGACATGAGAGCAAAGAGCCCTTGAAGAATCTAATGGAATATATTAACAACAACCCCAGAAACACATACAGATAAGCACAGGGTCTTCCATAATTTCACAAGGTTCCCAGAGCCCCTGTACCCATCCACAGACACAGAGGAGGGCCATAGCAACGGACTCCAGCCTACAAACCTCTATTAGAATTATATCTTTGTTTGGGCCTCTTAGTCTTACGCTTATGGTTGAGTAAGCAGGTTTAGAAATAAAATCAGAGCCAAAGAAAAGTGAGAGTCTTCATCCATAAGGCATAGATCTGAGTTGGTCTAAGCCAATCACTTCAGGCCTTTCTCTTTTGGGCCTCCACTTTTAACCAAAGGAGAGGTAAGTCCATGGGAAAGTAATTACTTGGCAAGAAAACATACCCCATGAGTCCCATAACTTAGTTGACACTATCTGTTGATACTTCATTGGATGCCAACAGAACACTTTCCCTTAAATATTCCACGTGGTTTTCACCCTTGTACATAATTGGCCTAGTTTTCATAAAGATGAAATGAGTCAAGGAATATAAGATGCTTAGACTAGCGCCTGGCACATAGTAAGTCCTGCATAGCTCTTAGCTGTCATTGTTGTTGTCATCAGATGCACCCAGAATGAATGTGAAGGGGGTGTTTCCAAATACAACAGATCAGGTAGTGGGAATAAGGAGAGGAGGACGAGGATGGGGAGATTAAAGGAGAAAGGAATAGAAGAAGAGGAAGAGGGAGAGAAGGAAGTGCAGAAAAGAAGACCTTCCATTTATTGAGGGACTGACACTGCCAGGTACTATATTAAATGCTTGGTATCTCATTTAATTCTTACAGAAACTCTAGAATGTAAGAGCTATTATTATCCCCGTTTTACGATGAGATGGCATCCTGGAGAGTCTAAGTTATATGCCCCAGATCACAAAGCTAACAAGCAATGGAGTGAAACCAGATCCCCTTGATTCTGAACCTATGCATACATCTACGGCCTCTCATATAATGTTTGATGTGAGAAATTTATTTTAAAATGACCGCAGGAAAAATGTTTGCTTTCTAGTAATGAATGTGGATGTTTCCCACTCAGTGATAGTGAGAACTACACAACTGATTGTATCTCCTTTACCATCACCACTCAAGAACTGAGAACCAAATTTGAAGCTCAACCACAGCCATTACGTTGGCCCTCAGGCTTGGAATATTTGAGTGTGAATATTTTTGTTGTAAGACACAGAAGCTTTTATGGTTAGAAAGCAGAGTACAAAACATGTACACAAATAAAATAAAGTGAATATGTTCACTTCCTGGTTTGAAAATTATTCCTAAAATCTACTATGTGCCACTCATTTGCTTTTCAAACCCTGTCTTTGTACAATACAAAGGAATCTTTCAGCCCAGTCTCCACCCCACCTCAACTTCCAAACAGGGGTGCTCTCCAACTTTATTTCGGTTATTTAATGGGCATTTATATGTACTTATCATGTGCCAGGTGTTGAGCGCTTTACAAGAATTTTCATTTAATTCTCATTGCAACGTTGTGAGGCAGGTTTCTGTTATCTCTCATTTTGTAGCTGGGAAGCTGACACACGAAAAGGTTATATAACTTGGTTCAGGTCACAGCGATACTAAGTTGCTGAGCCAGGATTTAAATTCACGCAGTCTTGCTTAGATGTGCACCTTTAAATGAGGCTGACCCACGCCAATGACCACCAGTAAGGTCACATGCAATTTGTGGTATATAATCAATGCACAATAAAGATTTGGTCAATAAATTATTGAATGAATAAACAAATCCCAAGACTCATCCAGGCCCATCCTTACTTCCTTTGCAAGCAGGTATTATGCTGCTTTTTCCTTCTCAAGAAGCCCAGCTCAGCTTGGTCACTGGCCTACAGCCCTAATATTACCTCTCTAGACTCAGCATCTGTTAACTTGTTTTTCTGGCATGATCCTTTTTAGCCACTAAGGACTTTGGCTCAGACTCCCTTTATGATTCTCTCAGCTTCCAGAAGCATCAAGTGAGGTCCCGCCCCAGCACAGGCCCCTTAAGAAACAAATGCTAAGCTTGTCTCACTTGGAATCTTGAGTAAGAGGGGAGTTCAGAAATTCTAATCAGTGGTGTCTGTACCTAGTGCATCGCCTAGTGCATGTCCACATGTTCAGTCCACGTTTGACAGAGAAAATCTAAATATGTAACTGACTGAAACGGGACAGCTCTAGTATGAGCCTATGGAGGGAGTTTTTTGGAAGAAATTCTGTTTTAGCTTTGGGGTATATAAACAAGGTTGTCATCTGAAAGGCAACAGGGGATTTAAAAAACGTTTTAACCTTTTTTTAAACCACTGAAACTGAAAACATACATACTGGAGAAGGCATAGTCCTTCTATTTCCTGATAGAGCTACGTGATAAAACCGCTTATGTTTGTCACCTTTTATTTGCAGTTTATACTAGCTTTTCTGTTTGTTAATATTTCAGCGAATCTGATAGTGTTAAACTGATATTGTTTAAACAATATGATAGGAAAAATGTTTTTTAATAATATTTTTTTATTATATTATGTTAGTCACCATACAGTACATCCGTGGTTTTTGATGTAAAGTTCGATGATTCATTAGTTGCGTATAACACCCAGTGCTCCATGCAATACGTGCCCTCCTTACTACCCATCACCGGCCTATCCCATTTTCCACCCATCCCCTCTGAAGCCCTCAGTTTGTTTCCCAGAGTCCATAGTCTCTCATGCTTCATTCCCCCTTCTGTTTACCCCCCCTTTCTTCTTCCCTTTCTTCTCCTACCGATCTTCCTACTTCTTTGGTGGGAATGCAAGTTGGTACAGCCACTTAGGAAAAATGTTTAATTCTATCTAAAACATTGTTAAAAATCATCATGCTCCAGAATCTCTAATCCAATTTTGCCCCTCCTCATGGGGGAACCTCAAACTCATGGCCCATCTTCTCCTTCTCTCTTTCTCCCCTCCCACCCAGGGTTGGCCTAGTTCACAAATATAGGATGCAAATGGTAGAAGATCCCCAATATCATCATGAAATTAAAAGTGACCCAAATAGGGGTGCCTGGGTGGTGCAGTCAGTTAAACATCCAACTCTTGGTTTTGGCTCAGGTCATGATCTCAGGCTTACGTCACGATCTCAGGGTCGTGAGATCAAGCCCTGTGTTGGGCTCACACTCAACACAGGGTATGCTTAAAACTTTCCCTTCCTCTCCCTTTGCTCCTCCCACCACTCCCCTGCCCCCCACTCACATGTGTTCTCGCTCCCTCAAATAAATAAATAAATAAATCTTTTTTTAAAAAAGTGACCCAAATATGGCATTGAGCCTAAGAGGCTATTTCCCTAGGCTTTTTCCAAGCAAGTTAGCACATTCCGGAGAATGCTAAACCTAGCTTGATGGCCTAAGGAGGAACATACAACAATGCGACTCCTTAGCCTGGAGAGAAACTCTCCCCATGCAGTAGGAACCATGAAAGAACCCGGGTTTTGTGAAAGATCTCTCTGGGGTTGGTGAGTTTCTAACTTGCAGACAAAAGGGAGCACACAGAAACAAGACCCAAGGTGACAGAAAAGCCCAGGAAGTGAGAGACTATCATCTGTCTTGTTCAGGGCTGATGACAAGGGACCTAGACAACAGAACACATTCTCTGGCCCAAGAACCTTCCTCTGCAGGCACTAACAATATGGAGACTTCTGCTTTCAGAGAGAAAGACACTCTCTTCCCCAAAGACTCCTGTTTCAACTAAGCTCATTGGTTGTGAAGAAGAGTGACTTACTCAGCCTAGCTTAAGTAAGGGGCATGGATAGGGAAAGGCACAGTAAGGGAGATGGTTCAAGGGGATTCAAGAACCCCATTAGGGCAGGTCAGCTGACAATGACTGATGCTCCCCTTCCAAAGTTATTAGCAAGAATCTGGCTGATCTAGCTCATTCTTTTGGGAAAGAGCTGTCTGTGCCAGGCTACCTTATAGGCTAATAGCTGTCGAGGTTTCCACCTGCTCTTTAATAAGTTGTTATTAGCATGACTCATATATAACCTGATCGTTCTCACTTCTCTCACTTTCCTCCAGCTTCCTTCCGCTTTCCTCTCTTTTTCTCTTGGACCGAGCTACAGCGTACTCCTAGTTCCTGTTTCCAAATGACTTCAGCTTGTTCCTGGGCCCTCACCACTCCTTCTACCTGGACCTTTCACACCTTAGAACCCATTACAATCTAGTTCTCCTTATCTTCCCCATAGCAAGAATCTGGCGGATCTAGCTCATTCTTTTGGGAAAGAGCTGTCTGTGCCAGGCTACCTTATAGGCTATAAGGCAGGCTACCTTATAGGCTAATAGCAGTTTCCACCTGCTCTTTAATAAGCTGTAGTGTCTCGGTGGGGTGAGGGGGTGGGATCACGGGGCATAAAACCTAACCACTTAGGGCTGGCCCATCAGCAAGGTCTGTAAAACAAGGTAATTTATAAGAGAACAGGATATGGGAGGGGAAGAAACTATGGTTGTTCAGGATGGAAGGTCTGGCAGGAGCGAACGTTTTTCCCCAGCCCTTGCAACTATAGGCATCATCCATATAACCTCTGGGCCTGGAAGGCCCCCAGAAGACTTAGCCCCACCACTTGGTGGGGACTCCTATGAGTTTTGTTACCCCAAGCTCAGATACTGTCCGGCCCAAGTCCCATTCACTGTCACGTGTTCCCAATCCATAAATCTATGTAATCATCTGTTATTAATTTATGCTACTATCCTGCTGGGCAGCAAGGTCTATCCTGATCTGCAGCTCATTTGGCTGGAGCCCTAACCCTTGACCATGGTCCTGTTAGCCCTCCTCCCTGGAAGATGGACACTGCTCCGGGTTTTCCAGCCACAGCCTGGAATCATGCTCCAGCTAAACCAGACTGCCCTGTTCCGCTTTGCTGCCTCTCTTCTTACTCGGAGTTTGAGCACAGCCTGGGATTCTTGCTGCCATGTCCCCCTGGGATTCTTTGGACAGAAACACTGGCTTGGAAGGAGCCCAAGCCCACTTTTTCTCTGTCCATGGTGATTTAGATTGCACTCAGCCAGTGCATGGACAAAAAAGGACTGCCCTGTGCCAGAGTTCCAAATAAAGAGGCTAAATAACTCAGCCTTGGGCAAGGAGGTAAACCAGCAAGGAAGAACAAGTGGCCAACAGGAAATAAAATGATAGCAGACTTGAGGCGAACGAATGATATTTTAGTCCAAGTTAAATAAGCCGAGTAGCATGGGGCCATGATCATATCTGCAGTTCCTCCAGGAGAAGGAGGGATAGAAGCTAGCAGTTATTAAGCAGTGATTCAAAGCCAGGCGATGGGCCAGTTGCTTCACACATGTTTTATTTAATCCTCACAATAACCCAATAAGGATTATCATCACTCATTTTAAAGATGAGGAAATTGAGGTGCAGAGAGCATCTGTGGCTTGTCCATGGTTGTACGGCCAGAAAGACGCAGTGCAGGAATTTAAATCTGGTTCTATCAGATTTAAAAACGAATGTGCTTTGCTCGGTGCTGCATCCCATGACTTGTTCACAGCCCATTACTTGGCTGTGGTAAAAGTGTTTTTGGATGGCTGCCTGCACCACTTCCAGGCTCTTCCAGGGACAGGGTGACGGTGGGACCCTCGAAGAAGTAAAAGGCAAACGTTGTCACTTATAGAAGCTAGGTATTTTGGACAACTGTCTCTTCCTTTCTCCCAGATCCTTCTCTGCATGGTAGCGGTAGAAAGGTACTCAAGCCGGCTGTGGGGTTATCTGTCCAGGCGCTATTTGGAGCTGGTCATTGTGCTTCCAACTTTAATCTCTTCATCATATTTGCTCCCATTGTCCAACTGTCTGCTATTTCTTTTTCAGACCTTTACTCTTCACATCGCATCACGTCTTGAGCATTTACTATGTGCCTGCGCTATTCCATGGGCTCCAGGTTCGGAAGCTTTCCCGCGACTCCCAAGAATCCTTCGAGGTAGGGGAAGGGCGAGAAATAAATCTAAGATCAAACGGGGAAATGAATGGCCCACGTGGGTGGCATTATTCTCCCTCCATTTTATGGATGAGGAAACAGAAACAGAACAGGGAAGTAACTGCCCAAGGTCACACAGCAAGGAAGTGGCAAAGCCAGGATTTACACCCACCCAGGTAGCCTGTCTCAGGAGGCCATGGTCTTAATGATTGTTTTTACTGCCTCCTTGTCCTCATACCCTCAGCTTCTGGTCCCTGGCTTCAATGCTCCACTGTGGCATCACACTTGACTATGGCTCTGAAAACGAATGTTGTCCTGGTAGTCCTGGCCAGTGGTTCCCTTCTTCTGTTAAGATACATTGCTCTGTTCCAGGCAATTCTCCAACCCAACCCAGCCCAGTGTCTCCATCATCCCCTGGCCACGGCGCATGCGCTTCTTCCTCAGTCCTGGCACTGGGGACCAAACAAAGCCCAAGCCTTCCCCTTTAGAGCGCTAAACCTCAGCTCCTCCTGCTTTCCACCAGTCACTGCTCAGAATGAAATAATTTTTTTTTAAAGTTACTGCTTGGACATTTCTACAAGGACAGCTTAAAAGCAAAGAGCTCCACCAGCCTACATAATAGGGCTCGTTCTTTTTTTTTTCACTAACAAGTTACCATAGTGGTACATTGGCTGCTGAACCATTCCAGGCAACTAGGGGCATTAGCACAACCCACAGTTTCAAATCTTTCAATAGACTCAAAACAAGTCAAAGTCGCAATCCCTTCTTAGCAGTCCTGTTGTAAGAAGACCAGCCTCTAGGGTGGGAAGAAGCTGGTCCTTTAACAAGGGCCGGCTCTTAATTACCCTGCTTCCAGGAATGCTGAGGCATGGTCTGCATTCAATGGTGCTCCGGAAGGCTGGCAGCAGGCTCTTTGTCATCTAATCACCTGGTAAGAACATCATCTTTGCTTAGTCTTTCCAGAGCGTCTGAATTGTCAACGTTTGGAGTAAGTATTGCAGAACAGAGAGGGGATTGTTAATTATTCCATGGGCCTTCTCTTCCGTGGGACAATAGATCTGGCTGGACATTTATTGAGTGATGGGGGAAAAGGGGGGAGGCGGGTGCGGTGGTTTCAGGATGGCCTCTGGGTCACAAGGTCAGGTTTCTAAAAGTTATTGTACGGACTGCTGTTGGTAGCTCTGCTTATTAGAGAGAATTAGATCCTTTGTGTTGTTTGTAAAAGCGAGAAAGTCCCGGCCAGACTCTGGCTTAAGTGAAACTTTTATTGCTGTCAGTCACACGGCCCCTCCAGTCTGAACCCTCTGTGGGAGTTCTTCTCGAGGGGCCAACCACCTTTCCTCATTCACGGATCTGTCTGGGTAGACCCAAAACACTTCAGAGAGCGGAGAATTCCTTGTCACGGCTATACAGGTGTTTTTCATGAGATGACATGTTTAGACAGTTCTGAAAACTGTGGGTTGCAAGACTTGTTAGCTCTCATCACCCCTTGATTGTAATTCCTTCCTTCCTGCTCGCCTTGCCTTCTCCACCAGATATAAGCTCAATGAGAGCAAGGATCACATCTGTTTTGTTCCTTGTTCTGTGCCCAGGGCCAAGCATAGAGCTGGGCACACAGTAGACTATAAATGTTTGTTGAATAAAAGCAAACATTTATGTAGTGCTTAATATGTACCTACCTAATGTTTTCTCTCTCTCCATGTATATGCATGTGTACACATGTATACATATACATACATATGTATATACATATATATATATACATGTATATGTACACACCCATGAAAACTCTATGGAATCGTTTCAATTATTCATCCCAGTTTATAGATGAGGCAACTGAGGCCCCTAACCGTTAGCTAACAATATCCCAGGGTCACAGAGCTGGTAAGTGGTAGGGCTCAGATTTGAACCCAGGCAGTTGGGCCCCAATGGCCTGTGCATGTTCTCAACCAACTACGCTCTATTCCAAGTATGATGTGGACACTGAGGAGGGAAACGGACGGGCTTTCCTCCTGTGGACAGCGGGGAGAGGAAGATCACTCCAAGGTTTGTCCAAATCAGATTTATCTTAAACAAAAGAAACAAGCATCCTCGTTGCCTCAAGTCCCTGAGTGAGAGGCAGGGGATGCTGAACCGAGCGGGCAAGCAGGGGCTTGCAGCGAATGCTGCGGGGACTTGGGCAGGCTGCCTTGGCGACCACGGAAGCCAAGAGAAGAGAAGAGAAGACAAGAGAAGAGAAGAGGGCCCTAGAGACACAAAGGATGGGGGCAGGGAGAAAGACTGGCAACGGGAGCACCAGCCCCTTCAATTGCTTTAAGAAAGGAAGGTCATCTTGAGCGGCAAGGTGGGCCCAGAGAGAGCATCACCGCAAGGCTGAGGGCGGCGTCTCACAATCAGCTTTCCCGGTGTCTCCCGTTGCAAAGAGGGAGGCAGCCAATCCCCCGGGCCTGGCCCCTAACATTTCCAGTGACGAGCAAGAAGGGGAAATCTCAGAACCAGTCCCATGGCCCCAGGCCCCTTAACAACAACAACACTCATCTCCATGTTGCCAAACGTACATAATTCCACACTGTTGCCGAGGACAAGAAGACAACAGACGCAGAGAAACGAGGGGACGCTGGCGTCCTACGGAGGCACAGAGCGCTAATAAAATTGCCCACGGTACTCACTCAGGTGAGACTCCATATTAAACTAACACTGTTCATTTGGTTCCCAAATGTCCCATAGGGTATGCACTCAAAACTGTTTTAAAATATTCATTTATTTTAAATCCAGTTATATGTATTTCTATTTTGATGTACCATATATTCAAGAATGCATTTAAATATTCTATTAAAACGGATTCATTGTCAAATAACATAAAATCTGCCAAAGTAATAGCTAACATTTCAGCACTAAGCCTTCATCACAGCTACGTCAAACCCTTGATACCCCCTTCATTTCTTTCCAATTCTGGCACCTGTAACCATAGCAACATACCCTGAAACCTTTCAAGCAGAACGGAACTGACAATCACACTAACAGCACAAATACCTGAGCTGAGAAAAGAGAGGGGCAGCCCAAGTAGGTAGCTGTTGAAATTAAAAGCTAATGACAAGAAAACAGCTGGAAACAAGCACCAGCTCACACCACTGCCTCCTTCCAGCATCTGAATAGTATGTAGAGCCCGATTTGATTTATGTTTTATTAGTGATTCTGCCATCAATGAATACTTCATTAGGCATCATCTCAACAAACAAGTGGAGTGGAAACTTCAGAAAAATAAGTTGTTTGGAGGAAAATTCAAGGGCTGCATCTCTTCACCAAGGATGTGCACAATGCGGGGTTTCTGCTCATCCCCGTAGCAAGAGACAGAAAAGTGAGCCCCTTTCACAGAATCCTTTCGAAATGTACACACGTGTCTGTAAACTGCAAAGAACTGTCTGCTATTGAGGAAAGACTCCCATTAGCCAATTAGAGTAATTACATGGATTAAGATTTCTTGTGTTTGGTAATTTCTTTTTTTTTTTAATCCCTAATTCTTTCTTGCCCAGGAAGGGAAGGGATAAACAGCTGATACAGGCAGAGAAGTAAATGGGGGCAAACTAGGGCATTCTCATTTTCAGATCCCAAAATGTAATTGAAATTTTATGCTTACCTCAACACAACAACATGTGATGATTTCTATGCAAGAGAAGGCGTAAAGGGTCACATTTCCCCAAGACTTCAATTACAGTAGCTTCTGTCTTCCCTAAAACAGCATTTGGTCTCAGAAAATTGCCTTTAATGGTGCAGGTGTTTGTTGAGAGTATCCATCACATTGAGTCCCGAGCACTCCATATTAATTCACCAGTTTCATTAGCAGGAGCCTTTTCTTCCAGGTGACAATGTAAAGTAAATATAATTTCAAACAGATGTACTGTTGCTCTATGAATCAGAAAGAGGAAAAAGAAGCTGGCATTGGCTGGAGGCAGGGGATATGAGACTCCAGCATCTTCTGAACTGGACCCACGTGCACGCCCCCCTCAGCATGACAAGGAAGCCTGTCCATGCCAAGCAGCCATTTCCAAGCACCGCCAATACCTGCCAAGCAATTTCCCCAACCCGATGCAAATGATGGGCATTGTTACTATTGAGAAAGGCGACCTGAAATGCCGCTGAAAACAACTTAGCCAGGATCAGTTTACGCTATTTCAGCTGGCAAGGTTTCCCTAGCCCTTCCAAAAATCACAATAACGATTCACCAACCGTATTTGTGCACGTGTGCACATACATAATGCTACATCTGGAGGTCACCTCTCTGGCAGCCTCGCTTGTCCATGATATCACCAAAAAGGGGAGTCGGGAAATAAAGGCCTGTCTGCTTACAATGATTTCAAGTATAATTTTAACCAGCAGTGTTCAATTCAACAAATATCCATGTTGGACTCTTGACCCATACTTATCGGGGCAGGGAAGGGTCTGGACCTATTTTCCCACAGCTGCCAGCCTGTTTCCAGAGCAAGGAAAGACCTTCACATAAGCTTTGGGCTGCAAGGTTTTTGTCTGCTAATTAGCAGGCCCTCCATTCCATCACGGTTAGTTCCTTGGTGATATAGAGCCTGATCGGTAGCAGTCATCCCCTCTAAAAATCCCTTAGAAGAACTTGCCTTCTAAAAGAATTACCATGTCCTGCATAAGCCTGTATTTAGGGAATGATGCAGACAGAGCCTATGCTTAGGGGAGGCATGGGTCTCGGCACTTCTAGGTTAGGAATGATGATTCTGCCAATAATTTTCTGTTAGATGACAAAGATCTTTAGAAGTCATGTACTCCAGGGTGCCTGGGTGGCTCAGTCGGTTAAGCATCTGCCTTCAGCTCGGGTCATGATCCCAGGGTCCTGGGATGGAGCCCCACATCAGGTTCTCTGCTCTATGGGGAGCTTGCTTCTCCTTCTCCCTCTGCCTGCTGCTCCCTCTGATTGTACTGTCAAATAAATAAAAATCTCGAAAAAAAGAAGTCACTTACTCCATTCACTGCATTTTACAGATGATTAAAAGAAAACCCAGAGAAATGAAAGAACTTGATTCCTTAAACAGCAAACTGGTCACATTGCTTCCCAGTTAAAACCCCTTCTTGGCTCCCAGGGCCTTTAGGACAGAGGCCAAACTCCTTGGCATGGATTACCAGCTGAGCCTTGCCAACATTTCCAGTATCTCCTCCTTGCCACCACCCTTAACCCTCACCCTCTGTGCTCTAGCCATGTTGAACTTTTGGAGCAATGGCTATCAACACTGCCTGCCCGTTGCGATTAGCTGGCATACTTTGAAACATCCTGATGCCCAGGCTGCACCTCAGACCAAGATATTTTGATTTAATTGATCTCATTTGGGACCTGGACTTTGGCATTTTCTATAAACTTCCTCGAGTGATCCTAACATTTTGCCAAGGCTGAGAACCACTGAGTTAGGTGATCTCTGAGCTCCTTTGTGAAACTGAGATCCCTTCCCATGGTGGTGGTAGGGAGGGGAGGTTGCTGATGAGGATACATTTAAGTATAACTTTAAAAGACAAAATTTCAATAGGCATAAATAGTCAGTCCTCATGGCCCAGCTGAGCAGGCAGTGACATGGGGATGCAAATATTCTTCTTTACTCTCTTGTATGGGATGGTTTGGATTGATGATAAACATGTGATTTGAAGTCTCTATTTTTATCCACCTCTATTTATATTTTGTCCAACAAATATCACAACTGCCCCCAATATGCACAAGCATAGATACGTCAAGCGGTGACTATGAATGAACAGATATTCCTCTAGACATGGAATCAAGTTCTATGCATCTTCATTCTAGAAAGCCAGGAAGACTCACCTTCAAGGCAACAAAACCAATAACAAATAAATCCTCATCTTCAAATGGATACAAGAATCTCTACATTCATCAGAGAGTATGTACAACGGTCAAGTGAAGAACTTATTAATGTCATATCCGTTGTTTCCATAGAGAAATATAAGTTTACTCATGACAGTTTAGTAGCCAGTTTCCATGGTTTCCCTTGGCAAATCAGTTGGGAGTCTGAACTGTATGTGCAACCATTTAGTATCATAGCAGTTTAACCCAGGGATATATTTCAGTTCTGAAGTAGAAGGGAATAAAAAGATCTAAATGTTTGCGTTATACATTCATTGCGAGGCAATTAGGGTATA
Organism: Ursus maritimus; assembly: GCF_017311325.1. Classification (NCBI taxonomy): domain Eukaryota; kingdom Metazoa; phylum Chordata; class Mammalia; order Carnivora; family Ursidae; genus Ursus; species Ursus maritimus. The sequence continues at coordinate 10,653,557 of NW_024423319.1, read as the reverse complement.
AAGGCCCCCCAAAACCAGGATTCTAGAGGTGTGGCTTTAAAAGGCTCCGTTAGGGGCGCCTGGGTGGCTCAGTGGGGTAAGCGTCTGCCCCATGGTTTCCGCTCAGGTTGTGATCTCAGCATTGTGGCCTCAGGGTTGTGAGACGGAGCCCCGCAGTGCACCCCGTGGTGGGCCCTATGCTCTGTTTAAGACTCTCTCTCCTTCTGCCCCTCCCCTGCTTTCCTTCTCTCTCTCTAATAAATCTTTAATAAAAATAAAAAATAAATAAGAGTGAGTTAAAGACATTTGGATGATAATGTAACAAAAGCTGTGATATCTGATGAGGTTACATATGAAATGGCAGAATAAATATTTAAAAGTAAACTACCCAACCCATCAATTCATTTATTCAACGAACAATTGTGCTAGGCATTGGTAGCACTACAGTTGGGTAGACAACACCCTTATTTTCAAAGTGCTTGCAAGTCTAATGGAAGAAACAGCAAAATGACCATATGATAAATGCTAAGTTTAGGGAAAGGACAGGGCACCGTGGAGCACAGGGCAGAGTCAGTTAACCAGGATCATGGGAGAGAAAACTTCTGGAGTGACCTTAAGTTGAAACCTAAAATCTATGTGTTATCCATGGTGTGTGTGTATGTGCACATGCGTGTGTGTGCGTGCGCACGTGTGTGCCTGTGCATACACCTCAAGTTGTTTGGAGAACATAACTCATTCTAGAAATCAAAAGTTCAGTCCAGTTAGGGTCTGAAGTGTGAGCATGGGGCATGGCAACAGAGGAAGTTTAGTGGACAAAAGAAGCCAGACTGAGTCCTGAGGCTGTTAGAAGCATTCCATTGTGACACCCTGCTTATTGGCTGGAAGCAGCTTTAAGAAAAAACAAAAACAAAAACCGAATTCAGTCTCATATGGTGTATCCACAAGACACAGTCTGGGAATAAACTGGTTTGAAACTAGTATGTTCTGAGAAATGCTCTAACACAATCATTGTTACTTTCTTTCCCTGTGTCAAACTGTCTGGATAACACTGTATGAAAGGGGTCTTCGTGGGCTGAGTTATGAAAATGGAATAGTGTATTTCCCTGGAGGGCACACAAACCTTGCCCCACTTTTGTTTGTTTGGTCTGGGGAAAGCCAAATAAGGGGCAACTCCTCTTGACCCTGGCAGACAGAAGAGGTACACAGAAATGCCGTCAAATGGATTCCTCATGCACAAGCCGCTTTGCCTCCGACCTCATAGAGTCCAAATAACATCAAGGAGTGTGGGAAACAGAGAGATGAAGGTCCCTGGGACATGATCTTCTGTGGCTAGCAGAGTAAAGTGACTAATGGGACTCGTGGCTGCCATGGTGCTTGGCCTCATTGCAGAGAAACACCTCAGAGATAGGAGGAGAGTCCAGAATGTCGTGGAGTACTTTGAGCTGCTTATCCTCAAGGTGTTATAAAAATGCAGGGTAGTTCTGTAACAAGCACTCAAATGCTTCTGAGAATACCACAGGGTTAACAAGTTCAAAGAAATTTCAAACCGTAATGGCAAAATGCTTGATCTTTCCCTTTTTTTTTTTTTTCCAATTTTCAGCGTCTTTACTGGGGGGAAAAAAAGCATAACTGAATAAACCCTAGAATTAAGATCTCTTTTGAGTGACAATCTCTTTAGTTCTACACAGTTAAGAGAACCCCTATGGGGTTAATAGAAGACTTGGCCTCCTCAGCAGTTACATATTCCATTTAAACTCTGGGTAACAAATCATTACCAGGCCTTCTGGGACATCATTTTTGCCGCCTTTGGAAACTCTTTCTGGAAGCAGAGCATTATCCTGATACTGCACAGGAAGTGAGTGGGGCACTCCCAGACCCTGCGGGACATCCAGGGTGACTATCAAGCCCGGGAGCTCACAGTGTCATGCCAAGAAGTGAGCCAACCACAGACTGCCGACACTAAAAGGGACAATGGAAGTCATCCAGTTCAACTGCCATTATTGTAGGTACTAGCAGCTTACTCAAAACTGTAGGGCTAGTCTTAAAGCTGGGACTAGGACCTCGTATCATTTTTATTTGTATGTTTTCTTAAGCAGGGCCACAGAATGATGATTCAGAGCTGATATTTGCTGAATATCAACTATGCCTTGGGCACAATGACAAATCATTTACAGACATCAGCCCATTCAGGTCTCATGATGTCCTTGGGAATTAGGAACAATTATGACACCCATTTTACAGATTCAGAAACTGATGGACAAAGTAACTTGCTCAGGGCTACACAACTAGCAAGAATCGAGCCAGAATCCTAACTTGAACTTATGTGACAATAAAGCCCATTGCCATCCTGCTTCTAGAATAAGGTAAAGAAGAAAGCACTGAGTCAGTATGCTCTTAGGTATCCTGTATTTTAAGCTTTGACTAACAAATTGCCTTGCTGAAACTGGAGTCTCATTTGGACCAAGAAAATCTCCCCGGACGTAGTAAACATAGTCAGATGTTTGGTGGATAATATGCTGCATCACTAAGCAGGCTAGTGGTATGAACTTGATCACTCTGTTAATCAGAGATTTCTGTCGCAAAGACACATGTCGAAAAATGCTTTGACCCGCAATTGTCTAAAATTGGTGACAGCGAAAGGAACTACAGGAAAAGGAAAGAATTTGAGCCAAGACAGCCTTGGGTTGTTTATTAGTTGCTCCTCGTGGCACTCAGTTTTTCAGTCTCTCCTTCTATTTGAATGTCGGTGTCATTTTTTTGTTCACAAATCTTTCCTTTCACGTAGAATAAAGTCTCCCTAAACAGTGAGGACCTTGTATTTTCTCCTTCGTATTCCCGGTGCCAAGTACAGTGCCTGACACACAGTGGATGTTTATGAAAAGGTTCACGGAACCGAGTATGTGTTTGCTGAACGAATGCACCGTGGCTAAACTGGTAGGATTTTACGGCCCACCCTAGAAACCAAACCAAGTGAGACTTTCGGTAGAACACAAAAGACTATGAAAGTTCTAGTCTCTGGCGCTATTTGCTACTTTAAACAACTTTTGGAAATCAACAGGGACATCCAGTTCAACTTCTGGAAGTCTCTTAGGCTATTCCAACTGAAGAGACTGAAGGTGACCCTGGTTCGTTCAGTTTTGAATACTAGGCTTGGCTGTGGGGAGTACGGTGGAGGATCTGGAGAGGGAAAGAGCATTATGTGATAAGGGTCTACTACACACACCAGATTGACTTGAATCAGGGGCTGGACAGCAGGTGCGGGGGGGGGGACAGGGAGTTTTTTTCCTAAAACTATATATCACGGCAATTCATAGTCATCAGTGAGTTCCAACAATTAAAAACAACAAAACCTAGCTTGGATAAGACGGGGGGCATGTGACGCCACCTATCAGGTCCAGCAAAGGAAATGAGGGCAACTTGCACTTTGCTTTGTCTCACGTCTGTTGATGGTTTCAAGGGCTCGAGTGTCAAGTGACACGTCAAGGGGTAGGTGAGTTGTTCTCTCCCCACCACCAGTCGTCTCCTGTTTTTTCATCTTGACCAGTCCAAAAGCCCTCTCTGAAACAGAATCCTAACTCTGGTCTTCCCCATTTCAAAGGCTAGGGTGGAGTATGGTGTGGGGGAGGTCCAAGGAACAAACAACAGCGCTCAGGCAGCCCAGAGCTAGCTGGCTCAGTGTGCCGTCCGCAGCCTCTGCCTGCAGCCTCTCCCCGCGGCCTCTCCCGGCAGCCTCATGGAACTCATTTGAGAGAGGGGAGAGCTGCGTATTATTTATGAGCACATAATATCTCAGCATATAAAGTCTCAGTCAAAAACATTTTACCAACACAGGAAGGGTAACGTGCTATTCTTAAGGCGATGAATCCACGATTCAGAAAAAAAAAAACAGTTCAAATAAATGGCTAGTTTTCCCATTAGAAGATTTTTCAACTATATCCAGATGGAAAAAAGAAAGAAAGAAAGAAAGAAAATTAACTGGGATCACAGGGCTTCCTCCATCTTGGGTGCTAATGTTCTATTGACAAGTTATAATGAGGGCTTCTCTGTCCCACAGTGAGGAATAGGCTCATTAAAACTCGAGGAACAGGAGAGCAAGCTTTCAACTCCCTTGTTTTTTAAACTTCACTGGTTTTTAGAAATACTAAATGAATTGCCTGACAAAACGATGTTATTGATTTCAAAGTGTGTCTGCATTCTTGTGCCTGCATTTGCATTTGAATCTGAGCTACTTAGAGTGTCAGTTGTTGGACAGAAGAATGGAAATGAGAGTTCTGTGGTGGGCTCGGGAAGACTGATGTGTTGACTCTTCCACTTAGTCACTGTGGAAATAAGCCTCATATGAACCTTGGCTTCTTCTTGATCAAAACACATCAATTAACATGGTTTGAACATTGCTTTCTTCTGGATTAGAAGAAAGGAGGATCCCAAATTTCAAACCATTAAATAAGATGGCTATTGCACAATGTAACCCTATTAGGATGCCAGGCTGTAACTCCGAAAGGCGCTGTTAATGTACGCTCTCCATGATCCAACAGGAGCATGCATTGTGCCGAAACAGTAAATAACCCAAAAATCACTTAGATTTGGTCTGAGAATGCACTCTGTGATCTGTGTGTATGTGTGGCAGGTGTGGCCTCCTCATTACTTTTTCTTATGCTAATATTAGCATGGATTTCTATGCCTCCGGCACATAATTGGTGGCAGAAAGAGGGAGAAGTCAAAGGCAACTCTGAAGTTCAGAGCCATTGTCAGGAAGAGAAGTAACTTAGAGGGAGGACCACGTTTCAGAGATGTTGATTTGGAGCTGATGCTAGAGGGTCCACTCGGTGAAAATGTCCAGTCTTGAGGACTGGGATGCTATGTCTTCTGCAGAGGTCACTGGATGCAATCCCAGGGAATGACCACAGTTGGCGGTAGCTGGGAACAGGGGGGTGAGAGCAAAGGAATTGCAGGGGGTGCTATCACTGAGACAGGAGGACAATCAGCCTTCTTCTAAATTCCAGATTTGTACGGAAGGAGAAATTTTGAAGAACGAGAGGGCAACCAGCATTATGAGAGGCTGGCGAGAAGCTGAGTGGGGTAAGGACTGCTACCAGGCCAGCAGACTGGGGTTTGGGAATAGAGTAGAAGGCTCAGGAATCAGGTTGCAAGCGGACTGTGGGAGACGGGGCGAGAGACACAGCATAGGCAGAGGCGGTTGAAAGAAAATGTGAAAAATAAACCAAAATTAACCTGCAACTAACCTGGGGAGTGGCATCAAGTAAAAATGGGACTGCTTGTCTGTTTCAAGAGACAGGTGATGTGCACCTTTTAGGGTTTATTTTCTGGGAGAGACTGAAGAGAGCTGACAAAGGACGTAACAGGAGAAGCATAGTCTTGAAAGTGGTGAGACAACGGCGTTAGGAACACCAGAGGCTCGGGGAGCCTCGAGAAGCAGCACATTCTCCTCTGAGACTAGTGGGGGAGTGAGGAGACCACGGGGGTGAGGAAAGACCTGGTGAGGAGGTAGGAGAGGGAACTCTTAGCCTCATACGCAGTCGGAGCTGAGCAGTGGGACTGCACTTGTGAAGTGAGCAGGGGAGTTTGGAACGACTAGTGGCAGGAGTGTTCTAAGAAATACAAATTAACCAAATCAAAAGATTTTCAAGCAGCAACGGGAGCCCTGGTGGAACAAAGTAATCACATTCGTTTTTGACCGAGTCTGCCCAAGTCAGGCAATGTTTTCAGGCCAAGCAGAGAATCAAGTCCGGGATCAGGAAGAAATGTTCTAGAAAGGCAAGGAACTGGCCATGATCCAGCCGAAGAGGAGATGCTTGGAATAATCCCAACGTGCCTTTCTCTTCAGGATCCACAAGCTGCTTCTGCTGCTGCTTTGTAGCTGCGGGACGCCAATCTCAGGAAAAGCTCCATTTACCTCTGCGCGCTTGCACAAACTGAGAGCACTGTCATGTCCTATGGACGATAACATAGAGTGTGAGCACGTGCTCCCAGCTTCCTCTGTTATTCTGTAACTAGAATCTCGTGACCGAAAGAAGTCATATACCCTAGGTAGGGGTACGAGGCAAGGACTGTGGAGGCCAAGTGGATGGGTTTAAATCCAGGTTGTTGAGACCTCAGACAAATTACTTATCCTCTCTGAGCCTTACTATTTTTCAGTGAAGAACAAGCTCAACTAAGGGGCTATGTCTCACAGGCCTGCTGTGAGGGGTAAATGCAGGAGACTTTATTCATTTAACATGTAAAACACTTAGAGCGCGCTGACAGAAAGTTAGCCATTGGTATTATTCATTGCTTTTGCCCAATATTTTCATAGAATGTGACTTATACAACTATTAACATGTATATCTAATTCTTTTAGTTTTGCATTTGTCTATTTTTCTCATGTTCCTCCTTGGAGACAAAGACCATACCTCATACATCGTCATATTTAGCCCCGTTCTGATTATCAATAGTTGTGTCACAACAACCCCACAACTTAGTGGCAAAAAACCATTTCCTTATGCTCATGGATTCTGTGGGTCAAGAATTTGGAAAGGAGTCATCAGGGTTAGCTCTTCTCTATCTCATAAGGGCTTGAGGCTCAGTTCTGTGACTCAAACAACGGGTGGAGTAACATGGGGGCTGCAGTTGCTAGGGCTGGGGAATGCGCCTCCAAGATGGCTGCATCACTCACATGACCGGTGCCTGGTTTGGAACGGCTGAAAGATGAGCTCAGCTGGGACTATCCATACGAAAAGCTACCTGTGTCTTCTTCAACATGCCAGTGTCAGGGAAGTTTGCCTTCTGACATGAGTGTTCACAGTTCCAAAAGTGTTCTTGAGAACAAGATGAAGTCCTTTGGCCTTTTATGACCAAGCCTCAGAAGTCAGGAAGTATTACTCTGTCCTGCCACACTGGTCACAGCAGCCCCAAGCCCACCTAGATTTATTTCAGGGGATAGAGACTCCACTTATTTATCAATGAGAGGAATATCAAAGAATTGTGGTTATTCTGTAAAACTTCCACCACCCTCTTCCACGGCATCTTTTGTTTATAATGCTTCAACATCTCACCACTGCCCCCCCTGCTATTTCTCTAGTTCAGGCCCTTGCTTTTTCTCACCAGGAGCACTGCAATTATTTTCTAAATGATCTCTCTGCCTCCACTCCTGTCCCCTCCTAGCCATTTTCCATAGAGAAGCCAGAGGGAAGTTGTAAAATCATAAATCAGATCCAGTCATTTCTTTCCTTAAAACCCATTCACACCTTCCCACCGCCCTTAGAATAAAGTCTAAACCCCTTAGGGCCGCTGCCCACCTCTCCTCTCCCACCACCCTCTGCCCCCTGGTTACGCCCTGGTCATTCTGACCTTTTCTTAATTTTCCTCTCCCAATGTGCCCCATCTCAGGAAATGGAACTGAAGTGCTCATTTCTCTCCATCTCTAGCGCCCTAGTCCAGATGCCCATCGTCTCTCTTCTTGACCAGAGTGGTGACTCCCAGCTAGCCTCCTTGCTTCTGCCCTTGCCCTCTCACAAGTCCTGCTCACCCTGCCCCTAAAGGGCTCTTTCTAAAACTTGTACTTCTATCCCATAAACACTTCACACTCAAGGGTTCAAAACTGGACACAAACCTGACCGCTGTTCCTTTTCTAAATTCTCTCTTTCAGTGAATGGCCCTCAGTCCTCCAATCCAAACCTTTGGGCTTCATCTTTGAGCTCTACCTTCACAACTCACAGTTAGGGCCCAAGTCCTTGGAAGCATACAACGTGAAGTATAGCACTCCGAAGAAGACAGCCCTGGCTCCAAGTCCAAGCTCTGCTATTTACTAGCTACGTAATTTGAGGAAAGCGACTTCTCTGAGCACTGATATTTATGTGTATAAAATTGAAAAACTAATAATATATCTTTTTTAAAAAATAATATATATTTCTTAGAGTTGATATGAGTTTTCAAGGAAATAATTCTTGAAAATTATTTGCATCGCGATTCCTAAAGAGATCAATAAGATCTCCTTAAAGGTTATTCTTATTAAATTAGATCCTTAGCCTGGTTTGAATAAACAAGCTAGAAAAAGTATTTGTGGAAAAACTGAAAATTTTTAAATTGATGGGTTTTTAAATATTAGGAAATTAACTTTGTTAGGTGCATAAAGTACATTACAGTTATTTGAGAAAATGTTCTTAAATTTTTTAGGGCTTCATATGGATATAGGTATGGTTTAAATATCGCGTTTACTTTATATCACCTCAGGGAAAATAGATATGACAAAATATTAATAACTTAAATTTAGGGGCCCCTGGTGGCTCAGTCGGTATGCATCTGCCTTCGGCTCAGGTCATGATCCCGGGGTCCTGGGATCGAGCCCCATGTCAGGCTCCGAGCTCAGCGGGGAGCCTGCTTCTCCCTCTCCCTCTGCCGCTCCCCCCCCCCCG